>NC_089588.1:100131598-100488710 GCF_019320115.1 Miscanthus floridulus | reverse complement strand
AAGGCTGAACTCGGCGACGAAGAAAACTCGAGACAATACCGAAACCGGTTAAACCCTACTATTTCAGCATGCTAATCCTATCAAGGAGTGGCTGGATCACTTGAATCTCAGCAGGTGACTCAAGTTTCTTGTCCCATCGGTCATTCACCATAGGACCCAATCCAGAGTGGACGACAAGGGAAGGGATCAAATTGGCAGCATAAAACCAGTCAGCACGCCAATCTTTTACAGAATCGACCAGGTCATAGTCAAAGAACTTGATCTTAAGACCCTGGCGAAACTGAATCCTGCAACCGCCAAGAACGCTGGTTTCTTCACGGCGGGGTTGAGGTTTCAGACGAAAGAAGTAGCGAAAAAGAGATAGAGAAGGAGGGATTCCGAGGAAAGCTTCACAGAGATGAACGAAAATGGAAAGATGGAGAACGGCATTAAGGGTTAGATGGTTCAGACTAACCCCGAAATAACCAAGAAACTGATGAAGGAAGGCGGAAGCAGGAAGGCAAAGTCTAGCGTGGACAAAGGAAACGAAGAGGACAATCTCACCAGGACCCGGAGCAGGAACCCGATGCTCGCCTGGAACTCTCCATTCAGCGATGACTTTGCTTTGGATCAAGCCGTCGCTGACGAGCTCACGCAGCTGATCTTCGCTTGTTGTTGGAGCCGGCCAAACCTTCTGAGCAGCCCTCATGGCCATGAACTCTTGGTTTTCGATCAAAGAAAGGGATGACTCCTCGTCCACGAAGGTCGCCTGGGACTTGCTTGTGGTTTTCTTCTTACCCATGAACTAGCGGAAGCAGAAAGGTACTGGGGAAGATGAAGCTAGATGGCGGTGCTAAGGACGGCGGCGGCAATGGCGACGGCGGATGATTAAGAGCTAGGGTTTGAAGGCAAAAGAAAGGCAGTAAAGAAAAAGAGGACGAAGGGTCTATAAATAAATTTTACAGCGTTAGAAACGGCCCACCAGGCCCGTTAAAACACCGTGTGAGAACGCAACGGTCCATTTACCGATGCAGCTAAAACGACGGAGGGCACAAATCCACACAATGGTACAATCCAATGGGCAAATTTCAGACTTATTCGTCCAGCACCACGGCAGGGTCATCAGATCACTACAAGGACAACCCATCAACCAAGAAGAAACAAAGGGCTACCTCGCAAGGAACAAAAGAACCCGGTTATTTAAGAAAGAACTCGGTAATCTCATGAACGATAGGGATCACAGCAAAGAAGTAAAGGACAACTCAGAAGACAAGATTCGTTCCATTACAAGCGACTTCAAAAATAGAAGATTACAAAACTTACAAGACCCAACGAACTCGGTACCACGAAAAGCAAAGTAGCAAAGAGGAACACGGACACGGCTAGGCTCTGGAATGACTACGTGTCCCAAATTCCTACTCGAAAGGACAAACCGCCATCAGCTACACTGTTTTCTTCAAAGGACGGACGCAGTGCATCCAAGGCGGAAATCAGCAGCACGGTAGGATAACATGGAGCAGAGAAGGCCGGCGGGCAGCTATCTACCCAAGACCGATGTGATGCTGGATATGGTGTTGATCTGCACCGGACAGTCTCAGGACACGCGACGAAGATCAACCCAGAACTGCCAGATGAAGGAACGAAGCCCACATCACAAGACTTCCTCCAACTACCGCCATGTACATCCTGGTACAATGCTGTCGCGGGATTAGCCTACCTCTAATCCCTATCACAAGACTTCCTCCAGCTACGACAAGACATACAGGAACTACAAAATATGCTCGGGGGCTGCTCTACTTCACAAACTACCATGTTCATGACCTCGAAGGTTTCAACAGAATGTCCAATGGATGAAAATAAGCACTCTGGGACAGTATTTATAGATCAAAGGAGCGGCGCACATGGACTAGGAGTACCAACAAAATAAGCCTAACAAAGGACACAGTGAAAAGACAGGACTCAATAATGGAAGACTCAGGCGAGAGGGAACAGTACTCGAAGACGAGCATATTCGGAAGAATATACCAGCACAGTACAACCTGTGAACAAAAGGCATTTACACTCAACCACCACCATACAACTACATCTGACAACAGCAGACTATCAAAGAATACGCCAAGACCTCGCATCCGAGTTCTTCCTGAACAAAACAACACGGATATACGCTCGGAGGCTGCATGCTGCGAAACTTCTCAGATGATGGTTTAATCCAAGACTAAAGGGCTGCTTCGGAAAGATGCCGCAAAACTACTCGGATGATGACTACTTCAGAACACAAATTTTCAAACAACATAAAGATTCAAGACCCTCCAACTTTTTGTTCCAAATAGCAAGAGGCTTGGGGGCTACACTCAGTGAGTGCACTTTTTCTTCGAAAAAGCGCACGTCACCAAAAGACTTCCTCAACGCAGACCACTTCAAAACATTACGATAAAAAGAACCCGGAACGAGCCATATTCGAGTTCTTTTTGATAAAACTTCAACGAACAATCAGAGCAACTTCAAGACAAGATCCTCCAGCTCCTTGTTCCAAATAGCAAGAGGCTCAGGGGCTACAACCAGATGGATGTACTTTTTCTTCAAAAAGCACTCACCACTCGAAGATCCCAAGAAGCGCTACAAGGTTTCACTCCAGAAAGCACTCGGATGACGTTTGTTCCTACTCAACAAGACCTGAAGGAGCAAAACGAGACTTTCAGAGCTCAACCATGAAGTGCTCGGGGGCTTGTCGATGCGGGACCCATAGGATACCCCGCAAGGGAGAGAGAAGATCTAGTTCAACTAGGATTCTTCCCATGTGATCTTAGTAGTAGTACTATTCAGTAATCCTACTAGGATCTCTCATTATAAACCGACTAGGACTCTAGCCTCCTGACTATATAAAGGAGGATAGGGCTCCTGGGAGAGAACAACAATTGTACAACACAACACTTCATAATCAATCCAACGCAAAAGGCTAACACCGACTGGACGTAGGGCTGTTACTCGACCATAGTCGAGGGCCTGAACTAGGATAAATCAACTGTCTCTTGCGTTCACCATCGAGTTCCGCATACGCTGAAGCCCGAACATACTACCTCGGGTATCCCCGTGGCAGGCTATCGGTGGTAAAACATCGACAGGTGCATCCGGTCCCGCTGAAGCGGCAGCACAGAGAAGAAGAGAAAGGACCGGATGCGGGTGCTGCATCCGATCATGATCGACCGGACGCGTCCGGTCGTGAATTTCCACCTCTGGAAGTGACCGGATGCTGGGGTCCTACGTCCGGTTGGACATGATCGGATGCGTCCGGTCGTGAGTGGAACCTTACTTGAAATGACCGGACGCTGGGGTCTTGCGTCCGGTCACTTTGAGCAGCGCGTCCGGTCACTACTTAAATGTACTGATGACCGTTGAGATCGGGCGATCAACGTTTGAAGCCGATGACATGTGGTGGCAAGCATCGAGTGACCGGATGCTGGGGTCCTGCGCCCAGTCGATCTGACTGGAGCATCCGGTCACCCCGAGCAGTGCCCAGTAAAGGGGTACAATGAGTCTATTTCGTGGGGGCTTCTATTTAAGCACCATGGTCGGCTCTAGCTCACTTCTCTTGTCCATTTGCATTGACATAACAACCTTGTGAGCTTAGTCAAAGCCCTTCCACTCATCTTCATCATAGATTCAACATCTTTGTGAGATTGGGAGTGAATCCAAGTGCATTGCTTGAGTGTTTGCATCTAGAGGCACTTGGTGTTCGTGTTTCGCTGCGAGATTCGTTTTGTTACTCTTGGTGGTTGCCGCCACCTAGATGGCTTGGAGCAGCGAGGATCGTCGAGCGGTGGTTGGTGATTGTCTCTGGCTCCGATCGTGGTGATTGTGAGGGGTTCTTGACCTTTTTCCGGTGGAGAGCTAAAAGGTACTCTAGTGAATTACTCGTGGCTTGTGTGATCCTCATCTTGTGTTGGTTGTGTGGCACCCTATTGAGGGTTTGGCGTGTGATGCCAATTAACGTGTGAACCTCTAAGTGAGTGAATCGCCACAATGAGGACTAGCTTGCCGGCAAACAAGTGAACCTCGGTAAAAAATCATTGTGTCATTATTTGATTCCGAGGTGATTGGTCTCCATTGATATTCATTCTTGTGATTGATTGGTTCACTCCTCGACACGACGGTATAACTATCTTGCTCTCTCTCTCTTTACAATACCGCAAACTAGTTGAAGGTCTTTAGTGTAGCTAGTTGTGAGAGCTTGTTAGTTTGGTTAGTGTGGCTTTTTAGTTAGCATTTGAGAGCACACTAAGTTAGTGTAGTGACATAGCTATTATGTGGATAGAAACTATATAAACTAGAATTGTGGTAGGTGGCTTGCAATTTTAGTAGGCTAGCACAACACTTGCTTCGCCTCATAATTATCTAACCGGTTTGCTAAGTGTTGTTGTAGAAATTTTTAATAGATTATTCACTCCCTCTAGTTATTAGGACCTTTCAGCTATTTCTGTTGCTAAATCTGGATGAACTCGCGTGCATGTGCCCATGCAAACTGAAGTATGATTATTCTAATTAGCATGGACATGCAGATCGCATGTTTGTCCACTTGCTTGTCTTGTAGATCATACGCCTTCCTTATTTGCTTGTTGTTGATTGGAGAAAACATCGCGCGACGATAGGACGCCGCCCAGTGTTGCATGCCTCATGGAGATACACGCGCACATGCAAGCTTGGCGTAGTAGACGTGAGGCTGCATGGCCCTACAGATCGATCGTGTATTGTAGTTGGCTTCTTGGGAGATGCATCCGGATCTTCAACCGATGGGCTTGTCAGCTCATGTTGACACGCGTGCGGTGGCCGGCGACAGCCGTTGCATCCGGACATGAATTGCAGCAAGCGGGCAACCAGATGGATTCGGCGAGTGGTGGCCGCGTGTCGCTCGTTGCCGCGAAGAAAACAGGGCCTGCATGTAGCGTGTGGCGCAGCCGCCGTACGTGTGGCCCGTAGACCACTATCCTCATCCGAACGGCGCCATGGGAGCAGATCGGCATAGGGCAAGCGTTGAAGCACACATCTGGATCCACGATGAAGTTAGTAGCGCTACACGACGCCACCAATCCTGATCTACCAGATCTTCCTCGATGCAGAACCACGTCGCCGTACGTCGGGAGTATTACGGCAAAACGGGACGTCGAATAGCTGTGGTTGATGTTGGTCTTGACATGGAATCAGTACGCACATCCCTACCTGACATGTCAATGTTGATAAAATATATCCGGCAGTCTATCGAGGGGTATGCCCACGATAGTAGATGAATCGGTGAAGGTGCGTGTGAGAGAACCGGACGGTGACACAGAACGCAAGAGACAACGATTAGACAGGTTCAGGCCGCCGACTTGGTGTAATACCCTACGCCATGTGTCTTTCGGTGGGTTGTATTGCGTATGATCAGATCTGCCGTCTAGGAGACCCCTGCCCCTCCTTATATACTCTGGAGGGGTAGGGTTACAAGAAAAATACCCTATTTGGTATTACAATATCTTATTATAGTCTTGCGGTGCATGCCGACCAGTGCCGTGCGCCGCATGCCTTGATCTTGTGGGCTAGACCACCTCTGATGGTGTGGCCCATGTCTTGTCCTGTGGGTACCGAGGGTCATACCCCCACAGCTAGCGCCCGAAACATCTGGACAGGCATCGTGTCTAGGCGTAGCTCCCGTGCCCGGCCGCTCGCATCGCATCACACACCCACGCGTCTGCATCCTATCTAGCGCCAGTGCCCGCACCCCCGATGCGGCACCCGCGCCCATCCAGCGCCTGCATGGGGGAAACCACGTGGGTCCCATGTCACCTGCTGCGGAGGCGTCTACCGGCCTCAGGGCCCGCACGTGACCCACGCGCGACGCCCTAGTAGCAGCAAGCGGTCGCGGCAAGCCACGGTTCGTCAGCCAATGGCGTCATTACAACATATGCAACATCATATCTACTTTTAAAACATCTAGACGAAACATTTGCAACATACGTCTGAAATAGATGAAACACCTAAATATGTGCTTGAAACACGAGTGTATAGCCATAGCAACATATGCAACATCCAGATCCACTTTTACAACATACCGATGAAGCACTTGCAACATAAGTTTGAAACATACGAAACACTTAAAACATACGCCTGAAACATGCGGTGTATAGCCATAGCAACATATGCAACATCCATATGAAATACTTGAAACATATGTCTGAGACACTTGAAACATAGGCTTGCAACATGCGTATATTGTCACTGCAACATACTAAATCTACTTTTGCAACATCTAGATAAAACACTTCAAACATAAGTTTGAAATGTCTAAAACACTTGAAACACGGCGTCGCCGATGGCCACGGCCTACTTGGTGGGAAACTACGGTAGCCAGCAAGATCGAGTCAGGGGGACGTCGAGAGCAACGGCCCAGCATACACCGAGGCGCAGACGACCTCTCCTTCCTGCCGCGGTGTCTTTGACCGCCCACGGGAGACGATGTCTGGACCGACAGTGACCACCTCCTGGTGGCACCGGGATTGTGATGGCGCGGTGCACGCCATGTCCATGATGGGTGAGGTGGATGGGGGCGCGGCGGGGGACTCCACGTGTGGCGCAGGACGGGCCGCGACGTGGCGTGAGATTGAGGTAGGCGCGACAGTGGATGGCCGCTGTGGTGAGGAAGAGTAGGGTGGGCGGACGGCGCGTCGCGGCCGCGGGTGCGAATGGTGCGGTGGACACGATCGCTACGAGCGGACAGAGCAGTGAAAGCCGCCGTGACGGTCAGGAGTGGGGAAATGTTCTAAACGATGCGCAGTAAACAGATGTGTTGGGGAGGCCATAGGCCGGTACATAGGCCCAGCAAGCAAGTCCGATGGATGGATGCCCTGACCCAACATTACCGCAATTTTTTATCAATTTATAGTTCGTAGTGGTTTTTTTCATAGTTCACGGCTTAACCAATCAGACCCTAACTCTATCCAAAAAGATGCACATACCATTTTTCGATAAACAAACCAATCTCAAATTTAAATAAATATATACTAAAAGTTATTAATACTTATGATACCTGATTAAAATTTGATAATTGTACAACATATCTTTATAATAAACTATTTAGATATACAAGGATTTTATTGTTTATAAATCTAGTTAAAAATTGATTGACTCCTTGGAAAAGTGAGATTTACACTTTCTTTAGGATGGAAGGAGTATTAGAAAATTTCAGATTTCAACGTCTTTTTCTAGGAAAAAGTGTATAGGGATGGCCACAAAGTTGGATAGAAAACCAACTTTATTTCTAATTAATGATTATCATGACATAGTGCTAGTGTATATTTGTTAGCATATAATTAGTTGTTATTTTAAATAAAATATAATTAGTCAACTATTATTATTCTACCCATTCTCAACCATCATCAACCAAATAAAAAATAGCTTGTTCTATTTATCCAACCAACGCTATCAACTATTATCTCAAATTCTAATTCTAAAAAAAAGAAAAAAAATGATGTCAAATTCTAAAAGTTATCATACCAAATACCAAAAACGCCCACTCAACCAACGTACATAAGGAAGCCATCAAAGCCGCTTTTCTCACTCGCTCACTGACACTGCGCCGCAGAACCCTCCCCTCGCCGGCCGCTCGTGCCGGCTCCCCCTCGCCAGCTCGCCACTGCCATAGCTCCGGGCACCGCAGGTCTACTCCGCGCAGCTGAGGCGATCGTCAATAGCACTCCGGTGAGTCACCCTACACACCCGTGGCCATTCCGTACCCTTTTCCCCTCCCTTACTTCCTGCGGTCTGGGATGATGGATGTGGGTCGGCGGGTCGCTCGTCGCCGGTAAGCACCACCGTCACGCCGCTCCGTACGACCGTACCTTCGATTCGCTCTAGCCGGGCATTTTGGTTGGCTCCGCCTAGCACCGCATTGGGGTTGGGAAACTCTGTAATCGCGGCTGTAGAATGCTCGAAAGGACGAACTCTGTTGCCCTGAGACGAAATTGTCTGCCGTTTCTTGGATTGTTTCTGTCTAGCTGATAGTCAGTGCCTCCGTCTGAATCCTTCTGAAAGAGAGGGTGCTACTGCAGTACTACAGTCGATTATAGCGCTGCGTTTTTTTTTTTGGGTAAAGATCAGCTGGAATTTGTGCTAACTGGTTTAGATGAAGCTCATCACTAGCATATGCATATATGCTTTTTTTATTGTTTGGAGATGATTGGTCACAAGTTTATTGTTTAAAAGATCTTCAAAGGGGTGGCTTTCTTTACCCGGGTGTGCATTTGTGCTACTGAACAGGGGAGGGGTGGTGATAGCAAAAACTGTAGTGATAATGACTCCCACAAGCAAACTGAAAACATTTTCTCCGGAGGGTACTTAGATGAAGCTGATGATAGTTTTCCCTGCCTCACTCGGAGACATTGACATGTTGCTTCTTTATTTCAATTTGCTTGTCCTCATTGTAATTTATGCTTATCTATTGATCAAATTTAGGATTCCTGTTATCCAGTATTTTTTGGACACTGCAACTATTCCTGTTTAAATCTGTGCCTGATTACTTAATTAGCAAAGTAATGGTGAATGACTCAAAAGTTGTGCAGTAGTTTTGATCTCAGAAGCACGGACACGGCAGGGAAGGGGCGTATCCCGTATCCGATACGTTTCCGATACGGATACGTCTGAGATACGGCCGGGATACGTATCCGCGGCGTGTCCACGTATCCCAGCTTATTTGGGCTGGAAACTAACGATTGGAAACGTTTCGGCTCAGTCGATACGACCCAGCCGGCCCAATAGCTTACCACCGTCCCACCTTTTCCCTACTCCCGTCTCCTGACCCCTCCTAGTCTCCCACGCGCAGCCGCCTCTGCCTCCGCCTCACACAGCCGCCTCCGCCTCCGCCTCGCGTAGGTCCGCCTCCCGCCAGCCGCCAGTCAGCCTCCGTCCTCGCCGGCGACCAGCATCCGCCCTCACCGCCAGCCCGTGCAGCTCGCCCCCGCAGCACCCGTCCCCTTCCGCTACGCACGCCTTGAGGACGGACGCGAGCGTGCACCCGTCGGGCGCCGATTCCGGGGCCGCTGACGCCCACATGGCACCGTAGACCCACAAGGCCTCGCCGGCGCTCCAGGACGAGTACGCCCCGACGAGCGCGTTCCAGGAGAAGACGGTCCGGGCGGACATTCCGTTGAACAGGTGACAAGGGCATCCCCGACCAGCCTCCGCCCTTGCCGGCGACAAGGAGCCCCCTGCTTAGGTGAGTTCCTCTCCCTCCCCAATCCAATTTAGAGCTGAGCCAGTGCGGCATGCCCCATTAGGCCAGCCATTACCCCTTCCTGATTACTGATTAGAGCCTTTTTTTATTTTGTCCAATGTTCATTGTCCAGTATGGCATCTCCAAATTTGAGTAGTGCAGGTAGTGCTAGTGCTACTGCTAGTGGTAGTGTGGGATCGGGGTCCAGAGAAACAATTGATATCAAGGCTCCGCTGTGGGATCATTTTATTCTGAGTGTAATAGACTTTAAATGTCTCTATGTTGAACTTAAACATCTATTTTGCAATTTAATATGCATTGTTATCTATTTATTAATAAAATAGTTAAAACGTATCCGCGTATCGGGTTGTTTAAGAAATTGCCCTATCCGCATATCCGTATCCTTCCGATACCGATACGCGTATCTGTATCCGTGCTACTTAGGTTTTGATCACAAACTAACTTGGATCACATCATTTTTGCCTCGGAACGGAATTCTTGCTTGACGTTCCTAACTTCTGGTGTTTCTCCGAATGTTTTTTCTTTATGAAAAGAGGGATGTAGTCGTGGTTGTAGGATGCTCAAAGGGGCTAAATTTGTTGCCTCGGAACGAAATTCTTGCGTGGAGTTCCTAATTTCTGGCGTTTCTCCAAATGTTTATGCAAGGATAGAGTTGTTAGAGGAGTCAAGGGTCTATTGGGCCTTAGCCCGTTAGGGTTAATTAGTCGCTTGCTTAGGAGTCAAGTAAACCTCTCTATATAAGGAGAGGAGATGTATCAATCTAATCAAGCAAGAGATTAGAAGGAAATCCCTTCTCTCTTGCCGGCCGTGGCGCGAAGCCCCGCGGCCGGCCTCCCCCTGCGCCCCTAGCCGCCGCCACCACCACGTGAACAGTACCCTCGGTACTGTAGCGCGCGGGTACTGTAGCACATCAGACGCCGTCGCTCCCCTCAACTCTCTCCTCTCAATCCTAGCAGCCACATAACATCTGGTATCAGAGATCTCTGGTTCGATCATGTGGTTTGATCATGTCCACCCGTCGTCCTCCGCCGTGGGCGTCATGACGAACGAGCAGTTGACGGCGGCTATCCTTGACCTCGGCAAGATGGTGGCCGGGATTCATGGGTTCCTGCTGGGGCCGCAACCGAACCCGCCGCCGACGTCCCAGCAGCAGCTGCTGCCGTCGCCGCCACCGCTTCCGGCTTGGATCGCCGGTTTGCGGCCAGTCGTCCCTACAGCAGCAGCCTTACAGCTCACGGAGAGGAAGGCGATTGCGCGGGCAAGTGCCTGCCAGGTGTTTGCGGCGGTGCGGCTGCAAGCTGCGGCGCGTGGCCTCCTAGCGCGCCGGCGGCTGCAGAAGATGCGTTCACCTATGCACGAGGCGACCTTGGCGGCGGTCGACCTCAACATAGGGGAGCGCGACCTAGCATGGTCGGTCGACCTCGCCTGGTCGGACGGCCACCAGCAACCGCGCCGACCTGCTGTTGTCTTCAGGCGCAAGCATGGTGTTTTTTCCGTGGGCGGCGAACTCCAACTCTACGGCACCGGCGATATGGGAGCAGCTTTCCTCCTTGTCACCGGCGGAGACGCACTGCCTAGCGCTGCCGCGTTTCGCTGTCGGCCGCCACGAGGTCGTCTCCGCTGGTCGCTGTTGCGATTGATTCCAGACAGCCGTACCCGTGCAACCCTCTCGTTTCGATGGTCTCCATGGGATCCAGGCGGCTACACGAGCCTGTCCAGCACGCGGAGGGTGTCCGCCGCATCTTCAGGATTCAAGAATAAAGAGTCGAGTTTATTTGAAATAAGTCGAGATGTAAAAGGCTTGTTCTTAGGTGTTCAGTTTGTGTCTAGTGAAGCCATAGTTAGCATCATTGTTAGGTCGCAGCTCGAGGACGAGCTGCATGTCCGGGTGGGGAGTAATGTTAGAGGAGTCAAGGGCCTATTGGGCCTTAGCCCGTTAGGGTTAATTAGTCGCTTGCTTAGGAGTCAAGTAAACCTCTCTATATAAAGAGAGTAGATGTATCAATCTAATCAAGCAAGATATTAGAAGGAAATCCCTTCTCTCTTGCCGGCCGTGGGCGAAGCCCCGCGGCTGGCCTCCCCCTGCGACCCTAGCCGCCGCCACCACCACGTGAACAGTACCCTCGGTACTGTAGCGCGCGGGTACTGTAGCGCATCAGCCGCCGTCGCTCCCCTCAACTCTCTCCTCTCAATCCTAGCAGCCACATAACAATAGTACCTGCAGTGTTTCTGTCTAAATCCTACTGCAGAGAGGGTGCTACTGAGGTACTCATTATAGTACTATACTGCTGTGGATTGGTGGAAATATCAGTTATATGTATAGAGGGATGGGATGCATTTTCCACTATCATTTTTGCTAACTGGAATTATTGTATTTGACATAAGTAACTTAGATTGGAAGATCATCAGTAGCTTATGTTTATCTGTATAGAGGGATGCATTTTCCACTATCATTTTTTCTAACTGGAATTGCTCTATTTGACATAAGTAGCTTAGATTGGAAGATCATCAGTAGCATCTAGCATATGTATATATGAGTTTGTTCCTGTAACAAACTCTTCTCTATTCTATGAAATGGGCACAATCTCTTGCCAATTCGTTCAAAAATTAAAGAGAGGAAGCTTCCTTTTTATCCAGGTGTGAATTTGTGCGATTGAACAGGGACAGTGATTGCAAAACAGTGGTGATGACTTCCACATGTGAACTGAAAGCGTTTTTCTGGGGAGTACTTAGATAAAGCTGATAATAGTTCTGCTTCTCTCATTTGAGATACTGACATATTGCTTCTGTATTTTCAATTTGTCCTCATTGTCTTCTATGCCTATATAATATATAGTGATCAAATTTAGGATCTTCTTTGTTGAGATTGGTTTATATGTACTTTTCTAGCTTTTGCAGGCCTATTCTTTACCTTGCAATGCAACTATTCGTGTTTGAATGTCTTCTGGGATGCCTGCTTACTTGATTAGCAAAGAACTAGTAATGGCTCAAATGTACTGTCTAGGTAGTTCTAGTCACAAACAAACTTGGACCACATCCTCACGAGAAATAACAAGTTGTGACGGCACTTGTAGATTGTCAGTATGCACTTGTGATACCTAGAGTCTGACACCTGAATTGCTTATCATACGCTATTGCAGTATTTCATAGGTCTGTTGTATCATGTTAAAATCTGCCATTAGTGAACTTTGAATTTACTTGATCATAATAAATTATATTCATCTATCCTGAATTCTTGATGCATAGATATCATTAAGTTAACTTGCCTCCACACTAACATCATACTTGTTGTATTGTTGACAAAACATTGCAATTGTTTGGCCTGCTAATATTTTGCCAGAACACATTTCCCTTTCTGTCACTAACATATCAGATCCTCTGTATATGTGCAGGACCTGATGCAGACAAAATTTCTGTCCGTGTAATTGTTGACAATCAATCTTGTGATCATTGTCCCAGCAACTTTGACAACCCAGAGGAAGGAAATTCAACACATAAAGACTATCAGAAAATTTACAGGAACAGACTTCGGATATTTCTACCCAGAGTTCAGCTGGCAATTCTATGATTTCTTGCAGTTGTCCTGATATCTTTGATTTCAAGACCTACAGAGATGCCAATCGGTTTGCAGTTGGTCAGACATGGCCCCTTTACGATAAGCATGATTCCATGCCAAGACTTTATGCTAAAATAATGCATTCTGATGCTCACAACCACAAGATACATTTGACTTGGCTGGAGCATGATGCAACAAATAAAGAAGAGGAGAAATGGACTGATAAAAAACTGCCTGTTGCTTGTGGAACCTTCCGCTTACAGCCAACAGTAGATACATCGCAAGGCAGATTCATGTTTTCTCACATTGTTGCATGGACAAAGGGTATGAAAGGAAACTCTTATGATATCATTCCTAACAAGAGTGAGGTATGGGCACTTTACAAGGGATGGAGCATGCAATGGAGCTCAGATACAGATATAACCATAGATCCTATGAGTACGAGGTTGTGAAAGTCCTGTCTACTATGTCAGCTGATGATGGTGCCACAGTTATCCCACTGGTTAAGATTAAGGGTTTTGTCAGTTTATTTGCGAGAGAGCTAAGGGCATGTCCTCATTTTTTATACCATCAAGTGAGATACTTAGGTTTTCTCACAGCATTTCCTTTTATAGGACAAATGGAAATGAGAAAATGGGTGTCCCAAGAGGCTTTCTGGAACTTGACACAGCATGTCTCCCATCAGACCTGGATGCAGCATTTTCTTCTGTCACTCTTGTGTCTTACATGTTTCTCGGCAACATGACAGACTGTGTGTTCGCTGATTTGACCACTGAGAGTGAAGATAATAAAATGGATTGTGGAGGCGAGCTGATTGTTCGAAAGGAGAATTCCTTAGAACAAAATGTTTGCCACTCAATTTCTGCAGATGACACCGATGATATTTCTCTAGTCCAACTGGTTAGAGCGTCTCAGCGGCACTCCTTAGGTCCTAGGTTCGACTCCCCGAAGCGAAATTTAGGCTGGGGTTAAAAAAATCCCCTCGTCTGTCCCACGCTAAAGCACAGGTCTAAGGAACGGCTCCGTTCTCACAAGGCTACGATGCCGCTGTGTATGGGTGGGGCAGGGGTTCGGGGGTTTTCTGGACCTGCGTGAGAAGGTCTTCTTCTTCTTAATGCAATGCCCGGGGTGGTCATACCCCCGTAGGTCCAGTTTTTTTTTTATATTTCTTCTGAACAAAATACATCAACGCAGAAAAATGACCATGGTGCCAATGAATCTGGTGATTCTTCTCAGCAAAACTGCGTGCCCCCCAATAGTTATTCATATCCTGATCCTGAGTTCCATGATTTCGAGGAAGGCCGCTCGCTCAAGAAGTTCAAACACGGACAAATATGGGCTATCTTTGCGTTTAAAAAAAAAGGGCTATCTACAGTGATGCTGATAAATTCCCCAATCTCTATGCCTGGATAAGAAAAGTCGACCCGGAACCTTTCAAGGTGCATTTGACCTGGCTTGAGGCTTGCCCTCAGTCAGAGCAAGAGAATCGGTGGTTGGAGCAGGACATATCTATCAGCTGTGGTACATTTGAAGTTCGGAACTGGAGAACGGAGTATGATACATCTAGTTATTTCTCACATTTAGTAGATGCCAGACCAACTGGAATGAAGTGGCAGTTTGAGGTTCTTCCACAAGTTGGCCAGATCTGGGCCACTTACATGAACTGGGCAGCGGGCTTGGTTCCACCCAGTGACGGTGCTTGTGAATACGTGATCGTCGAGATCATCGAGCGCACCGAAGATGGGACAAAGCTTACTGTCCTCACTCAAGTTGGTGGCTACAGATGTGTGTTTAAACCTGACAATACAAAGGGAGTCCTGGAGATACCTGCTGGAGAGAACTTGAGGTTCTCCCACCGCATACCGTCGTTCCGCCTGACCGAAGAAATGGGTGGCACCCTCCGGGGCTTCTACGAGCTTGATCCAGCTTCTCTCCCTGATGTCTTCCTTTACAGGGATACCTAACGTACGTGTCTACTCTTTGGAAACTAACGCCTAGCTGACTCTGAGTCAGTAGAATTGGAACTGCATCTCACTGTAGTATTATTGTGTCTTGATATGTTCTACTATCGAAACCTTTCTGTGTACATATGTTCCAGTCAGTTTAGTCTTACTGAATGCTAGAAGAGAACCATGCCAACATGTTAATTGGAGGGCTTCCTTGCTCTTCAATCGGCACTGTGTAATTAAGGGCAGGCCCTACATTCACGGTACTTTTGTGTTAACGCACTGCTGCTTGCATCATTAATTACTCTTTACCAGACACCTCACTTGTATTATGTGCTCAAAGACTAAACTGAAGTCGTCTCAGGTACTGTTGTTGGACTGCAGTACCTTACCAATGTACTGTTGTTTCATCGTTCAATGGAACTGTGATCTGGGCATTTGATTTGGCTTGCACAGGCATCTGAAGTCAGCACAAACCTTACCATCGATCCTTCAAGTTCGCTGTTACAGGGACAGGGTGTTCTGGAAGCATTTTCTGGAGAGAAATCGAGGTTCTCCCACCTCATAGCCTCTTTCCACCTGCTGAAGAAAGGGGTGGGAACACCCTCATCCGGTGAATTGTAATAGTCGTAGCAGACTCTCGGAATAGTAGAACTGAACTCTTTAGGATTATTACTGTGTCTTGATATGTCAGCTTAATGTAGAGGCATCCTGTCAACTGCTATTCTGTAATAACCAAGGGTAGGTCCTGTAGGCAGCTTAATTGTGTCGGTTTGTCTGTTTATTACCAGGCCTTCTCTTATGTCCTATGTGCTGAATGATTAACCTTGAACTAATTGAAAGGAACTGAGACTTGGAAGAAGAAATTTGAGCTAACTGAAATAGTCTCAGGTTGTTACCCCGCCCCTGTTCCTGTTCCCGTTGCCATTGCACGCCCTTTCCCCTTCCTTTCTTGGTGAATCGTTGAGATGAAGATTTTCTTTATTATTATTATTATTAGTGGTGAATCTTTATTGAAGGGTTAGTGCTGCCTAATTCGGCAATCTGCATTTGGTTGGACGATAGATCCACTGAACAATGTGAGATGCTAGGTTTATGGTGCGGCGTTCTCATGCGTGCCATTTTTAATCGATTGTGAAAAGTAGGAATCTTTTTTGTTTAAGTTATTAGTGATGTAGGGTAATCCTAGGTTTATTGGTTGTTTGGCTATTTGGTTGCCTGTCAGAGAAGTACACAAGATGCAACATAAGATGCAAATAACCAGACGCTGCAACTCGAGGGCCTGGTTGGGACCAGACAAGTGCATCGATCTTGATGTCCAATACCCACTTCATGCTTTGCTCAAGTGGTCTACTGAATGTTTCTAAAAAAAGTGGTCTCTTGAATGTACGATATCACCATCTTCATGGAGCTGTGGTTTTTTTTTTTTTTTTGGAAAGATCAATTTAATTAACGTGAGTTGAGATGCAAATGGTTTGGTTCACTAATCTGCACATAGGCTTAATTTTGCCGGTTGCTTGTGGGACAACTCACTTGCATCCCTCGTCGTGAGGGGTATAACTTCCATAGTCAATGTTGAGAGGCAAAACAAAAGGCATGATACTACGTAAATAAATGAAAAAATTTACTGGCGGACACTGAAAGTGAAGTCGCTTGGCTAACGGGTATAAAAAAAAGATCGATTTACACTCTAGTTTGTGCCAAATTTGAATGCATTAAAATAATTTCTGGCTCGGGAGGTGACAGAAGAGCAATGAAATGTCATTTTTCCTCGTGCCTCTTTCTTCATCCTCACTCCCTATTCTCTCCCAGCGCTCACCGTTCGGGCTCGAGCAGGAGCGCACGGGCCACCACCGGTCGTTGGCGCGTGCAGGATTTGGCCACCATTGGCATCCTCGCCCGGCTGCCGCCGGCCGTCGGCGAGCGCACGGGGCGCGGGCCTCGCCTGGCTGGGCAAGCTCGTAGGCGTGATCCTCACCCAGCTCACCGCCGCACAGGCCGCAGGCGTGGGCCCTGCCGCTGCGTAGGACGAGTAGGCCACGAGTGCAGACATCGTTGCCGGCTGCCACAGCCGGTGAGCATGCAGGAAGCGCGGGCGCAGACCCTCCTGGCCAGCACGCAGGAGGCACCGACGAGCACACAGGAGGCTGTGGGCGCAGAACTCGCCGTAGCAGAACAAGAAAAGGAAGAGAGAGGAAGAAAAAAAAGAGTCAGGGACAAAAATGTCATTTCACAGCCGTTCTCTCCTGGGTGGCCTGAAAATGAATGAATATTTTAATACGAAATTTGACATAGATTAGAGTGTCTGCTAGTAAATCGATCTTTTTTCGGTGTTTGCTGGCAAAGTGACCTCACTTTTCGGTGTTTGCCAACAAATTTTGCCTAAATAAATATATTTTGGAGGTCACTACTCCAAAGTATCAAGTGTGTTGTTCAATATAAAAGGTCTGAAAAAATAGAAATTTATACGGTTAAATGCTAGCCCTATTTGAATCAAAGGATCGTGCTTCAATCCAGCCATGCCGAGCCGTGCCTCACCCACGACGACACGAAGCGGAGCGGAGACACGCGTACCACGAGCCGAGTGGAGCGGATGGATACACGGAGTCTGGATGCACAGGTGTCAACCATCGAGCCACGGTATACACGGGCCTGGATAGATACGTCATTCACAGAATTTTTACACGGGCCTGGACTGATCGGGCCGGGCTAGGAAAGGCACGACGTGCCAACGGGCCATGCCGAGTTGGCCTTCGTGCCTGACCGACGGCCTAGGCTGTAGGGCCGATTTTCGTGCCGGGCTGTCCTGAGAAGCACGGCCAAGCTAGCAGGCAGAGCCGGTCTATGGCCCACTGCCGACAGAGAGATAGCAGAGAGGGAAAGGGAGGCCGGGAGGGCGCCGCTCGACGCCACAAGGCCGGTGCCTGCGGTGCGCCAGCGTAGGGGCGTGGAGGAGGAGGCAGCCGCCGGTCGGTGGTGCGGGGCCACGGAGACCGGATCAGTGGAGGGAAGACGGCGGCGCCTGGGAACCGGGCATCAAATAAAACATGTATAAGGGCATACATATAATCACCAATGAAGGTTCAGGGGTTTAAACTAATAAATTCCATGATTTTTGGTGAATATATGTTTCTAGCAGGGTTTAATTAGAAAACCGCCAAGAAGGATCTAATCGTCAAAGGAAAATACGGAGTTTCACCGCGGTACCTACGTGAGAAGACCCTAGAAGGGTCCAAAAGCCACATCACCGAAGCCTAGGGTCACCCCTGATAGGTGGGGCCGCCCAGCCCTTGTGGGCCCCACCTGTCAGCCTCGTCGCTATGTTAGTTTTCCACCGCCTTTGAGGATGCATGGAGGCCATTGCTTAAGTCGGTTTGATCCAAGGGCTCACGTTGGACCCTTAGGGCTATATAATCCAGCCCCTGCCTCTCTCCCTAGGCATAACCCTAGTCATCAAGTCATTTGAGAAGACATAAACCCTAATCATCCTCAGAGCTCCAGCATATTCTAGGGCATAGCTAGTTAGGCTAGGTCTAGAGGGAGGCAAGCAGGCTTCACTTGGATTCCCGATTGTGGGGGGTATGGCCCCGGTATCGACAAGACAAGACATGGGCGGCACCATCAGAGGTGGCCCAGCCCACAAGATCAAGGCGTGCACGGCACTGGTCGACGTGCACCGCAAGATATTGTATAGTACCAAATAGGATACTTTCCTTGTAACCCTACCCCTCCAGAGTATATAAGGAGAGGCAGGGGTCCCCTAGTCGATCGGGATATAGATCTACATACATCCCATATTCAATACAATACACCAAAGATACAGGACGTAGGGTATTACGTCGATTAGATGGCCCAAACCTATCTAAATCGCTGTCTCTGCGCCTTGTGTCACCATCCGGTTCCTGATTACGCGCACCTTCACCGATCAATCTACCTTCGTGGGATACCCCTCGGAAGACTGTCGAGCATCTTTTGTCGACAGTTGGCGCGCCAGATAGTGATTTTGCGTGCTGATCCATGGCGAACCAGATGGCGTACCTCAAGACCAACGTCGTTTGCGGCAACTCATCTTGCCACGACGTCCTCCTTCAACAACACCTATGATGAATCGGCGACATCGTTCAACATGGAAACGACGTGGAGCATGACGACCTCAACCGCACCAAGAATTTCAAATTCGGTGTCTCGGTGATCAAGGATCATGTATCGTGACCAACAAGGAGCACGTGTACAGGCCACGCAAACTAATCAAGATGAAACTTGCATCTACATGTGGCTGCATGCGGGCATGCAACAAGATGGCACAAATCGCTCAGGTGCTGGTGTGCAGCGTTTTGCAAGTACATCGACACACGGCAGCATCTCGGTGGATCGATGTGCACATCAGCGCTGTCCAGCCCCGGCCGACTCTGTCCTATCAAGTACGACTCTGATTCCTAGGTCCCAGCTCTCGCTGACTCTGCCTTGACTGAGCCTGACTGGGACTCCATGCACTCGTCCGACAAGGACTCTACGTACTCACCCGACTATGACTTCGCGCACTCGTCCGACTGCATCAAACCGTCTAAACCAGAAGCAAGTTGTCTACTAATGTCAAGCCATCAAGCGAGCCGTTGAGCCCACATCCTTTTACTTGGATACTATGGCTCAACAACTCCTCAACTCGGTCATGAATCAAGCTAAGTCACAGCTTTAATATTCTTCTAAATATTCTCCAATCTTCGTATATCGCCATAATATTTCTCTGAGCTATTTTCTCCATGTTTGCTCTCCAAACGATTTTCTTTCATGTATACCATCTTAAAGATGACATACAGCTAAGCCTAAGGAGAACCCTCGAACAGTCATGTTGATGCTCGGATGTCCCCAGAGACGGCTCTATCTCTGGCTCCTCCCTACACGTGCACGAGCGTCTGGCCTCTGCGTTATGGGTGGTCGGCAGCGGCTCCTTAGCAACGCTTTGTTCTTCCTACACGCACACAGGCTCCGTGCTCCGCGTTATGGTTAACAGGCAAGCTAGGGCTAGAGACTCAGCTACATATTAACTGGTCGGGCGGTTTATATTAAATATAAATGCATCTTTAGAATAACACTAAGTCTTCACACCAACTAATCACCAAGCTATATACGCTATTTCTTCTCCGAAGTTCATATATTTCTACATCATGTACTACCCGTTCTACATATTTGTATTGTAGGATTATCGTCCAGGTGATCAGACCACCCGGTGCTCGGACTTCTCCACCGATCAACTGGTCGGACCGCTAGATTCATGGACTTCATCGCCAACCAGTTGATCGGATAGTTAGCAGGTCGTTTCTACTCAATGCTCACTTCAACGCTGACTAGTTGACCAGACTATTCGTTGCTTGTGCTTCATCATCAGCTACGTTGGGGACTCCTCGGTGCTCGGATTATTCATGCTCGAGGACAAAGTGGGCACACTTCACCTTGAGGACATCACCAGCTACGTCGGGGACTCCTCGGTGATCGGACATCACCAGCAACGCTAGGGACTCCTTGGTGCTCGGACATCACTAGCTACACCAGGGACTCCTCGGTGCTCAAACATCGCCAGCTACTAAAAGCTCTAGTTTGGTTTTGGTAAATTGATGAAACCCTAAGTGCTAACCTAGTTTATCAAGTGATCATGAGATAGGTAGCACATTCCAAGTGGTGAAGCAAATGAAGATCATGACATGATGATGGTGATGCCATGGTGATGATCAAGTGCTTGAACTTGAAAAGAAGAAAGAGAAAAACAAAAGGCTCAAGGTAAAGGTATAAATGGTAGGAGCTATTTTGTTTTGGTGATCAAGACACTTAGAGAGTGTGATCATATTTAGGTTTGATAGCCATACTATTAAGAGGGGTGAAACTCATATCAAAATGCGGTTATCAAAGTGCCACTAGATGCTCTAACTCATTGCATATGCATTTAGGATCTAGTGCAGTGCTAACACCCTTGAAAATATTTGTGAAAATATGCTAACACATGTGCACAAGGTGATACACTTGGTGGTTGGCACATTTGAGCAAGGGTTAGGAACTTCACTGGCGGAGTGTCTACCCATAGAGTGCGAACAGTTCGATGGTGCCACTAGCACCCTACACAGAAAAGACGGAGGTCACTGTAAGTGACCGAACACTGGTCTCGGTTGGACCGGTGCATCTGATCAGTGGCAGCAGAGGGTGCACAGCCTCGGTCTCTGACTGGATGCTGGGTCACTTAGTGACTGGACGCTGACAAGGTGCGTCCGGTCCTACTGATGTGGCAGTGGATAGAAGAGTCACCGAGTGACCGGACGCTGGGTGTGTCCGGTCGAGCATGACCGGACGTGTCCGGTCGTGAAAAGTCGTCTCTGGATGCTTACTAGAAACGACTAGACACTAGGGTTCAGCGTCCGGTCACTTTGAGCTGTTGCGTCCGGTCCTCACTTGACCGTTGAGATCGGGCGATCAACATTTCAAGAGAGGGGACACATGGCACGCATCGCGTGACCGGACGCTGAGGTCTAGCGTCCGGTCGATATGACCGGAGCGTCCGGTCACCCCGTGTTGTGCCCAGTGAAGGGGTATAACAACTCTATTTCATGGGGGCTTCTATTTAAGCCCCATGGTAGGCTCAAGCTCACTCTCTTGGCCATTTACATTGACATAGCAACCTTGTGAGCTTAGCCAAAGCCTTCCCACTCATCTCCATTATAGATTCAACATCTTTGTGAGATTGGGAGAGAATCCAAGTGCATTGCTTGAATATTTGCATCTAGAGGCACTTGGTGTTCGTGTTTCGCTATGGGATTCGCTAGTTACTCTTGGTGGTTGCCGCCACCTAGATGGCTTGGAGCAGCGAGGATTGTCGAGCGGAGTGTGGTGATTGTCTCTGGCTCCAATCGTGGTGATTGTGAGGGGTTCTTGACCTTTCCCCGGCGGAGAGCCAAAAGGTACTCTAGTGGATTGGTCGTGGCTTGTGTGATCCTCATCTTGTGTTGGTTGTGCGGCACCCTATTGAGGGTTTGGCGTGTGAAGCCAATTAGCGCATGAACCTCCAAGTGAGTGAATCACCACAACGAGGAGTAGCTTGCCGGCTAGCAAGTGAACCTCGGTAAAAAATCATTGTGTTCATTGTTTGATTCCAAGGTGATTGGTCTTCGTTGGTATTCATTCTTATGATTGATTGGCTCCTTCCTCGACACGGCGGTATAAACAAATTGCTCACTCTCTTTACTTTACTGCAAACTAGTTGTCAAGCTCTTTAGTGTAGCTAGTTGTGAGAGCTTATTAGTTTGGTTAGTGTGGCTCTTTAGTTAGCCTTTGAGAGCACATTAACTTAGTTTAGTGTCATAGCTTTTGTGTGGATAGAAACTATATAAACTAGAATTATGGTAGGTGGCTTGCTATTTTAGTAGGCTAGCGCAACACTTGCTTCGCCTCATAATTATCTAACCGGTTTGTTAAGTGTTGTTGTAGAAATTTTTAATAGGCTATTCACCCCCTCTAGCCATTAGGACCTTCCAAGTGGTATCAGAGTCGAGGTCACCGTGATTTAAGGCTTAACAACCTTCGGTGTAAAAATGGCTCAAATCAACAACACAAAGAAGCCACCCTAATTTGATGGCACAAATTATCCTTATTGGAAGTCAAAGATGACCACACATATCAAGTCAATCAATAGAAAGGTGTGGAAGGTGGTAGAAACCAAAATTGAGATTGGTAATCCGGAGAATCCCACCGCAGCCGAAGAGGTGCTTCTCCAAAACAATGACATTGCTCTAAGTGCCATTCATGATGCAATTGATGAGAGAACATTTGAACAAATCAAGAATATTGAGATGGCTCATGAGGCGTGGAAGAAATTGGAGGAATCATTTGAAGGCACTCAAGACATGAAGGGTGCAAAGGCATATATTCTCAAAGAGAAGTTTGCAAGCTTCAAGATGAAGGAGGATGAGAGTGTGCCGGAGATGTTTCATAGGCTTCAAGTGCTTGTCAATGATCTCAAAGCACTTGGAGAAGAGGTAAAGGACAAGGACTTGTCCCACAAGTTCTTAAGATGCTTACCTTCATGATTTGGCACATTGGTCACTATTCTAGTGAGGAGTGGTTTGGACACCATGACACCAAACCAAGTGTTGGGAGATATAATGACCGATGATACATATAGAGATGATGATGATGAGAAGGAAGAAAAGAAAGAAAAGAAAGATGAGAAGAAGAAGAGTGTGGCATTCAAGGCCACATCATCCAAGGGCAAGGCTAAGCAAGAAACATCAAGTGAACATGATGGCTCATGGGATGATGATGATGATGATAAGATGGCTCGCTTTGTCAAGAAATTTGGCAAGTTCATGATAAAGAAAGGGTACCGTGCTAGAAGAAAGAAATCTTCATCCAAGAACAAGGAAGAGTCAAGAAGATGCTTCAAATGTGGAAGCAAAGATCATCTTGTTGCTCAATGTCCATACAATAGCGACAATGATGATGACAACAAGAAGAACAAGAAGAAGGACAAGAAGGAAAAGAAAGAGAAGAAGGACAAGATGACCTTCAAGAAGAAGAAGGGTGGTTCATATGTGGTCACTTGGGATAGTGATGCTTCCTCAAGTGATGATGATGATGATGATAGTGATGATGACAAGACCACCAAGAAGAAGGCACTTGCAAGCATTGCAATCAATGAGAAGCCTTCTCTCTTTGACACTCCATCATGCTTCATGGCTAAGGCCACTAAGGTACAAAATTGTGATGATGGAAGTGATGAGGAACATGATAATGAAAATGATAGTGATAGTGATGATGATGAACCTACTAAAGATGAATTATTTGACATGCTAGAAGATGCCAAAGAACACTTTGACATTAAGAGAAGGGAATGCAAGAGCTTGAATAAGGAGGTAAAAGCCCTTAAGCAAACCCTTGATGAGCTCAAAGCAACTCATGAGAGACTAGAGGAAGCCCATGAGAAGCTTGGCAAAGCTCACAAGAAGCTTGAAAAAGCTCATTCCTCTTTGCTTGATGAGCAAAATAAAAAGAAGCATGTTGAAACTTGCAATATAGGTTTAACTTGCGATATAATTGATGAATCATTATCTATGCCTATCATTGTTGCTCCCACTAATCCTTCTTGTAGTACTTCTACTTCCACCTAATCTAGTAGTAATGGTTTCACTTGTGATACCTCAGTAATGGTTGAGAATGAGAACCTCAAGAAGGAGGTAAATAAGCTCACTCACACCTTAGCTAAAGCCTATGGTGGTGAGGACCGCTTGCTTATGTGCTTGGGTAGCCAAAGAGCTTCTCTCTATAAAGAGGGATTGGTCTATACCCCCAAGAAAGGCAAGGCGGCCTTTGCTCCTCACAAGACTAGTTTTGTGAAGAACAATGGTTGGTTTTGCACTAGTTGCAAGCAAGTTGGTCATAAAGAGCATGAGTGCAAGAACAAGAGCAAAAATGCTAATGTATCTTCAATTAAGATTAATTCTTTCTATGTGCTTACTAAGGGTAAAAATGGTGTGAAGGCTAAGTTTATTGGTAAACCATGGATGGGCTCAAAGAAGAAAGCCATTTGGGTACCTAAAAAGAATTGATCTTCTTTTAGGTCAATTATAAAGCCGGAGGAAGGCATTGGGTTCTTGATAGTGGGTGCACTCAACACATGACCGGTGATGCAAGAATGTTCAACTCAATCAACACCAATGGCAATGATGGTTATGATAGTATTATATTTGGTGACAATGGCAAAGGCAAGGTCAAATGGCTTGGTAAGATTGCAATATCCAATGATATGAGCATATCTAATGTGTTGCTCGTAGAGAGCTTGAACTTTAATTTGCTATCCATGGCTCAATTGTGTGATCTTGGATTCAAATGCATATTTGGGGTAGATGATGTAGAGATCATAAGTGTAGATGGCTCTAATTTGATCTTCAAAGGATTTAGATATGAGAATCTATACTTGGTTGATTTCAATGCTAGTGAAGCTAAATTATCTACATGCTTGTTCACTAAGTCTAGCATGGGTTGGTTATGGCATAGAAGGCTTGGTCATGTTGGAATGAAACAATTGAATAGATTGGTTAAGCATGACTTGGTTAGAGGCTTGAAAGATGTGTTTGAAAAGGATAAGCTTTGTAGCTCTTGTCAAGCCAAAAAATAAGTTGAAAACACCCATCCTAAGAAAAGCATGATGAGCACTAGTAAAGCATTTGAGTTATTGCACATGGATTTGTTTGGGCCAACATAATACATTAGCATTGGTGGTAACAAATATGGCTTTGTGATAGTAGATGATTACACTAGATACACATGGGTATTCTTTCTAGTGGATAAGAGTGACGTGTTTGCAACAATCAAATCATTTATCAAGGGCATTCACAATGAGTTTGAAACAACCATCAAGAGAGTTAGAAGTGACAATGGTAGTGAGTTCAAAAACACTAGAACTAATGAGTTGTGTGATGAATTTGGAATTAGACATCAATTCTCGGCCAAGTACACTCCACAATCAAATGGCCTTATTGAGAGGAAAAATAGAACACTCATTGATATGGCAAGGTCTATGCTTAGTGAGTACAATGTGAGTCAATCTTTTTGGGCCGAAGCTATCAACATGGCTTGCTATTGTAGCAATCGCCTCTATTGTCACCCATTGAAAGAGAAGACACCATCTGAGCTCTTGAATGGTAGAAAGCCCAACATTGCATATTTTTTGGTCTTTGGTTGCAAGTGCTATATCTTGAAGAAAGGCACTAGATTGGGCAAGTTTGAAAAGAAATGTGATGAAGGATTCCTACTTGGTTATTCAACCACTAGCAAAGCATATAGAGTTTGGAATTTGGATAGTGGTACTCTTGAGCAAGTTCATGATGTTGAATTTGATGAAACTAAGGGTTCACAAGTAGAGAATGAGAACTTGGAAGATGTTAGAGGCATTCAACTTTCAAATGCCATGAAGAACATGGATGTTGGTGAATTGAGGCCTAGGCAAGTGAATGATGATGAAGATGATCAAGTGCAAGTGCTCTCTAACTCAAATGTGCAAGATGATACAAATCAAGTTAGTACAAGTGGCTCTCATGATAATGAATAAGATCAAGTGGCTAGTACATCATCTCAACCCAATGATCAAGCAAGTGCAAGCAATCAAGTTCAAATGCTCCAACCAACCAATATTGCAAGGGATCATCCATTGGACACTATAATTGGTGATATTTCTAGTGGTGTGCAAACAAGATCAAGATTGGCTTCATTTTGTGAGCATTTCTCATTTGTGTCATCCATTGAACCAAAGAAGATAGATGAAGCATTGAATTGGATGAATGCTATGCATGAAGAATTGAATAATTTCACAAGAAATCAAGTATGAGAATTGGTAGAAAGACCAAAGGGACACAATGTGATTGGAACCAAATGGGTCTTTAGAAACAAGCAAGATCAAGATGGGATAGTAGTAAGGAACAAAGCAAGATTGGTAGCACAAGGCTATACACAAGTTGAAGATCTTGACTTTGGAGAAACATATACCCCGGTTGCTAGATTGGAAGCTATTAGAATCTTGCTAGCCTATGCTTGTGCCCACAACATAAAGCTCTATCAAATGGATGTCAAGAGTGCATTTCTCAATGGTTACATCAATGAAGAAGTATATATTGAGTAACCTCCCGGTTTTGAAGATGACAAGAAGCCCGACCATGTGTACAAGTTGAAGAAGGCATTGTATGGCTTGAAGCAAGCACCTAGAGCATGGTATGAGATATGGAGGAACTTCCTACTCTCTAAAGGGTTCATAATGGGCAAGGTTGACACCACTCTTTTCATCAAGAAGATTGGAAAAGATTTATTTGTATTGCAAATCTATGTTGATGACATCATATTTGGAACAACAAATCAAGACTTTTGTGATGAGTTTGGAAAGATAAAGGCTAATGAGTTTGAGATGTCCATGATTGGAGAGTTAAGTTACTTCCTTGGTCTTCAAATCAAGCAATTGAAGAATGGTACATTTGTGAGTCAAGGCAAGTATATCAAGGACATGATCAAGACGTTTGGCATTAGTGATAGCAAGGCCATTAGCACACCAATGGGAACCAATGACAACTTGGATAGTGATGCAAGTGGAAATATGATGGATCATCAAAAATTGTATTGGTCTATGATTGGAAGCCTACTCTATGTGAGCGCATCAAGGCCGGATGTCATGTTTAGTGTATGCATGTGTGCAAGATTTCTAGCCTCACCAAGAGAAAGTCATTTGAAGGCTACAAAGAGAATATTGAGATACTTGAAGCATACACCAAATGTTGGTTTGTGGTATCCCAAAGGAGCAAAGTTTGAGCTAGTTGGTTACACCGACTTGGATTATGCAGGATGCAAGGTTGAAAGGAAGAGCACCTCAGGCACATGTCAATTGTTGGGAAGATCACTTGTTTTATGGTCATCAAAGAAGCAAAATAGTGTTGCATTATCAACCGCTGAAGCCGAATACATATCCGCCGGTAGTTGTTGTGCACAAGTACATTGGATAAAGGCCACTTTGAGTGATTTTGGAATCAAGTTTAAGAAAGTGTCATTGCTATGTGACAATGAGAGTGCAATCAAGTTGACCAACAATCCGGTTCAACATGCAAGAACAAAGCACATTTATGTCCGCCACCATTTTATAAGAGATCACCAACAAAAAGGGGACATTTGCATTGAGAGTGTTGGCACCGAAGATCAACTTGCCGATATATTCATCAAGCCATTAGATCAGAAAAGGTTTTGCAAGCTAAGGAATGAGTTGAACATATTAGATTTCTCAAATATGTGTTGATGCATCCCCACTTATATGGCATGCCTCTCCTTTGAGTAATCCAAGGTAAAAGTTGATTGGCATAGCATACATCCTTGCTAAGGACTTGTTTAGTGTATCTAGACATCTTTCACATTTAATAGGCTCATTCATGAAAATTAAATGAATTTGATAATTGTATGGTACCACTATTGCTTCTATGCTTATTTTGATCTAGTGGTATCATATGACATGTTTGTGGGCTTGTAAACCTAGTGTTTGATCTAGAAAATGAGCTCTAAGTGTTTAACTCAACATGGTACAAGATAACCCTTATTTGGAGGTGTGAAGAAGCTTGTCCTTGGATCAAACCGAGTTAAATATCTTTGGTAAATGATCTAGATTGGACCAAATTTAGGAAAATGATCCTCATCCCATCGATTGACATTGATAATCTCAACCTATCTACATTTTGAACCTTTATGGTCATTGATGACAAAGGGGGAGAAATAGTGCACAAAGATAGTGAAAAGACAACACAAAGGGGGAGAGAAATAAAGATACAAGTGATAGGGGAAGAACTTGACATAAGGGGAGAAATATGACAAAGGAAAGGGATCAATTAAAATGTTGAGCACACAAGTAGGGGGAGCAAGCTCATGAACTTGTATGGTGCATTTGAATGTGCATTTCATATGTTTGCTTGCATGGCACAAGTTTTAAATTTCAATATTCATGCTTGTGTGGTGTATGCTAGTTATAGGTTTGAATGATGAAATGGAAATCTAGCATGCATAAGTTTATCTAGTGATTTCTTTTCAAAGTGTTTCCAAGTGGTATCGAGCTAACCATGGTGCTAAGGATGGTATAATGGTGCACTCCAATTGGTATCACGCTTCAAAGGTCCATCTTTTATACCTTAGCATCATTTGGTAGACATTGTCTCCTATATTTCCTATCTAAGCATATGTGCAAGCTTCAATCCAAACTCTTAGCACATATGTAGGGGGAGCAATTGCTACCATTTGGGGTTCATGAAAACTTGTCCATATCCTTTTACACATGGTAAAAATGCTTGGGAAAGCAACATGGATTCAATTGAATTTCAATTCATATCTTTGTGAAAGGGTTGTCATCAATTACCAAAAAGAGGGAAATTGAAAGCTCTAGTTTGGTTTTGGTAAATTGATGAAATCCTAAGTGCTAACCTAGTTTATCAAGTGATCATGAGATAGGTAGCACATTCCAAGTGGTGAAGCAAATGAAGATCATGACATGATGATGGTGATGCCATGGTGATGATCAAGTGCTTGAACTTGAAAAGAAGAAAGGGAAAAACAAAAGGCTCAAGGCAAAGGTATAAATGGTAGGATCTATTTTGTTTTGGTGATCAAGACACTTAGAGAGTGTGATCACATTTAGGTTTGATAGCAGTACTATTAAGAGGGGTGAAACTCGTATTGAAATGCGGTTATCAAAGTGCCACTAGATGCTCTAACTCATTGCATATGCATTTAGGATCTAGTGGAGTGCTAACACCCTTGAAAATGTTTGTGAAAATATGCTAACACATGTGCACAAGGTGATACACTTGGTGGTTGGCACATTTGAGCAAGGGTTAGGAACTTCATCGGTGGAGTGTCCGCCCGTAGAGTGTGAATAGTCTGATGGTGCCACTGGAAGCCTAGACAGAAAAGACGGAGGTCACTGTAAGTGATCGGACGTTGGTCTCAGTTGGACCGGTGCGTTCGATCAGTGGCATTAGAGGGCGCGCAGCATCGGTCTCTGACTGAACACTGGGTCACTCAGTGACTAGACGCTGACACGGTGCATCCAGTCCTGCTGATGTCGCAGTGGACAGAAGAGTCGCCAAGTGACCGGACACTGGGTGTGTCCGGTCGAGCATGACCGGATGTGTCCGGTCGTGAAAAGTCATCTCTAGATGCTTACTGGAAATGATCGGACGCTGGGGTTCAGCGTCTGGTCACTTTGAGCTGCTGCATCTAGTCATCACTTGACCATTGAGATCAGGCGATCAACATTTGAAGAGAGGGGACACGTGGCACGCATCGCATGACCGGACGCTGAGGTCCAACGTCCGGTCGATATGATCGGAGCGTCCGGTCACCCCGTGTTGTGCCCAGTGAAGGGGTATAACAACTCTATTTCGTGAGGGCTTCTATTTAAGCCCCATGGCTGGCTCAAGCTCACTCTCTTGGCCATTTACATTGACATAGCAACCTTGTGAGGTTAGCCAAAGCCCTCCCACTCATCTTCATCATAGATTCAACATCTTTGTGAGATTGCGAGAGAATCCAAGTGCATTGCTTGAGTGTTTGCATCTAGAGGCACTTGGTGTTCGTGTTTCACTATGGGATTCGCTTGTTACTCTTGGTGGTTGCCGCCACCTAGATGGCTTGGAGCAGCAAGGATCATCGAGCGGAGGGTGGTGATTGTCTCCGGCTCCGATCGTGGTGATTGAGGGGTTCTTGACCTTTCCCCGGCGGAGAGCCAAAAGGTACTCTAGTGGATTGCTCGTGGCTTGTGTGATCCTCATCTTGTGTTGATTGTGTGGCACCCTATTGAGGGTTTGGCGTGTGAAGCCAATTAGAGCATGAACCTCCAAGTGAGTGAATCACCACAACGAGGAGTAGCTTGCCGGCTAGCAAGTGAACCTCGGTAAAAAATCATTGTGTTCATTATTTGATTCCAAGGTGATTGGTCTTCATTGGTATTCATTCTTGTGATTGATTGGCTCCTTCCTCGACACGGCGGTATAAACAAATTGCTCACTCTCTTTACTTTACCGCAAACTAGTTGTCAAGCTCTTTAGTGTAGCTAGTTGTGAGAGCTTATTAGTTTGGTTAGTGTGGCTCTTTAGTTAGCCTTTGAGAGCACATTAACTTAGTGTAGTGTCATAGCTTTTGTGTGGATAGAAACTATATAAACTAGAATTATGGTAGGTGGCTTGCTATTTTAGTAGGCTAGCGCAACACTTGCTTCACCTCATAATTATCTAACCGGTTTGTTAAGTGTTGTTGTAGAAATTTTTAATAGGCTATTCACCCTCCTCTAGCCATTAGGACCTTCCAGCTACGTCGGGAACTCCTCGGTGCTTGGACGTCGCTAGCTATGCTGGGGACTCCTCGATGCTCGGACATCGCCAGCTACGCTGGGGGCTCCTCGGTGCTCGGATGTCGCCAGCTATGCCGGGGACTCCTCGGAGTTCAGACATCGTTAGCTACGCTAGGAACTCCTCGGTGCTCGGACATCGCCAGCTACACCGGGGGCTCCTCGGTGCTCGGACGTTGCCAGCTACGCCGGGGACTCCTCGGTGTTTGGACATCGCTAGCTACACCGGGGACTCCTCGGTGCTCGGACATCGCCAGCTACACCGGGGACTCCTTGGTGCTTAGACATCGCCAACTACCCCGGGGACTCCTTAGTGCTCGGACATCGCCAGCTACACCGAGGACTCCTCGGTGCTCAGACATCGCCAGCTACGCCGGGGACTCCTTGGAGCTTGAACATCGCCAGCTACACCGGGGACTCCTTGGTGCTCAGACATCGCCAGCTGCGCCAAGGACTACTCGGGTCTTGGACATCACTAGCTATGTCGGGGACTCCTCGACGCTCAGACATCGCCAGCTACACCAGGGACTCCTCGGTGCTCGAACATCGCTAGCTATGTCGGGGACTCCTCGGTGTTTAGTTTCTTCGTGCAAGCATCGCTAGCTAAGCTAAGGACTCCCTTGGTGGTCAGATCTTCCTATGTGTCATCGATGTGCTATCAAGCTGCTCCATGCTGTTCGGATCAGGGTGCTGATTTTAGGCAGCACGTCGAGGGGCTTCATACACGCATGTCAGACGATGTCGACAAGCTTTCAGACTTCTTTTTCTCTAACCCTGCTACAAGATTTATTCTTCATCTTCCAGTAGGCCTGGGGACTAAGTGGGCACACTTTACCTTGCGGTGAATGTGTATTTTTCAATTCAGGGCTCTGCCTATGGACTAGTTGCCTGCTCGGCTGATCTTCTGCCTTTCTTCTACTTTCTAACCCTGGCACCACGTGACTACGTCACCTACTGTCAGGCTTGGGGACTAGCTGTGGGGGTATGGCCCCCAGTATCCACAAGACAAGACATGAGTCGCACCATCAGAGGTGGCCTAGCCCACAAGATCAAGGCGTGCATGGCACTAGTCGACGTGCACCGCAAGATATTGTATAGTACCAAATAGGATGCTTTCCTTGTAACCCTACCCCTCCAGAGTATATAAGGAGAGGCAAGGGTCCCCTAGTCGACAGGGATATAGATATACATACATCCCATATTCAATACAATACACCAAAGACACAGGACGTAGGGTATTACGTCGATCAGACGGCCCGAACCTGTCTAAATCGCTATCTCTACGCCTTATGTCACCATCCGATTTCTAATTACGCGCACCTCCACTAATCAATCTACCTTCGTGGGATACCCCTCGGATGACTACCGAGCATCTTTTGTCGACATATAAGATAATAAAGAACTACTTAGTATCATTCTAGTAGTGATGCTACATAGCACCAACAAGCATCTCTGGCGCCATCACTAGGGATGACAACCTAGTAAAGTAATGTTAGGAGATGTAGGTAATTAATAGGTGGCTATTAAAATAAGTGACAAGTTAATAAATACCAACAAGCATTTCTGGCGTCGTTGCCAGGGAAGGTAGCTAGACAAAGGAAGTATTGATAAACTTATACTTGTTGATGTGATCGAAATAATCATTGACCTATGCTCAAACAGGTGTTGATGGTAGTTAACAACCAATATAAACCATCAATTAAACATGTATAAGGGCATAAATATAATCACCAATGAAGGTTTAGGGTTTTAAACTTATAAATTCCATGAGTTTTGGTGAATCTGTGTTTTCAATAGGGTTTAATCAGAAAACCGCCAAGGAGAACCTAATCATCAAAGGAAAATACGGAGTTCCACCATGGTACCTACATGGGAAGACTATAGAAGAGTCCAGAAGCCACATCACCGAAGTGGAGGGCCACCCCCTGATAGGTGGGCCCGCTCGACCCCCCATAGGCCTCCCTGTCAGCCAGCTTCATATGTCGGTCCCCCACCACCTTTGAGGATGCATCTAGGCCGTTGCTTAAGTCGGTTTGATCCAAGGGTTCATGTTAGACCCTTAGGGTTATATAATCCAGCCCCTGCCTCCCCCTAGGCATCAGAAGTCATCAAGTCATTTGAGAAGACAAAAACCCTAATCTCCTTAGAGCTCCTCCTCCATAGCATAGCTAATTAGGATAGGTCTAGAGGGAGGCAAGCAGGACTTCGCTTGGATTCCTGATATTGTCAAGAGCGTGGTTTGGTATAAACTTTGTACCCCTCTCTCTTTTGTTTCTCCATTATTTTTATATGCTAGTTACAATTGTTATGACAATCTCAGTGTTCGTCTTATTTATGTTCTTCATTATGATGTTCAACATCTACTTTGATTATATACTTAGTATAGCTAGTTTATCATTGTGTTTATGCATAAGTTCGTATAGCGCTCACTCTGTTGTACATGGGGTGGGTGGTCGACATTGTGTAAGCGTGGTGCTTATATGTTGTTTACCTATGGATACACCCTATATTTTGGGTCATGTGGTAGATCGCTGATGTGACACTCCCGTTGAGTCCTTTGTAGTCCACTCCCCGTATATAGGTGCACGTAGGGTCCGATTACGAAGGTAGAACGAGCTCTGCCCTCAATCTTCCTTAGTAATATCCCTTAGGTGTAGATATGATGATGATCTTAGCCATGATTACTAGGTGTAATTGCACTAATCAAATGTATGCTTTGACTTGTAATTAAGAATGACTTAGAAATTATTCCTCTAATATTCTACCGGACCATGCTAATGCTATAGAAAGGAGTGCTCTGAGTGATTTGTCATTATTATTACTTATTATATACATATCTTATCCTATGACTTACCCCTGTTATGAGTAGAGTATTTGTTATGGTTTACTTCTCCTTCAATAGTATAAGTTATCAGTACATGTCCTTGCTAGACCTTCCTAGTGGTAAAAATATAAATAACGATACCTGGTATACTCTCGGGTAAAATGCTACAATGGTATATTATCTGTGCGCTTGCGGATACTTTTGGTTCATAGATATATATATATATATTCTCTCTAGTCACATAGTTAATAAAGAACTGCTTAGTGTTATTCTAGTAGTAATACTAAGTAATACCAATATATATCTCTGGCATAATCACTAGGGATGACAACCTAGTAAAGTTAGGAGATATAGGTTTATAATAGGTGGCTAAGTATTTCAAACAAGTGACACGTTAAGAAATACAAACAACAGGATTACCCTTATTTTGTCTACTTGTGTATCTTATGCAGGGTAATGTATGACCGGTTTTAACCTTCCGACAAACTACGCTGACAATCCAGAAGCACTACTTAAGAGGACTAGGCTAAACTCAAAAAAGTTTCAGCTTTAGAGTTAGAAGACAACCATATAAGGCGAAGCTTAACACTAGAATTTGAAGCTATAGCTGACAGGACCCTCCGCAAATTCTCTGTTCCAACCACTGCTAACATCTAGACTGGACCTACAGTTAATGTGGGAGACAATGGATTCGAGCTCAAGCTGTCTCTCATCAATAGGTACAAGTGAGCCAATTTTGTGGAAAGGCACATGAAGATGCGAGTGTAGATCTCCAACACTTTCTAGAGATCTACAACACTTTCACCATCAAGGGAGTAACCAAGGACGCCATACTACTTTGCCTCTTCCCATTTTCACTTTTGGGAAGGCGAAGCAGTGGTTCTACGCCAACAAAGACAGAAACACTACATGGGATAATTGCTCCACTACCTTCCTAGCAAAGTTCGTGGGAGAATTTCAAGTTTTCAACAACAACATGATGAATCTGTCCCTGAGGCATGAGAACGCTTTCAAGACTGTATATCAGAATGTCCTCATCATGGAATGGAGAATTGGCTACTCATGCAGACATTCTACCATGGGTTGACCAATAGTACCCGTAAGATCATGGATGCTCCTGCTGGAGGTGCATTCTTGTCACTTACACTTCTAGCTACGACCACTCTTGTGGAGAAGATGGCCTCCAACCAAGGCTAGAATGAAGGACGTGTTCAGACCCATAAGAGAGGTGGAGGTATGCATCAACTCAAGGAGGTAGACATGCTATCTGCCAAGATGGGCCTACTGATAAAGAAGCTCAAAGACTAAGCTAATGAAAGCAAGAAGTCATGCACATTCATGATTCTCGCATGACATGTGAAGTATGTGGAAACACTAGGCGTTCAGGGAATAGTTGCCCTAAAATTCAAGAGGATGTGAACTTTGTCAACAACAACTACTATCATCCTCTACAGAATCAAGGATGGAACCAACAATAGAGGCCGAACTACCAAGGTAACCCTCAAGATAATAATTATAATAACTTCAATCAATCACCCTTGAGAGAATTAATTGCCAGCCAATCTAGACTTATGGAAGAATTATCTAAGAAGGTAGCTACCAATGATAAAATATTAGAAAACATAAATAATAGAATGGATAGCTTTGCTTCTGTCATTAAAAACCAACATTGCTTTAATAAAATGATAAAATCACAAATAGCTCAGCTGGCGGCTGATGTTCCTCCATTCGACAAAGGTAAGATTCTAGGGCAGCCGAAAGATTTAGAAACTACAAATCTTGTCGATATTCACAATGTAGCTTCCTACTACACGGAGCCATCGATGGGAAGGTGGATAGATTACACCTTGCTTGACAAGAAAGGTGATCCAGGGAGACCTATCATCCCTATCACCATTGGACCTCACATCTTCTAGGAAGTTGTCTATGACTTCAGAGCAAGTGTCAACATCATGCCTAAGATAATCTACAATAAAATTAATGGAGATACTTTGTTGTACACAAATATGTGTTTACAGCTTGCAGATCAGTCACTCTGCTACCCCAAGGGAGTTCTTGAAGATGACATTGTTTGAATGGGACAATCATATGTTCTCGTAGACTTTGTGGTTTTCGAAATGGGTGGAGATGAAAGGGCACCCATCATCTTGGGCTGACCTTTTCTAAGCACTACAAAAGCCATACTCTATGTAGACAGTGCCAATATATGTTTCACAATCAAGGATAAAAAAGAGAAGTTCTCTTTCAAGAACCACATCTTGCAATCTCCTAGTCATCCACAAAAGGCGTACCTGCCCGAAGAGACAATAGTGACCAAGAAGAAGAACAACCGAAGGAGGAAGAACAAGACCAGACAGCCACAAGAAGAAATGGTCAACATGATCAACACACTTCGATCTGAGTACGACCACCTCCTCGCTTCATCATTCCTTGCTAAGAAGGATGATCCTAGTGTACCGACGATCGAGTGTACCATTGGAAAAAGAATGTTCCATAAGACCTTTTATGACATTGGATCAGGCATCAATATAATGTCCAAGGTAAAGTATGAATATTTATTCGGTAAAAAACCTTTGTTCCCTACATATATGCAGTTGTAGATGGTGGACCAATCAATCCAATTCCCTAAGGGAATAGCGAGGGACGTTATGGTAAGAATACAAGATCACTATGCCCCTACCGATTTCATGGTCCTAGACATGGGAGAAGAAGAAGATGATACACCCATCATCCTTGGAATACTGTTCCTCAACACCACCAACATGATCATCTACGTCGGATCTCGACAAGTCCACTTCCAATTCCGCTCTAGGAGGAGACGTCGATCATCCCAACGTCAAAGGAACTAACCCTGATGGAATGAATGGGAAGATAAAGAACCTGAAGCACCTATGAAAGATGAACCTACTCTGCCTAAGACAAGTCCATAGCCCAAGTAGGTGTGGAAGGAAAAGGTGACATCATCATCGGAATCACCATCATAAGAAGTGTAGTCATATGAGTCTCCACCGCTGAGACCGGATGATGCACCTAAGGAATGAAGGACTTCTCCCCAGTCAAGTCCTGTCCGAAGGACTTAAAAATCTGAACCCTCACCGCGAGGTAACAATGGTAGTTATCCATATTTATTTTCTATCATTGCATAAATTATTTTTCACTATAGCATATTTACTTTTCTGTATTTGCCTTGCACTAATAAAAGAAAAATAAAAAATTTCATTACTGCATATAAAATCTTAAAGCCCCATGTGAATAAATCTATGGTATGTAAACACCTACGGATGTATTCACTGTGGTGGCATAAAAATAAAAATACTAAGCATGCATATTTTTTCTTCTACATTGTAAAAAAAATTAATAAAATACTAAATAGACATCCTGCTAGAACTTTGTCAATTAGGAAATCTGTCTAAACCTCCAAGGACAACAAATCTCTGAATGGCTGACCGCTAAACCCTTTATACTAATCTGTGCCACAAGCTTTGGGGTTCTTGTTGGAGTATTTTGCAGGATGATCAGAAGTAAAACCTTCCATCCGAAATACATTCTTCCGAACCACTACTACACCTGCTACATGAGGAAAACAACTTCTGGAAGGATGACAAAGATCTTAAGAAAGACCACGACAACATCTAGCTTGTGGGAGGAGCATCCCCCATGTATCTAGCTAAGTATTTCTTTCCCTTTTCAGTTTTACTATCTTTGAGTTTTCTATATATTTGCTAAAGTCTTAAAAAGATGCATAATAAACAAAAACAAAATAAAAATTTATTTTAGCTATATATATAGTAAGGTGTGATCTTAAAAATGAAAAAACAAAATAAAAGAGTGTGTCTAGACTTTAGGAGTTGAATAAATGAGCTCTGAGTATAATCTCTTGCAATGGAAATGATGAATAGTTGCTCTGTTGTAATTCCTTTCAAGTACCTAGTTTTCAGCCTTGAATTCTGCCAAGTTTTGGATACGATTGTCTTGATATAACAATTTACTCTGAACTTGAAACTCGTGGGTAGCATATGCTTGATCTAAGTCTAGGTAATTGATGGATATGATATGAGAAGCTCTGAGTTGTTGTTTATCTTGTTCCTAGTGATACTAGAGTTGCAGAGATTTATCTTTTGAAAAAAACATAAAAATCTACATGATGAGTTCCTTATACGACAAAGCTTGAATTCCTACTAGGGCCATATATGATATTTAAATTAGGAAAACTTCTACTCATATATGCTGCTTGTTTTGCATTGAGTTTAGTCAAGCCTTGTTGACCCTTATGAGAGGTTTTTTATGCTCTTAAAATCAAGATCACGTACACACCACCCACATATGCACTACTCCTACACTGGTGGCAGGCGCAAAAACATGCCATTTCATCTAGATCCATCCAAAAATGTTTTACTCCTACATTGGAAGTGAACACCAAAAATATACCCTATAGGATATCCACCAAATAAATGCTCCAAATTCTTATTGCTATCTCTCAAAAGTTTTGTTGCGGTCAAAAGAAGCATGAGGCTATGCAAAAGTTATTCATGAAAAGAAGAAAAAAAGAGTATTGAAAAAAATGGATAAGTGTCTGAGATATTGAAAACAATGGGTACTCCGATGCCTGCCTAAAAAAGAAGAAAGAAGAGATGAATAAGATATCCCATATTTTCTTGCAAAGTTGTTTCCAAGTTTCAAAAGAGAGATATGTTTTCAAGGAGCAAAGTAGAATTAGGTTAGCCACCATATAAATCCACATGCATACACATCTTGTTTTGATTGTATGACTTAACTCTCTTTGGATCTGAGGTTTGACTTTATAATATATGTATTGTAAGTATGCACTTTCATGCCTTTTCACTCCTATGAGCTCCACAAAAGCCTTAGTTGTAGGAAGAGAAAGGCATAACATTATTATTGCCTTGGTGAGGATCCACAAATACCATATATATTGAGAGACTTGAGAGTGTCATACAATGGAAGCTCTGAGTTTTATTTTGAAAACCTATAAAAACTCCAAAATAATGGTTGAGCAAAGAACTTGAGACATAGTGCTTGACTTGATTATTCTGTCTTTCAATTACTCAAGACCCAAGTGAAGGCTAAGGAGCCCCATAGTTGAAGGTAATATGGGTAAGTTTGAAAGTTAGATCGGTTTATTTTAATCCAGAGGAGAATTCTTGTTTGCATATGTGTACTTTTGAGGAGTGAAAGCATTGACGCAACTCCTGATCCATTTACTGAGTTTAGCTTTGCTAAGGGACTAGCAAAGGTTAAGCTTGGGGGAGTTTATTGATAGTAGTTAACAACCATTATAAACCATCGATAAAACATGTATAAGGGCATAAATATAATCACCAATGAAGGTTTTGGGGTTTAAACTAATAAATTCCATGAGTTTAGGTGAATATGTGTTTCTAGCAGGGTTTAATCAGAAAACCACCAAGGAGGACCTAATTGTCAAAGGAAAATATGGAGTTTCGCCACGGTACCCATGTGGAAAGACTCTAGAAGGGTCCAGAAGCCACATCACCGAAGCGAAGGGCCACCCCCTGACAGGTGGGGCCGCCCGGCCCCTGTGGGCACCACCTATCAGCCTCATCACTATGTAGGTTCCCACCGCCTTTGAGGATGCATCTAGGCCATTGCTTAAGTCAGTTTAATTCAAGGGCTCACGTTGGACCCTCAGGGCTATATAATCCAGCACCTGCCTCTCCCCTAGGCATAACCCTAATCATCAAGTCATTTGAGAAGACAAAAACCCTAATCATCCTCAGAGCTCTAGCATATTCTAGGACATAGCTAGTTAGGCTAGGTCTAGAGGGAGGCAAGCAGGCTTTGCTTGGATTCTCGATCATGTCAAGAGTGTGGTTCGGTATAATCTTTGTACCCCCTCTCTTTTGTATCTCCATTATTTTTATATGCTTGCTACAATTGTTATGACAATATTAGTATTCATCTTATTCATGTTCTTCGTTATAATGTTCATCGTCTAATTTGATTATATGCTTAGTATAGTTGGATTATCATCATATTCATGCATATGTTTGTATAGCACTCACTCTAAGGTACCATGGGTGGGTGGTTGACATTGTGTAAGCGTGGTGCTTATACATTGTTTACCTACGAATACACCCTATATTCTGGGTCATATGGTAGATCGTGGATGTGACACTCTCGTTGAGTCCTTTGTAGTCCACTCCCTGTTGTAGGTAGCACGTAGGATCTGGTTACGAAGGGAGACAAGCTCTGTTCTTAATCTCTCTTAGTAATATCCCTTATGTGTAGATATGAAGATGATCTCAGCAATGACTATTAGGTATAATTGCACTAATCAATGTATGCTTTGACTTATAATTAAGGATGGCTTAGGAATTATTCCTCTAATATTCTACCTAACCATGTTAATGCCATCGAAAGGAGTACTCTGAGTGATTTATCATTATCATTGATCAATACTTATTATATATATATCTTATCCTATGACTTACCCCTGATATGAGTAGAATATTGGTTATGGTTTACTTCTCCATCAATAGTATAAGTTATCAATACATGTCCATGCTAGACCTTCCATGTGGTAAAAATATAAATAACGATACCTGGAATACTCTCGGGAGAAGTGCTACAATGGTATATTATCTGTGCGCTTGCATTTCCTTTTTCATTCATATCTATATATTCTTTCTAGCCACATAAGATAATAAAGAACTACTTAGTATCATTCTAGTAGTGATGCTAGGCAGCACCAACAAGCATCTTTGGTGCCATCACTAGGGATGACAACCTAGTAAAGTAGTGTTAGGAAATGTAGGTAATTAATAGGTGGCTATTAAAACAAGTGTCAAGTTAATAAAATACCAACAGAGAGCAGCAGCAGCAGCTTGCCCCCGAGGAGGTGGAGGAGGAGGCGGCCGGGGGGTGAGGAGGAGGTGGCACCATCGGTGGCTCGGTGTTGGGTGCCACAGAGTTGAGTGGTATGCCTGGTGTCACAACTCACAACTGCGGGAGTCGCGACCCTCATGAGATGTGCGTGCGGCGCAGTGGGCGAAAGGGAGTGGGATAGGGTTTGGGTGGAAAGTAGTGGGATGGGCCTTTATTCCTTTAGCAGGCCAATGCAAGCACTGGGCCTCCAATAGGCCTTCCACTAGTTTGCGGGCCATGCCATGCCAGCCGACATGCCTGGGTGAAAGCTCTAATTTGGTTTTGGCTAATTGATGAAACCCTATGTACTAACCTATTTGCTCTAGTGATAGGTAGCACAATTCCAAGTGGTGGAGCAAATGAAGATCATAATGATGGTGTGGTGACCATGATGATCAAGTGCTTGGACTTGGAAAAGAAGAAAGAGAAAAACAAAAAGCTCAAGGCAAAGGTGAAACTTAATACGAGCTTTTTTGGTTTGGTGATTGAGACACTTAGGGAGTGTGATCACATTTAGGATAGATGGTCATACTATTAAGACGGGAGCTCTTATCGGACAACTCGACCATCTAGTGCCACTAGGTGTTTGAATACTTGGATTGCATTTTAGGCCTAGTGCCCATTCGGTGAGAAGTGATTAACCTTTGAAAAATGTTTGTGAAAAATGCTAACACACTTGATGGTGAAACACTTATACTGTTAGCACATTTGCAAAGGTGGTGAAAAAGGTGAAGAAAAGGAGGCGTAGCTTGGTTTGTGTTGCTACCCCGAGGGCACCACCACCCTTGTGATGGTGCACCGCCATCCCTATGGTGGTGACCGGCTAGGAGGTCGAGAGCAGCGAGTTGCCCTAGGGCACCGCCACTATGTCTGGTGGCACCATCGCCCCTAGGGCGGTGCCCACCTGGACTTGGCTAAGGAGCGCAGAGAAGGGGCTATCACCGATGCGTTCGGTGTGCACCGCCGCTGTGAGGGTGGTGCACCACCCAGTCACCACCGCGAGGAGGGAGGCACCATCGTCCTTTTTCACCCGAGAGCGAGGGAAGTGGAGCTAGTCACCACCATGGGCACCGCCGCCCTGAGGGTGGTGCACCGCTATAAAAATCTAGAGAGGGGGTATTCAAGCAAATGGTCGGGTGGTCACTGCCACCCTAGGGGCGGTGCCACCACCACCCTATCTGGTGCCCCAATGGCTAGTTTTTAACCATTGGAAAGTGACCATTGGGAGGGGCACCGCCATGTCCGGTGCCCTTGTAGAAAGCTGCTCCAAAGGGGTAACAGCTCTATTTTCTTGTGGGGTTATAAATAGAGCTAGTGGTCGGCCTTGGCCACTCTCTTGGCACATCTAACATCTGCATACACCCTTTGAGAGTTGAGCACACCACTCCACTCACTTGCACATGTGATTTCATCATCTTGAGTGAGATTGGAGAGCCTTTAGTGCATTGCTTAGTGTTCTAGCATCTTGTGGCACTAGTTGGGTGATTTGGGCTAGTGGAGTTGTTGTTACTCTTGGTCTTTGCCGACTCCTAGATGGCCTAGTGATTGGTGGATCGTCGAGCGGAGGAAGGTGATTGTCTTCGGCTCCGATCATTGTGATTGTGAGGGGTTCTTGTGCCTTCCCCGGCGGAGCGCCAAAGGCAACTCTAGTGGATTGCTCGTGGCTTGTGTGATTCTCATCTTGTGTTGGTTGTGTGGCACCCGGTTGTGGGTTTAGCGTGTGATGCCAATTAGCGTGTGAACCTCCAAGTGAGTGAATCTCCACAACGAGGACTAGCTTACCGGCAAGCAAGTGAACCTCGCTAAAAAATCTTGTGTCACCTTGTCTGAGGTTTTCTTGGTATTTATTGATTGATTGTGATTGATTGGCTCCATCATATTGTGATTGGCTCTATCCTCGATGTGGTGATATAATCATCACTCCCCTACCTTGCATTTACATTTCTAGTGTTACTTCGCTCTTTAGTGTAATTAGTTTTGAGAGCAAGCTTGTGTTGGGTCTAGTGGTTAGTGTGGCTCTTTAGTTAGCCTTTGAGAGCACACTAACTTAGTGTAGTAACTTAGCCATTGTGTTCTTAGAGATTGTAGTCACTAGAATTGTGGTAGGTGGCTTGCATTTTTAGTAGGCTAGCGCAACACTCGCTTCACCATTTAATTGTCTAACATCTTTGCTAAGTGTTGTTGTAGAAATTTTTAATAAGCTATTCACCCCCTCTAGCTATTAGGACCTTTAAAGTGGTATCGGAGCCATGGTCACCGTGATTTGAGGCTTAACAACCTTCGGTGTCAAATGCCTCAAATCAATGATACCAAGAAGCCACCCCAATTTAATGGCATAAATTATCCATATTGGAAGTCTAAATTGACTACACACATCAAGTCAATCAATAGAAAGGTGTGGAAGGTGGTGGATACCAAAATTGAGATAGCTGATCTAGAGAATCCCACCGTGGCCGAGAAGTGCTACTCCAAAACAATGATATTGCTTTTAGTGCTATTCATGATGCTATTAATGAGAAAATATTTGAGCAAATCAAGAACATTGAGATGACTCATGAGGCTTGGAAGAAGTTGGAATAATCATTTGAGGGCACCAAGGCAATAAAGGGTGTAAAGACATACATTCTCAAGGAGAAGTTTGCTAGCTTCAAGATGAAGGAAGATGAGAGGGTGCCAGAACATGTTCCATTGGATGGAGGTGCTTGTCAATGATCTCAAAGCACTTGGTGAGAAAGTGGAGGACAATGACTTCTCTCATAAGTTCTTGAGATGCTTACCTGCAAGATTTGGCATGTCGGTCACCTTGCTAGTGAGGACCGGTTTGGACACAATGACACCACACCAAATCTTAGGAGATATCATGACTGATGATGCATATAGAGATGATGATGAGAAACAAGAAAAGAAGGAGAAGAAAGATGAGAAGAAGGATGATAAGAAGAAGAGTGTGGCATTCAAAGCCATATCATCTAAGGGCAAGGCCAAGCAAGACACATCAAGTGAAGATGAAGGCTCATTCTCTTGGGATGATGATGATGATGAGAAGATGGCTCTCTTTGTGAAGAGATTTGGCAAGTTTATGGTGAAGAAGGGCTATCATGCTAGAAGGAATAAATCTTAATCCAAGAACAATGAAGAATCAAGAAGGTGCTTCAAGTGTGGAAGCAAGGGTCATCTTGTTGCTCAATGTCCATACAATAGCGATAATGATGATGATGATGACAAGAAGAGCAAGAAGAAGGACAAGAAGGAAAAGAAAGAGAAGAAGGACAAGCTGACCTTCAAGAAGAAGAAGAAGGGTGGTTCATATGTGGTCACTTGGGATAGTGATGCTTCCTCAAATGATGATGATGATAGTAATGATGACAAGACCACCAAGAAGAAGGCTCTTGCAAGCATTGCTATCAATGAGAAGCCCTCTCTCTTCGACGGTCCATCATGCTTCATGGCTAAGGCCACTAAGGTACATGCTTATGATGATGAATGTGATGAGGAACATGATAATGAAAGTGAAAGTGACAATGATGATGAACCCACTAAAGATGAACTAATTGACATGTTAGAAGATGCTAAAGAATATTTTGACATTAAGAGAAGGGAATGCAAAGACTTGCGCAAGGAACTAAAAGCTCTTAAGCAAACCTTTGATGAGCTCAATGCATCTCATGAGAGGCTAGAGGAAGCCCATGAGAAGCTTGGCAAGGCTCACAAGAAGCTTGAAAAAGCTCATTCCTGTTTACTTAATGAGCAAAATGAGAAGGAGCATGTTGTAACATGTGACAAAGGCTTAACTTATGATATAATTGATGGATCATTCTATAAGCCTATCATTGTTGCTCCTACTAACCCTTCTTGTAGCACATCTACTTCTACCTCATGGTGTGAAGTAAGTTGGTTATGTAGAGCAAAAGTGCATGAAAAATAAGTTTCAAGCCAATGTATCCTCAATTAAGCTTGATTCTTTCTATGTGCTTACTAAGGATACTAATGGTGTGAAGGCAAAGTTCATTAGTGCACCATGGATGGGCTCAAAGAAGAAAGCCATTTGGGTGCCAAAGAGCTTAGTAACTAACCTTCAAGGACCCAAGCAAGTTTGGGTACCAAAAAAGAATTGATCTTCTTTTATAGGTCAATTACAAAGCTAGAGGAAGGCATTGGGTTCTTGACAGTGGGTGCACTCAACACATGACCGGTGATGCAAGAATGTTCAACTCAATCAATACCAATGGCAATGATGGCTATGATAGTATCATATTTGGTGACAATGGCAAAGGCAAGGTCAAAGGGCTTGGTAAGATTGCAATATCCAATAACATGAGCATTTCCAATGTGTTGCTAGTTGAGAGCTTGAACTTCAATTTGCTATCCATGGCTCAATTGTGTGATCTTGGATTCAAATATATATTTGGAGTAGATGATATAGAGATCATAAGTGTAGATGGCCATAATTTGATCTTCAAATGCTTTAGATATGAGAATCTATACTTGGTTGATTTCAATGCTAGTGAAGCTCAATTATCAACATGCTTGTTCACTAAGTTTAGTATGGGTTGGTTATGGCATAGAAGGCTTGGTCATGTTGGAATGAAACAATTGAATAAATTGGTTAAGCATGACTTGGTTAGAGGCTTGAAAGATGTTGTGTTTGAGAAGGATAAGCTTTGTAGCTCTTGTCAAGCTGGCAAACAAGTTGGAAACACCCATCCTAAGAAAAGCATAGAGAGTTAGAAGTGACAATGGTTGTGAGTTCAAGAACAATAGAATTGATGAGTTGTGTGATGATTTTAGAATTAGACATCAATTCTTGGCCAAGTATACTCCACAATCAAATGACCTTGTTGAGAGAAAGAATATAACACTCATTTATATGGCAAGGTCTATGCTTATTGAGTACAATGTGAGTCAATCCTTTTGGGCCAAAGCAATCAACATGACTTGCTATTGTAGCAACTGCCTCTATTGTCTCCCCTTAAAAGAAAAGACAACTTATGAGCTCTTGAATGGTAGAAATTGCATATTTTTGGGTCTTAGGTTGCAAATGCTATATCTTGAAGAAAGGCACTAGATTGGGCAAGTTTGACAAGAAGTGTGATGAAGGATTCTTACTTGGATACTCCACTACAAGCAAAGCATATAGAGTTTGGAATTTGAAAAGTAGTACTCTTGAGAAAGTTCATGATGTTGAATTTGATGAAACCAAGGATTCCCAAGATGAGAATGAGAACTTGGAAGATGTTAGTGGCATTCAACTTTCAAATGCCATGAAGAACATAGATGTTGGTGAATTGAGGCCTAGGCAAGTGATTGATGAAGAAGATGATCAAGTGCAAGTGCTCTCTAACTCAAATGTGCAAGATGATACAAATCAAGCAAGTTCAAGTGGCTCTTATGACAATGTGCTAGATCAAGTGGCTAGTACATCATCTCAATCTAATGATCTAGCAAGTGCAAGCAATGTTCCAATACTCTAACCAACTCATATTGCAAGGGATCATCCATTGGATACTATAATTGGAGATATTTTCTAGAGGTGCACAAACTAGATCAAGATTGGCTATATTCTGTGAGTATTTCTTGTTTGTGTCATCCATAGAACCAAAGAAGATAGAAGAAGCATTGAAGGATATTGATTGGGTAAATCTAATGCATGAAGAATTGAACAACTTCATAAGAAATCAAGTATGGGAGTTAGTGGAAAGACCAAAGAACCATAATGTGATTAGAACCAAATGGGTCTTTAGAAACAAGCAAGATCAAGATGGGATAGTAGTAAGGAACAAAGCAAGGTTAGTAGCACAAGGCTATACACAAGTTGAAAGTCTTGACTTTGGAGAATCATATGCCCCAGTTGCTAGATTGGAAGCAATTAAAATCTTGCTAGTCTATGCTTGTGTCCACAACATCAAGCTCTATCAAATGGATGACAAGAGTGCATTTCTAAATGGCTACATCAATGAAGAAGTTTATGTTGAGCAACTTCCCAGTTTTGAAGATGACAAGAAACTCAACCATGTGTACAAGTTGAAGAAGGCATTGTATATCTTGAAGCAAGCACCTAGAGCATGGTATGAGAGGTTGAGGGACTTCCTACTCTCTAAAGGTTTTATGATGGGCAAGGTTGACACCACTCTTTTCACCAAGAAGATTGGAAAGGACTTGTTTGTGTTGCAAATCTATGTTGATGATATCATATTTGGATCAACCAATCAAGACTTTTGTGAAGAGTTTGGAAAAATGATGGCAAATGAGTTTGAGATGTCCATGATTGGAGAGTTGAGTTAATTTCTTGGTCTTCAAATCAAGCAATTAAAGAATGATACATTTGTGAGTCAAGGCAAGTACATTAAAAACATGCTCAAGAAGTTTGGCATGAATGAAGCAAAGGCCAAAAGTACACCAATGGGAACAAATGGCAATTTGGATAGTGATGCAAGTGGCAACATGGTGGATCAAAAGTTATATCGGTCTATGATTGGAAGCCTACTCTATGTGACCGCATCAAGTCTGCATGTGTGCAAGATTTCAATTCTCACCAAGAAAAAGTTATTTGAAGGCTACAAAGAGAATATTGAGCTACTTGAAGCATACACAAAATTTTGGTTTGTGGTATCCCAAAGGAGTAAAGTTTTAGCTAGTTGGTTACTCTGACTCGGATTATGCGGGATGCAAGGTTGAAAGAAAGAGCACCTCAGGCACATGTCAACTATTGGGAAGATCACTTGTTTCATTGTGTCGGTGTTTCGAGTTACCACCGATGAGTAAATTTCTAGTATTGCATGTCTGGCTCAGATGGTGTGCTTAGAGGACACGAGGTTTATACTGGTTTGGGTAGAAAGTCCCTATGTTCAGTTCGCCGATGTTGCTCATGTTACTAGCACTAAAAGTTTGTAGTAGGGGTTACAAATGGGCGAGAGAGGGAAAGGATCCCAAGTCTCTGGTGAAAGGAGTGAACGGGTGCTGAGAGCTCGATTGCTGCCCAGCCATGTGCTCATGTAGTGCTCTTGTGTTGATCTAGATCGGGTCTCGATGGGTCGATCTGATCGGATCGTATTGGATTGAATTGGATCTCCTTCATGGGATGCCCTACTTTCCCTTTTATAGGCCAAGGGAAAGCACGGGTTATAGTGGAGGAAAAGAGAAAAACGAGAGAGAGAAGAAGGCCTTTAGGATCATCGGGTCCTTCTTCTCCTTCATGTGGGTCCTACCGATCCTGTAGATGTCAACAGGGATAGCTCCATGTCGCGGCCCTGTTCATCACTGGCGCCATGCACAAGCGTCTTCTGTCAGTCATGGTGTTCCATCCTATCCTGGTGGATGTCGTGGTGAACTGATGCGTCTATCATCGTTCGTATGAGGGTTAGGCAGAACAACACTAGCATGCCCGATGCTATTCTTGATGTGAACCCTCAGGTATGGCCCGTTGTGGCCATGTGTTACATCGAGGCATGCTAGTCTCTTCCCTGATGTTAGAGTTTTAACCCAGGCCTATACGCTTAGATCTAGAGTGGTTGACGGTGGTATGGGTCCCCGTCGGGCGAGGCAAAGCTCATGACCTCGAGGTCGGGCAAAGCGGAGCACAAACCCAAGGGTCAGGCAATATGGAGCCTATGGCCTCAGGGTCAGGCAAGGCGGAGCCCATGGCCTCGGGGTCGGGCGAGGCAGAGCCCACCCCTAGAGGTTAGGCGAGGCGAAGCCCATGCACCTAGGGTTAGTTGGAGCTATAGTCGCACTTTTGGCTACTCAGATGAATCAATGTTGATGGCCATTAGCTCCTTCTCTTCGGGTAACCTGGTATTGGTCCCCGATAGTAGCCCCTGAGCCTACGGAGGACGAGAATACTCCTTCAGAGGCTTTTCTAAATGGGAGGACTCTGAGGGCCTTGGCCTTCTTTTGTCGCCCATGGCATGTCCTGGGGATGGGAATTCCCTTTCATCGTGATCGGACCCCTCAGGGGTATAGCCGTGAGATTTGGTGGGTTGGAAAAGGTCTTTCCTGATTTCGACCTCTATGGGGGTCTGTCGTTCTACGACCATGCGTTCAGTCTCCTTGCGAGTCCAACTTTCATCGAGCCCCCACCCATAGTAGGGGTCTAGTCGAGGGTTAGCTCGTCTTCATGACCGTCTTCCCTCAAGCATTTTTTCTGATACTATAAACAACATATGCAACTTGTAAACAATGTGACTTATAAAATTTTCAAAGTACTAAAATAGTTTTTTCTTGCTACATATGCACTATTTTAGAGCAAGCTAGGAGTTTAATTAGACCATGACCCAAAAATAAAAGTTGTTACCCTAGTTGAGTTCTACAACTTTTCTTGAGGGTGCAAAGCCATGCAAAGTCTCTAGGGTATATTTCAACTTAGGTCAAACATGCAACTTGAAAATGGTAGATTACACTATAACCATGACTTGGAGGCCAACTTGGTCCAAGTCATGAATACCAAAGTTGTTCCATGTGACATTCTAAGCATGTTTAAGGTACTCCTAGGGTCCCACAAGCATTTTATACATTGGTCACATGTAAACCCTAGCATATGTAAAGCATTTAGTGACAAACACAAGTGATATAAGTAATCATAGAGATAAAATTTGAGATGCTCATGCTCATGAATGATCAATGATACTTGTGATCATGCAATGCCAATGCCAAATGCATGCTTAATGCCTAGGGTGTTACTTCCCTTCCTCCTTAAAGAAATCTCATCCCGAGATTTGCACCGCCAACCATCTCTTGTAGAAAACCGGATAGACCTCACGAAGATATTCTTCTCGCTCCCACATAACGTCTTGCTCACTATAGTTATTCCATACCACCTTGTAGAATTTAATGACTTTGCTATGGGTCACTCTTTCCATTGTCTCAAGCACTCGAATAGGTCTTTCTTCATAGGTCAAATCCGACTAGATCTTGACACTAGCGGGTTCAATAGCTTCTTCGGGCACACAAAGACATTTCTTGAGTTGGGAGACATGGAAAACATTGAATATAGCTCTCATTTCCAGAGGTAACTAGAGCTTGTAGGCTACTGGTCCCCTTCGTCCAATGATCTTGTATGGACCTACATATCTAGGTGCAAGCTTTCGCTTCACACCAAACCTTTGCACTTTCTTCATGGGAGACACCTTCAGATATACAAAATCCCTAGCTTCAAATGCAATGTGACTTCTCCTTTTATCTGCATAACTCTTCTATCTTGACTGAGCAGCTTCAATATATTGTTGAATGATTTGAACTTGTTCTTTGGCTTCTTTGACAAAGTCAATCCCATAATACCTTCTTTCACCAGGCTCAACCCAATTCAGAGGAGTCCTGCATTTTCGACCATACAAAGCTTCAAAAGGAACCATCTTGATGGTTTCTTGATAGCTATTGTTGTAGGAGAATTCAGCCAAAGGTAGCCATTTCTCCCATGAACCCTTGGAAGAAATCACACAAGCTCTGAACATATCCTCCAGAATCTGATTCACTCGCTCAGTCTGACTAGCTGTCTGAGGGAGATAAGCAGAGCTATGGATCAATTGGGTACCTAGCTGCTTATGCAAATGTTCCCAAAAATGATTAACAAACAATGGTCCTCGATCTGACATAATGCTTTTAGGCACACCATGCAATCATATGATTTGGGCAATGTACAACCCTGCATAATGATGGGGTCGATACCTTTCCTTAACAGGGATGAAATGTGCAGATTTTGTCAAGCGATCGATAATTACCCATATGGAATTATGATCCTTTTCAGTGGTTGGAAGCCCAACTATAAAATCCATACTGATGTCATCCCACTTCCAACTTAGGATAGACAGTGGCTGAAGTAGTCTAGCCGGCTTCAAATGGATGGCCTTGACCCGATAGCAATTATCGCATCTAGCAACAAATGCTACAATTTCTTTCTTCATTTTTGTCCACCAGAAGCGTATTTTCTGGTCTTGGTACATCTTACTGCTACAAGAGTGAATGGACAAATTAGAAGAGTGTGCTTCCTCTAGAATTTGGTTTCTCAATTCTCTATCTTTTGGCACTACAAATCAATCCTTAAACCATAGCACACCCCTCTCATCTAGCCAAAAATGCTTGGTTTCTTCCTCTTTCTTTTGATATGGAATATACCCACATCGGTCTTTTGGAGCTCAATGATTTTAGCCTCAAGAGAGCAACTAACTATGATATTATGTAAGACTGTCGGATGCAATAAGTTGAAACCTTCTTCCAACAAAGGATTACACTGATACTTCTGGCTTAAGGCGTCTACAACCACATTGGCTTTTCCCGGATGATAATATACTTCTAGGTTGTAATCCTTGATTAATTCCAACCATCTTCGCTGACTCATGTTCAATTCTGGTTGGGTGAAGATGTACTTGAGGCTCTTGTGATCGGTGTAGGTATGTCAAACATTACCAAGCAGGTAATGTCTCCAAATTTTTAGAGCATGGACAATTGCTGCTAATTCTAAATCATGGGTTGGATAATTGACTTCATGCTTTCTAAGTTGTCACCAGGCATAAGCAATGACTCGGCCTTCCTGCATTAGAACACACCCTAAACCGGTACCCGATGCGTCACAAAACACATCAAAAGGTTTCTCAATATCAGGCTGTGCTAAAACAGGAGCAGTAGTTAGCAAAGTTCGTAAAGTGTGAAAAGTTGCCTCACACTCCGGTGTCCATACAAAATTCTCATCCTTCTAAAGCAACCTGGTCATGAATATGACCACAAACTTATCAAGCTCGGGCATGAATACCGAGTTCATCAAATACATGAAATAGGTAGGAGCATTGGTCAACCCAAAGGACATGACTAAATACTCATAAAGTACATACCTAGTGGAAAAAGCCATCTTAGGTATGTCCTTAGGCCTGATCTTGATTTGGTGATAACCTGACCTCAAATCAATCTTAGAGAACACTTTTACTTTTGCCAATTGATCAAATAAGATATCAATACGAGGCAAGGGATATTTATTCTTGATAGTAACAACATTGAGTGGTCAATAGTCCACACACATCCGTAAAGACTTGTCCTTCTTTTTCACAAATATGGCCGGACAACCCCATGGTGATGAACTAGGGCGAATGAGACCCTTTTCTAAGAGCTCTTGCAATTGGATCTTCAATTCTGCTAACTCATTAGGTGACATTCTATAAGGTCTTCGGGAGATGGGCGCTATACCTGGTATTAACTCAATCTTGAACTCTATATCCCTGTCGAGTGGTAACCTAGGCAATTCATCAAGAAAGACATCCAGAAACTCACATACTATAGGAATATCAGCAAGGGCCATAGGCTAGATAGCATTGGCCACATTTTGGAGATTAAACTCCCTAGGAAGGGGTACTAGAAAAGCATCATTATTCCTAGGGTCTCTCAACATAATGGTTCTAGTCGATGTATCGATAAGGACACCATGGTTCTTCATCCAATTAATACCCAAGATCACATCCATACCCAATCCCGGTAATATCACTAAATTTGCAGTATACTCTCGTTCACTTATTTGGATAAGTACATCTTTAACTATCTAATTGGTAGAAATGTTATTCTCGACTGCACTTATACAATAACCACCTTTGTCTACTACAAATATTTTCTGATCATACTTGGATGCAAATGTTAGACTCATGGATAAATGTGAAGCCCTAGAATCAAACAAAACAACTACATGGTGATAGTTCACAAGAAACATAACAGCCATGACAACCTTGCCATAGGGAATCTCTTCCATGGTGGTGTAATGCACATACCCCGGGTGTGCATTTGCAGCTGTTGGCTTCTGATTGTTCTCCTTCGGGTAAGGGCACTCCCTCTCCCAATGCCTGGTCTTGTTGTAATTGAAACATGGTTGATTGTTAGGTGGAGCCTTTGAGCTGCCTTGTCCTGCACCACCCTTAGGCGGTAGAGCAATAGAGTATGCCCGACGATACCCTTTATTTGCTTGACTTGGCTGGGCCTTCTTCTGAGGTGGTCAGTATTTTGGAGTAGGTGGGCAGTATTGGCTTCTTGCCACCACTTGAGCTCTCTGCTGAGATGCACCGGCTTCAAAGGCCCTCTTGTGGCTCTTGGATGCAACATAAATAATATTTTGATTCTCTTATGTGAGCACATCACTCACGAATTTGTTGTAGGGCTCACTCTTGTTATTTGCTAGAGTCTTCATCAACTTTGGACCTAGTCCACTCTTGAAGTTTGCAATCTTCTTAGCATTGGTATTCACAAACTCAGGCGCATACCTAGAGAGGTTGTTGAAGGCATGCAAGTACTCAGTGAGACTTTTGGTGCCCTGAGTAAGCTTCATAAACTCAGTAGCCTTCATGTTCATCAACCCTAGGAGAATGTGATTCCCCCTGAAAGTAGCCTTGAACTCATTCCATATAACCTGAGCATTAGCAGGGAGGGTAGACAGGTAATGAGTCCACCAAATGCCTGCTAGACCATGAAACTGATGTGAGGCATATTCAGCCTTCATATGCTTTGTAACTCTCATGAGATGAAACTTCTGCTCAATGGTATTGAGCCATTCATCGGCTTGCAATGGCTCCTCTACCTCCTTAAAGATAGGAGGTTTAGTGTCCAAAAAGTCCTTAAAATCACAATACTGATTTGGTTTGGGCCCCTGGTGTTGGTCCCATCCCCGTCCACGACCAGCGTTGTACGCAAGCCTACGTAGTACTTCCCCCATAGACCGTTGGGTCTCCAGGAGCTAGGCCATCATTTCTGCTAGCGTGGGGTGCGGTGGTGGTGGGAGATCATCATCACCCTAATGGCTAGTGCTAGCCCACCGTGAGTGCGAGTCATCTATAAAATTGCAACAATAAGTGATTATTGGATGATGTCAAGAGATTGCAGAAGAATTGTATAATCATGCCATATTGTAATTACTGGAGAGAATCTTAAATTCATACAATAACACAGAGGCACAATAATTCATTTCCACAACATAACATCACAAATGGGACCACTTATCATACTCGCAACGCGTTCCGTACATGCCAAAATTTTCTTGCCAATAACAATTGGGAATTCATTAAAAAATGCAATCACCACACGTATTACATGCATGATTCCAATGACATCAATAGTACAACATGGGTTCGCACTAGTTTACTAGTTCATTACACAAATGCTCAATAGGATAAATGGCTAACACATCTAACAAAGTACTAGAGCTAACTAAGCCTCGGAATGATCGCTATCAACATCAGACACACCATCACCCTGGTCATCCTCAAAAGGCTCAATCTCCTCATCTTCAGGCTTGGCTAGAGCATCCTCTTCCATACCATCATCCTCAGCTACCAAAACCTTGGGGTCTTCCTCTGTTGGAGCAGCTGGGGCGGGAATGGGATGGATGATATTATTGAGGTGGTGGACAGCCACCTGAAGCTCCTTAATGTTCTCCTACTACTCTCTGATCTGGCGTCTATACTCTATCTCTATGTTATCAAACCAGGTTGCCTGCCTAGCAACCTCAAACACTACTATGATCCAGGCAGCCTCCCTAGACTCAGCAAGACTAATAGACTCATCTCTCTCTGCACGGATCCCCTGAACCTCTGCTATGGCTGCATCTCTCTTAGCAACAGCATGGACAAACTGCTCTCGACGAGCTTCCAAGGCTATCATATAATTACCTACCTCATTATGAGCTACTCTAACTGCCCTTTGGTGCCTGCGCACATGTCCTCGCATCCTGCGCTGTGCATCCTGTGCTCTTTGGAGCTCTTACATATAGCTAATGTAGCTATCCTGATGAGAGTAAAACATCCTCATAACTGCATACATGGCACTCATGGCAGCATTACTACTTCCTGCTCTTTCATCTCGATCTCTTACCAAAGCATTACCATCTGGCTGGGTCCAAGCGGTTTGTGATACATCCACCTGAGGGAAAGATCTAATGGGCCCATTGACAAGCTCATCACCGAATTCCTAACAGATTTCGCTGAGAACTTCAAAAGCAGCCACTTGGGCACCCTCCCAAGGGGTCTGTCCATCTAACTCGATACTCCATCCTTGCCACTAAGGGTTGTCCACATGGGCAGGTGAAAGGTCCTTGTTTGGTTTTGGTAATTGAGTGACAACTTAGGTGGACTAATTGTGTTTATGTGAGATACACAGGTGATTAGTCCACAGGTACATGTGATGATGAAGGAGCTTATTGCACATGAGACATGACATTGAGTCATGTGATCAAGGTGGAGAAGATCAAGACAAGACTTGGCTTGATGGACCGGTTGCAAGCGTGAAGGGCAAGTCGGAGGCTTTGGAGTGATGGACCGCGTGGCGGTGAAGCTTGAGCAAGACTTGGCGCCGATGGACGATGGCAACGGTGAAGAGCAAGTAGAGTCAAGATCGATGAACCAATATGATCATGTGATGATATGAAGTGGATCATATCATTATTGATCGTGTTGGTGCATGTGTTGCATCGACATTGAAGGAGATGGAATGGAATGCGCAAGGCAAAGGTATAACCTAGGGCATTTCATTTCACCGGTCATAGGTGTGTAGAGAAGTTTATGACCGGGTTTAGGATAGATGGCCGTACTATCAAGAGGGGCAAACTTGTTTGCATATCGGTCATCTAGTGCCACTCGAATGATCTAACTTTGCATTGTCGCTAGGATCGAGTGGCGTGGCAAGTTGAGTGGCTAACATCCTTTGGGAAATGATTGTGAAAATGCTAACACACATACACATGGTGGTGTACACTTGGTGGTGTTGGCACATTTACAAAGGAGGTGGTGTTTGCAGGGGTGAGATGGGTTTGGGTCCCTCTCTCCCTCCCGCCGAGCTTGTGAGGCGGGATTCGGCGCTTTCGGGAAAATGGAATGTCTATTTTCTATTGCGCCGGATACAAATTCTTATGGTTAGCACACTTGAGCAAGGGTGAAGAGAATGGAGAAGATGCTGGCGTCGGTCAACTGACCGGACGCTGGATCTGAATGCACCGGACGCTGGCAGGCTGCGTCCGGTCGCGCTGTCGTGAAGTGTAGCAGTAGCTGGAGAGTGACCGGACGCTGGCTGCGTCCGATCGCGTTCGACCGGACGCGTCCGGTCATGCTCGGGAGCTTACTGGAAACGACCGGACGCTGAGGGTCCAACGTCCGGTCAGTTGAAGTGCTGCGTCCGGTCGACAGATGACCGTTGGGATCGGAAGATGACCGTTGAACGCAGGGGACACGTGGCGAGTATCGCGTGACCGGACGCTGAGGTCCAGCGTCCGGTCGATCGGACCGGAGCGTCCGGTCGGCCTGAGTTTTGCCCAGTGAAGGGGTAACGGCTCTATTTGCCCATGGGGTTATAAATAGAGGCCATGGCCGGCCTTGGGCCGGTAGCTGAGCACACTAGAGCCTTGGTGGCTTGTGTAGTAGTGCTTGGGAGCCCTCCATCTCACACATACATGATAGTGTTCATCCGATAGTGTGAGAGAGCAATTCTAGTGCGATTGCATCGTGAGGTTGCATCGAGTGGCACTAGGTGGTCGTGTTGCAAGCCGGTGGTGCTTGTTACTCTTGGAGGTTGCCACCTCCTAGACGGCTTGGTGGTGGTCTCCGTCGAAGCCCGCAAGAAGATTGTGCGGAGCTCCGGAGAAGAGCTTGTGAGGGGTACTTGTGCTCGCCCCGCGGGAGCCGCGAAGAGCAACTCTAGTAAAGCGTGTCATTGAGCTACCCTCACTCAAGGGGTAGGTTCTTGCGGCGCCCGACGTGCGGGCTTAGCGGGTGATGCTAATTAGCCGCCGAACCACCAAGTGAGCGGTCGACACAACGGGGACTAGCGTGTTGGCAAACACGTGAACCTCGGGAGAAAAATCATCGTGTCAACCTTGTTCTTCCCGTTGGTTTGCATCCCCGTTACACAAGCTTGCGTTTACTTTCATATACATTAAGCTTGTGTTGTTGCTCTTGTAATTAGATAGCTTGTGTAGCTTGCTAATTACCTTCTTGCTTGTGTAGCATAGAAGTAGCTCCCTTGCGTGGCTAATTTGGTTTTAGTAACCTTGTTAGTCACATTGCTTAGTTTGTGTAGCTAAGTATTTGCGCTCTCTAATTAGGCATTGGTTGCCTTGTTATTGAGCATTGCTAGTGAGCTTAGTTAGCTTTGTGCTTTTGCTTACTAGCATGTGTAGGAGCTCCCTTGTCGCTTAAAGTACTAGTGGCATAGGTTTGTGTAACCTTGCTCCTAAAATCGTTTAGGAGAGCTCTAGCTAGCCCGGCACCTTTGTTGCATAATTGTTATCTTTGCAAGGTGCTAGTGAACATATATAGTGGGGTATAGTCTTGGCTAGACCGATAGTTTTAATTCCGCATTTGTATCGGTTAGCCGACGTGATTAAGTTTTAGAAAAGACTATTCACCCCCCCTCTAGTCGCCATCTCGACCCTTCAGCAGGGTCAGTGACCCACACATCGTACCACCGTTGTCCTCAGTTGCCACTTCGCTCCAAAACTAGTGAGGCGGTTCAACATACCCAACAGAGTGTAGTACCTTCTATAGTAAGGTGGGAGATCCTAAACAGTGCCAAAAAGGTGTCGCTTACAATAGGGGCTCCTGGGGCTTCCATCTGTAGCAAAATGTTACAATTTAGTGAGACAACATGATTATAGAAAAGAGTTACTTAACAATAAGATCTTGCAAGGGGGAGGAACAATGCAATGATATGAATGAATGATTTATCATGATGTATGCTCGTTCTATATGTCCTCACAAACTTAAAACGACATACGCGGTGGCATACATACGTTCTCTCAATATAATCATAACTAAACAAGCTACACGCTTCGTTGTTAGTGTACCTGCAGAAGATTCATTTTAGCCCAACCCAACAATTATATGTACAGAAAGGTAAATCTGGGCTCTAAGTTGAATATCAAGGATAGCAAGATATATATGAAAGCAGTAAACTAAATACTTCCATATATATACTTCTGTATCAAAGCTACCCGATGATCAATTACACTACCCACAATTAAATATGCACCACACACACATGCAATCATGCATATACAACCGTATCATAGCTAGCTCTCCTCGACTACACGCTCAGTTCTTGCAGTCATGCCACTCATCAACTTACCTTCTTACCTAGCGTAGAGGCATTTGATCTATACATTACCACTCAAGTGAGTGACACCCATATAATAGCACAACGTATGGACGATGAAAGTAACCCCCCCCATGTTAGTACTTAACTAGCCACCTAATAGTCCTTAACTGGGCATAAAGGAGATAACCACTGGCACACTATAGTTTTAAGTTCAATCTTCAACACTCTAAACTTATTACTACAGTTGTAGAAATTAAGTTTATAAAACAAAAACCTTTGTTTTAATTACACATGTGACAAGTTTTGTGTCGAATCCTGCTCCGATGCCAACAGTAATAGAACTGTCTAATTTATAAGGGCACAAGTATAATAGCAACCACCGAGGTAGTCAAACCATCACACTTGAGCCCATATAAATCTGGTAGTCCATCAAGTACCATGAAGGATCTTGAATCAACCAACATACAAACCAAGATCATACATGATTCAACATACAAGTTACATGTTACAACAAGTTCACAAATAGTTTATCATACATCGGAGTTCCAACATAGTTATTACAACATTAGTTTAACAGTAGCGGAAGCAACATAGTTCTGAATGACATCAACAGTAGTTTAGATACATAGCCAGTTTTCACAGTCATCTCCAACAAAAGCACAGGGGTGAGATGATATATAGAATGACCATGCCCATGGTCCTATTCCTCATCCACTGTAGGAGCAAAGCAGTGCTTACAGTAGCCATGGTACATCACATTATCTGCAACAATAGGGAAATAAACCCTGAGTATGAGAAGGTACTCAGCTAGACTTACCCATCATAAACCAAAAATAAGAGACAATAAGGATCATGCAAGGCTTATAAGTGGAGCCGGTTGACATCCTTTGCCTACAAGCCAATATTTATCTAGTATCTTTTAACTTTTGAATAACCAGTTACTATTCCTATTCCATTCTAGATTAGCATCTATCCTATGCCAAACATGTTGTGTACCATTAAATCATCACAATAGTAACCATATCAAGTTGAGCATTTTCATAATCCACATAACCAACACTTTCATCAATTACTACGATGAAGGGGGCTCATGTCAAGTTCTCACTATCCGAGAGAGATGATGATTCGAATCGATTCCTACCCAGCTGGGGAATTTTTCTAAACACACACCCATACTCCCCCCATCGGGGTCGCATTAGGTCACCTTTGGTACAACTCAGGTCCAAATCATGGGTAAGACCAGCGTCGCACCCTCAAAGATACTACCAATCTGCTAGGAAGCTCAAGACTCGAACCTGCACTTGGACTCATGCCATTGGCTCTTCAGACATCCTTACTGCCTCTAGGGTGCGCACTTTAATTGCTCGTGTCCCTGACCTGAGTTGAGCTACTCGGCTTCATGGTTGGAACGACTTATCTGACCAACTATGTGAGAGGCATGCATTCAACATGACAAGAGGGCCTCCAATGACCGGTCCTTAAATGACATAGACGGAATCACTATAAGTCACCACACCTAACATATAAGATTCCACCCGGTCTCCAATTGTTCAACATCACCAGGTTATGTTCCACGATAGCACAATATAGCCAACCGTGATCAAGTCACCACCTATAGCTCGCAGGTGATAGAAAATTACCTGACTTCTACTGGTCTAAGCATGGCTAAGCAAAAGGTTGGTCCTGGACCTACATAGGATTCAAGATAGATATTTCTAGACAAGGAAAGTATATGCAACAAGTGGTTCCAATCAACTCCTAGTACTTAATGCATTAACATAAAAATGACTCAAGTTGGTATTAGAACACAAAGGATGTTAGAATGCTTCAGGGCTTGCCTTTCACAAACATGTCCGGCTAGTGGTCAAGGCACTCTAGGAGATGATTAACTTCAGGCTTGCCTTCTCCTAGAGCTTCTTGGTGCTGAGCTTCCTGGTTCTCCTCTTGTGGATCGGCTTAGAGTTCCACCAACATGATTTCTTCCGTTGCACCTATTGCATCCATATGCATAAAGTAAGTATCATGGATGCATAAGAAGGATTGTGAATGATATGACATGAGAACATGCATGATTCTATGCTAATGATTATATCAAGTTACTTAGATGATAACCAAGCTAAATTCGAGTAGGTGCATATCTCTTCTCTAGAAATTTCAATAATCCACACTAAGTCCATTTCTGGACCACAACACAACAGCTACAAGTTTAGATCATACTAGAGTTTTACTCAACCAAATGTTGTGATCTTAGACTTTTTGGAAAGCTTATAAAATTACCTACAACTTTCATTTAGTCTTCACAAGATGATTTAATAGCTATCTAGGTTAAACAATTCAATCATCCAGATCTATCTAGAAGACAAGCAAATCTGACACAGACTTCTAACAGCTATAACTCTCAAACCATTTAGTTTATTACCAAGAAAATTTGACACAAGTAAGATAAGTAAATTATCTACAACTTTGTTAATAACAAGTTTCCCAAGAAATGTAATTATCATCATGAATTTATCAATACAACAGAAACTACTCCTGCAGCCATCTAGCGGAATTATAAAATAATAATTAAGTAGCTGCTTATAACCAATCAACTTCAAGCACAACTACCATTATCAGCAGATAATATGCATCACAAGGACCACATAAAACATTATGTTTATGCCAAACTAATGTATTTAGATACCTTTATTCATTTCTTTATGTAATAAGGTGATTTATGAGATAAATATTTCCAGTGTTCTATAAATTCTGAGAAACTTACAGTAGCATACATATGACCCCAAAAGCCTACTATACAAATTCCATGCCAACTAGATAAGTATAGCCCTCTGTACAAAAATGACAAGTTGCTTAGGTTTATTTTAGCCAAAATAGTTTAGCCTATTGAAAAGTGTCAAGCAACATATTTTATATCACCATAACACAAGATCATTGTATAAAATTTTGCATGAGCCTAAGTTATCCATTTTTGCCTTATTTATTTTCACTAGAAACTAGCATTTATTTATGATTAAATAAGAAAACCATATCCAAAGTATGACCACTACAAGTTTAGTATTTTTTCTAGCTAGATCATGTCAATGCAAACTCAACAAAATTGGAATCATAATTTTTGCACATACCAAGCTCAACTTATGCATTTTTTAAGATAGAAACCATTTAAAAAGCATTTATCTAGCTCCATTTTATTCTCCCAGAAATATACAAGAAACAGTGTATTTCATATTTTTATCAAATAATACACTTCATGAGGAATCAAACAAAATTTGGTTCACCAAAATTGAACACTCCTAGCTTGAGATATGAATTTTTGAAACATACATTCAAATTTGGAAAATAAATCAGAAAATCAAAACATACACAGGCTGACAGCTGGGGCCCTCAGTCTACGGGACCCACCCGTCAGCGAGACTAGGACAGGGGACAGCATTGACCGGCGAGAACTCACGATGGCGAGGTCTTCGACGGTAGCATCTTCACCATTGCATTCCCCGTGATCCCCCGCACCCAGTGCTACCCCTCGTTGGACCAGCAGTGCACTAGAGCACCCTCGCCGACGGCGATGGCGGACGACGGAGGCAGCACGGCGGTACGCCGGCGTTTTCTAGTCGTGGTGTGCTCAGGCGAGGCACATCACGGCTTCACAGTAACCTAACTAAGCTAGCTAGGGTGGGTTAGGGTTTCGACGAGGCAGCGGTGAACTCCAACCGCGTGAAGGTCTCGGCGGTGGCAATGGCATGGCGGTGCGCTGCCGTGTTCCAGCGAACACATGACGGTAGAGGCTAATCGGTCAATGGCATGAGTTACTAGGGTTAGAGGGGAAGATGAAACTAGAGAGAGAGAGCAAGCGAAGGATCTTCTATGAAAGCTGGTCGCGGCGAGCCGAGAGCACGGTGGCGCTTCGGTGATGGCGCGGTGTCGACAAGGCGAAATAGGGCCTTACCATGGCGAGACATGAGGTAGTAGTGGTTAGGGAGGTAGAGGTGGATGTGGCGGAGCTGTTGGCGCGAGGAATCGAGCGGTGGAGCTGCGACGGCGGTGAGCGGGCACGTTGGAGCGATGGCGATGGCGTAATTAGTTTTGAATGCGGCGCTATACTCATCACATCCCTTATCTTGCATTTACATTTCTAGTGTTGCTTCGCTCTTTAGTGTAATTAGTTTTGAGAACAAGCTTGTGTCAGATCTAGTGGTTAGTATGGCTCTTTAATTAACCTTTGAGAGTACACTAACTTAGCGTAGTAACTTAGACATTATGTGCTTAGAGACTGTAGTCACTAGAATTGTGGTAGGTGGCTTGCATTTTTAGTAAGTTAGCGCAACACTCGCTTCGTCATTTAATTATCTAACATCTTTGCTAAGTGTTGTTGTATAAATTTTTAATAGGCTATTCACCCCCTCTAGCTATTAGAACATTTCACTAGGGTGCGACCTAGGCACGGCCCTGTACGTTAGGCCGTGTCGCCCTAGGTCCATACAGTGCTAGGCCGGGCCGTGCTTGGGCTGGGCTAAAAACATGGGCCTCGTACCGGGCTGACGGACTCTGGCTGCATGCCCTTATATAGTCTCAATCAAAAGTTAGCTGTCATGTGTAAATTAAAGATGGCTAAAGCTCTCTTCCGTGCACTGCAGGCCACATTGCTCTATTTGCTACAGATCTAACTATTTTCTCTGTCTGCACAGAAGGCTTTTGTTTTTTTGTTCTCTCACAACACATCTCAGCTTTTCCTCCAAAAGTAGTGCGTAGTGTTTAGATGGAGCATTTGCAGCCTTTACAGGATGCTCTCACATGTCGTGGAGCCACTGCTCGGGATGACATGGATGATTAGTGCGGAGGTGGAGGAGGCTACAAGCCAGGATAGCGTGTCGGAAAGAAAGAAGAGACGAGTGAGAGATTAAAAAAAACCAAGGGTATTTTTTAATCTTTGTCAAGACTCAAGAGTTATTATATTTAAATAAAACATGACTAAACTTTAGTTATATTACCTCAGTCCTAAAAAGAATGTAACTATAGGTGGCGCGTCACGAAAAGTGGTTCATGTTTGATTAAGATTATAGTGAATAATATTCATATTTATAGGTTTAAATTAATACATTTCGTAATTAATCTGATAATATTTATTTGGTATCATAAATATTAATATTTTTTATTTATAATTGGTTAAATTTAAGATACTTAAATGTGATATTTTGTTAGAATTGTATTCTTTCTGGGACAGAGGTAGTACCAATCAGTGAAGTAACAGTTAGTTTTGGATGATGTGTTTGAGTTTAGACCACACCAGTGCCTCCGTCGCCATCTCGTCTCTTTCCTCCCCTCTCGTCTTGTTAAGCACACTCAACAGTGCTGCTTAAAAAACGCACACTAAAAAATGGTAAGCAGGCTGTCGCGATTAAAAAAAAAAGGTAAGCAGGCAGGCATGTCAACTGTCAACAAGACAACAACAGAAACCACCACCCGCACGCATCGACTGGTGGCCCACTGCGCTAAACCATCCCCCGCACGGCCGCACCGGCCGCCGCTGCCGCCCTAGCTCCGGCCACAGCAGGTCACTCCCCGCTCCGCCCCGCCCCGCACGCACCCAGCTCAGCTCAGGCGTCCAGGCGGCCGGCACCAACACGCCGGTGAGTTACCCTCTACCCCCGTCGCCGCTGCGTTTGCTTACCCATTTCCCCTTTCCCTCCGTTCGTACTGGGGCGTCGCGCGTCCACCGCAATGCGCCGGTCGGGTCTGTCCCGTTCGTCTCAGTATTTCGATTCGCTCTAGCCACTCGCAAACTACGGCATTTTGGTTGGCTCCTATCCTAGCACCGCATTGGGGTTGGCTGGCCGGTTGGGGAAACTCTATAATCGCGGCTGTAGAATGCTCAAAAGGACGAACTCTGTTGCCCTGAGACGAAATTGTCTGGCGTTTTGAATGTTTCTTTTCTAGCTGATAGCACCCGCGGTGTTTCTGTCTAGCTGATAGCATCCGCAGTGTTTCTGTCTGAATCCTTCTGAAAGAGAGGGCGCTACTGCTGCTGCAGTACTACAGTTGATTATAGCGCTGCGGTGGGGTGGTTTGGTGGAAAGATGGGCTATCCTGTATAAATTTTCTACTATCATTTTGCTAACTGGAATTGCTGTGTCTGACAAAATTATATCTTAGATGAAGCTCATCACTAGCATATGCATATATGTTTTTTTATTGTTTTCGAGATGATTGGTCACAGGTTTATTGTTTAAAAGATCTCCAAAGAGGTGGCTTCCTTTACCCAGGTGTGCATTTGTGCCATTTGTGACTCCCACAAGCAAACTGAAAACATTTTCTGTGGAGGGTACTTAGATGAAGCTGATGATAGTTTTCCCTGCCTCACGCGAGATGTTGACATGTTGCTTCTTTATTTCAGTTGGCTTGTCCTCGATATATTTATGCTTATCTATTGATCAAATTTAGGATCTCTGTTTGTTGAGATTGGTGATGGGTCTAATAATACTCTGATCTAGTTTTTTTTTTACACTGCAACTATTCCTGTTTAAATCTTAGCCTGATTAGTTAATTAGCAAAGTAATGGTAAATGACTCAAAAGTTGTGCAGTAGTTTTGATCACAAACAAACTTGGATCACATCATCAATTCATCATGAGAGACAACGAATGGGGAGGGCACATGCAAATTCAGTCAGTATGCACTTACAATACCGAGGCCTGAATTGCTTATCATGTGCTAATATCACATTTTCTTAGGTCTGTTGTATTATGTTAAACTCTACCATTAGTAAACTGAATGTAATGAATCATAATAACTTTATTCATCTATCCTGAATTCACGATGCATATACATGGTTATGTTAGATTGTTCCGCACTAGCATCATACTTGTTGTGTAACTGATAAAAGAGTACAATCGTTTGCCTGCAGATTCTCTGTATACATGCAGCATGTTTCTATTGCAAGCATAACAGATTCTCTGTATACATGCAGGACTTGATGCAGCAAAAGTTGTGTTCATACATTTTTCATAAAGTGATCTGCAGGTCTATATCTCTACTGCTTTAAGATACTTGGCTCCTGAAACACATGTTGATTAGGGCATTCTAATAATGTCAGGCTGGTAACAACATGGACTCCTGTAACAATAAGAGGCAGAGGATATGTGATCCAGTCTCCAAGGCTAAGTCAAGTGACGATACAATGTGTAATGAGAACGCTGCTAGGGCTGAGAATCAATCTTCTGATCATTGCCCCAGTGAATTTGACCACCCTGAGGAAAGAAATACAGCACATGAAGACTGTCAGCAAATTTACAGGAAACATACTTCTGATTATTCTACCCAGAGGCCCGCTGGCAAGTCTATGATTGCCTGCGCTTGTCCTGATATCTTTAATTTTGAGACCTACAGGGATGCCAATCGGTTTGCAGTTGGTCAGATCTGGGCCCTTTACGATAAACTTGATGTCATGCCAAGATTTTACGCTCGAATAATGCATTTTGATGCTCAGAACCACAAAATACATTTGACCTGGCTGGAGCATGAGGCAACTAATGAAGAAGACGAGAATTGGACTAATAAAAAACTTCCCATTGCTTGTGGAAGCTTCTGCTTACAGCCAACAGTAGATACATCACAAGACAGATTCATGTTTTCTCACATTGTTGCATGGACAAAGGGTAAGAAAGGAAACTCGTATGACATATATCCTAACAAGGGTGAGGTATGGGCTCTTTACAAGGGATGGAGCAAGCAATGGAGCTCAGATACAGATAACCATAGATCCTGTGAGTATGAGGTTGTGGAAGTCCTGTCTAACATGTCAGCTGATGATGGTGCCACAGTTATCCCACTGGTCAAGATTAAGGATTTTGTCAGTTTATTCGCAAGAGCTAAGGGCATGTCCTCATTTTTTATACCATCAAGTGAGCTACTTAGGTTTTCTCACAGCATTTCCTTTTATAGGACAAATGGAAATGAAAAAAATGGTGTCCCAAGAGGCTTTCTAGAACTTGACACTGCATGTCTCCCAGCTGACCTCGGTGCAGCATTTTCTTCTGTCACTCTTGTGTCTTACATGTTTCTCGGCAACATGACAGGCTGTGTGTTTGCTGATTTGACCACTGAGGGTGCAGATAATAAAATGGATTGTGGAGACGAGTTGATTGCTCGAAAGGATAATTCCTTAGAACAAAATGTTTGCCACTCAATTTGTACAGATGACAATGATGATATTTCTTCTGAGCAAAATCCATCAGAGCAGAAAAAGGCCCATGATGCCAATGAACTTGTTACAGAAGATACATCTACAATGCCAAATGCTGCAGGGTCATGCGATCTTCAGATGTTAGGCAAGAGGAAGCATGATGATTGTGCTGACAGTGGCCGCCGGAGGGACTCTTGTATCAATAAGAGGCAAGGTAAAGACACTGCTGATAAAATGTATAATGATGATGTTGCTGTCGCTAACACTCAAGCTGCGAAACATGTTCCTGACACCACGGACAACCAAGGTGAAGGAAATGCAACACATGAAGATTGTCAGCAAAAGTACAAGGAGGAAGCTACAGATATTGCTAATCAGACGCATGGCAATCCTGGGATTGCTTATGAGTGCACTGGTAGCATCCGCAGCAGGGACTCTCGTAACAATGACAAGCAAAGGAAGGGCAATTCACTTGCTGACACTAATTCAACTGATGATAATGTGTGTAGTGATAATGTTGCTGGTGGTAAGAATCAAGCTGCTGAACCTGTTCACAGCACATTAGACAGCCAAGATGAGGGAAATGTAACTCAAGAAGGCAGTCAGCAAAAGTACAAGAAGGATGGAATGGATATTGCCAATCATAAGCATTGTAATCCCGTGATTACCGATGAGTCTTCAGATTTCTTTGATTTCGGAACATTAAGAGAAGTTAACAGGATAGCAGTTAATGAAATCTGGGCAATTTATGATGATCATGATTCCATGCCAAGAAATTATGCGCAGATAAATGATGTCGATGCTTCCAACAATATTGTTCAGTTGACTTGGCTAGAACACAACACAATGAATTTACAGGAGACTAGATGGAATCGTAAAGAATTGCCTGTTGCATGTGGAAACTTCTGCTTAGGAGAGACATGTGTACTACATGACCCATCAATGTACTTTTCTCATAAAGTTTCATGGGTAACAGGCAAAAATAGGAATTCATTTGAAATTCATCCTAAAAAAGGTGAGATATGGGCTCTTTACAAAGAATCAAGTTTGCTGCAGAGCAGAGACACTGATAATCATCAATCTGTTGACTATGATGTTGTGGAAGTTTCCGATGACTCAATGAGTGTCGGTATTATCGTTTTCCCCTTGGTCAGAATTGAAGGCTTTGTGAGGCTATTTGCGGAGTCCAAGGATAAATCCCATATTTTGATACCATCGAGTGAGCTACTTCGATTTTCTCATAGTATACCTTGTTATAGAACAAATGGAAGTGAAAAGGTAGGGGTAGGAGGGTTACTGGAACTGGATACCGCTGCTCTTCCTTGTGACTTGGCCACAATGTTTCCTTCCGTCACTCTGGATTCTTTCATCGAGCTCAACAAGGAAAAAGTCACTGAGTTTGTCGGTGTTACATATCCTGATTCTGAATTCTACAATTTCGATGAAGACCGCTCGTGTGAGAAATTTGAGCGTGGGCAAATTTGGGCTCTCTACAGCAGTACTGATACATTTCCCAACCTCTATGGTTGGATAAACAAAGTTGAGAAGGAACCATTCAATGTACATTTGACCTGGCTCAAGGCTTGCTCTCAGGGGGTAGATAAGCATTGGTTGGAGCAGGACATCCCTGTGAGCTGTGGTAATTTTGTGACCCGGAATTCAACAGCCGAGCATTGTGAAACCTGTGCTTTCTCCCATTTAGTGGTAAGCAGGTGCGAAATTGGTACAAGGCAGCAGGTCAATATTTTTCCAAAGGTAGGTGAGGTCTGGGCCATCTACAAGAACTGGGCACCCGACAGGGTTCCTTCTAGTAAAGATCGTCCTGCCAACTATGCCATTGGCTGGATCAAGATGTGTACTGAAGCTACCACTCTATTCGCTTTCCTGACCAAAGTCAATGGCCACCTGTCTGTGTTCAAGCATGATGTGCTGAAGCCACCACTGGAGATACCAAGGGAAGAGAACCTGAGATTTTCTCATCGGATACCATCATTCCGCCTGACAAAAGATAATGGTGGCAAGCTCTGTGGCTTCTATGAGCTTGACCCTGCTGCTGTTCCTGACGTTCTTCTTTAGGAAGGACGTTCCCTGGCGCTTTGGATGCCTGACTTGTTTCAAGACTGTAAGAGCAAACATCTCAACTTCTAGGATGTTCTGCTTAGCTAACATATTCATGTATCCAGAACCATACTGTGTTCTGTTGCTATGTATCCTCCTCTGTAGTTGACGTGCTTTATGGAAAGCAAACTGAATTGCCAAAGTACTGGTATGTACTGCTATATGCTCAGGTCTTCAGTGTTTGTGGTAAGGTGGTTGCTTGGGGTTGTTGTCGGTTGTTTCTTTTAACCCTTCTATTGTGTATTTTATTCAACGTCCGTATGTCATAGGTTTTCTCTAGCTTCTCTCCTATCATGTTGATTGCTTTTTGAGAATGCTGAATAGTAAGTGCTGTTGTGAAATTACGCTTTTAATATATTGCCGCTGAGGAACATCTGGCATTATTTTTGCGGTTGGTGTTGGTGAGCGGTGGTGTGGTGGCCGTGAGGGGTAGAGGAGATCTTGGGTGGGCTCTGCCTCTGGAGGCGCCGTTGACCACCTGTTTGTTATGCATCAGGTGAGATTGAGCTGCTGCTGCTGCTTGCTTGTGCAGATCTTGTCTGTTCCTTTTTAGTTCGTATGTTGCTGCTTGAATATTATCTGTTTTTTTTGCTTCTGAATACTGCTGTAATTCAAAAGTTACTTTACTGCATGTTGTGTGAAAGTGGCATAGTAGAGATTCTGTTACTTCATGGCCAATATTGCTATACAGGTTTAGTCATGAGCTTTGAAAAAAAGGCATATTCAAGCTTTAGGTTTCAGTAAACACTCTTACTGTCATGGTGCAAATGTCTCTGTATTGCTTTGAAAGTGCATCATGCTTTCTCAGTATGTAGAGTGCTTTATTTATAGATCGTCGTAGCTTGTTTGCCTGCCGTATTTCCTGAATGCCTCTGTATTGCTTAGAACCAGGATAGTGATTCATTTTTTACCTGCAGTTAGATTATACTTTAATGATACCTTTATTGATTGAAATAAGATTTTACCTTGACGATGTAAAGTTTTAAGGTTGTTTCCCTTTCCATGTTTCGTTACCTTGATGATTCAAATATTTACAGTTATCACTGCATGCTTCAGCTTACATATTAATTAATTTTACTCTTATCTATACCGAAATTGGATACCTCTGAACTTTAGCTATTTTTCTTGTTCATCAATGTAGGTGAACTGATGACCGGACCGGGCTGTTTACTTTGGACGATGAAGATGATGATTGTTAGTACAAAGGAGATGCATATGTCCTGCTGGTATGCTATCTGTTTTCTGGGTTGCTCCATATTTGTTGGAAGTGAGGATGGCTAAAACTGGGTACAAGAAGATAGGCTGAAGGAGTCATAGTTCATCAACTAGTAATCTCTATTGCCGTACATCTTCTGATTCACTTCACTACTTGACGTGCCTGCTACTTGTACCGCAGCCTATCACTTCTCTATTTGAGCCTTGATGCGAACCTCTCAGAATATTTTCTTGACATTGCACAGCAGCCTACTACATTGTTTCTTAGTATTTCCTCTTTTTAGTAACTTTCTGAATAATTTCTTGACATGCCATGTTTAGGATTGGTCTTATTGCTATTGGGTGTCTTGACAGACTGCTATTAGGTGTCCTGACAAACTGCTATTAGTATTGTTTTTATGTGGTGGTAGTGTTTATGGTCAGGAGTATTATTGTTTGAGATGGAATTTAATTTGCAAGAATTGATCATGAAACAAATAATATACATTCACTAAAATTAACATTGTAACAGCATCACTGTTTTTAACATTGTACTTGCTGAACTTGCTCACGGTAGAGAAACAGATAATATACATTCAGTAAAATTAATTTAATCTGGGTTTGTATATCATGTCTACTTTGTCTAGACCATTTTCTTCTAAGCATAATGTTTTTACAGTTATACTTTTCATCTTCAGGCTAACCAGTCGTTCGTGATATAGCTCAGAAGCTACGAAGTCATGGCTGGTATCACTACGAAGGAATAATGCTGAATTCAGGGAGCACATCACTGGACTATCAATGAAGCTTCAGCTGAATGGAGTTATGCTTGGCATGTTGAGTTCATTTTTCGTTAGCATCATTCTCATAAGGAAAAAATATATAAATTATTGTCTGATTTCTTAACTTTTTTTGGAGCTGTAATTTTGTCCTTTAATTTGTCAAAGTCTTCTTTCAGCTAATGTCCCTTAGCATTGTAATCTATTGCCTTTTTTAGCTATTATCAACTTTGTTGCGTACCATTAAGCAACCCGTAAGCCTGCAGGCTGCAGGAACGAATATATGAACATCTGGTCACTTGATGTGTCAATCAAATGTCTGCATCTGGCTTTTATTTTTGGATGCTGATCACTTGATGTGTCAATCAACTGTCTGCTTCACAAATCATAGTGGTAATAATGTTTGTTTGTTGGTTTGGTCCGGTGACCAAATATATGAACATTCTTGAGAAACTTTGTAGCGCCACATCAAATTCAAATTTCAACTGTAATGGGAAGATCAAGTTGAATTACTAGGATGATAGTTCTATGTTGCTTGTATTTTCAGCTTTTGTTTCAGCGTGCTCTTCCGTTCATTACTTGGATGCAGAGTTGGTTCCTATCCCTGTTGAATCCTAATTTTGTGAGTCTACTTTCTTATGGAAAAGTAACATGTTGCTGTCACCTTTACAAGGTATAAATGCATTTTAAGTCATGAATGCTTGTATCTCTATACGCACATTTCCTCTTTTCTTTTCTTTTTTTTTTTTTTTTTTTTTGCTCTTTTGATTAGCTTCAATTGAAATTTGTTTTTCTTGAACGTGGTTGTTTTGACCACATTTTCTCTACATAACTCACTATTGTTTACTCTGTTTTTGAAAGAGAAGTGTTGGAGTTAGCATGAAGGGCGAGGGAAGCTTCATTTCCTATATAAGCTTCTCATGCCTTTGATATTGTCAGCAGTAGCACTTTTGATGTTTGTCAATTAATTTATGTTACCTCCTTGGGCCATATAGGCCCTGTTTGGATACTCTAGCACAGCTAGAGGTTAGAGTTAGTTTCTAGCTTAGGACTAGCTCTGAACTAACTCTAGTCTAAGAGATGTTTGGATACAAGGGTTAAAATGATAATAAATGTGCTTTCCAAATTATTGGTGCGGATAAAAGTAGAGAGAAAACAGTGGACCCTACCTCAAATAGCCCCAACTAGCCTAAATAATCACCTCTTTGGGGGATAGTTTTTTAGGGTGAGCTAGTTGCAAATAACCCACTCTAGTCCTCCTGTTTGACTACTTTAGGGCTAGTTGAGCTCCACCTAGCCTAAACTAGCTCTAACCCATAGTTGCGTCCAATTTTCAGACCTATTATTAGTAGGTGGCCCTACCCTGCAGTCATAAGGTGCTGGTTACTGTGCCGTACTAATGTCTGCATGTGGTTTTGTAGGCTGCCATGCCTCCACGGGCCACGGGCATGGAAGTTTGCTCTAGGCCTGGTTCTCTTTGCAAATTTTTGCAACCCGATGAATAGTACCACTTTTGTCTTATTTGGCAAATATTGTCCAATCGTAGACCAACTAGGCTCAAAAGATTCATCTCGTGATTTCCAACTAAACTGTGTAATTAGTTATTTTTTTTACCTACATTTAATACTCCATGCAAGCGGTTAAAAATTGATGTGATGGAGAGAGAGTGAAAAAACTTGGAATTTGGTGTGCATCTAAACAAGGCGCTAGTATTTTAATGTACAGGCTGTTCATCTCCCTCTAGGGCTTGTTTAGTTTGCAAAATTTTTGGCGAAATGACATTGTAGCACTTTCGTTGTTATTTGGCAATTAGTGTCCAATCATAGTCTAATTAGGCTTAAAAGATTCGTCTCGTGAATTTCGTCTAAACTGTGTAATTAGTTTTATTTTTTATTTATATTTAATGCTTCATGCATGCGTCCAAAGATTCGATGTGACAGAAAATCTTGAAAAATTTAGCATTTTAGAGTGGAACTAAACGGTACCCTAGTCGTCCAGAGCCTTTTAGCTTGGCGCCATCCCTCGTCGCTGATCTTGACAGTCCTGAACCATCCTTGATATTCTCTGTTGGAGCCTAGCGACGATTGGGCTTCGTCTCCCTCGTGGCGCCCATCGCACGGTAAGTGATGGAGACGTGATTCCCGATCTTTCGTCAGATTGATGATAACTATCGTTTTGGTGGAGCACGATACATCGATCCGGCTTCCGATCAAAAGATCCAAACCCTGTAATCTTAGCACCATGACTCCTCAGGTTATCAACCGTGTCTTCAACCGGTTGACCTCGCCACAAAGGCTAATCCCTGCCTGCGAAACGAAGAACACAAGTAAGAACTCGAAAAAACGCAACTCAAAGACTTGGGACAAACTGCAGATGAATGATTAAGCACACGAGTTGGGGTTCCACAAATCGATAAACGGCGACTGTCAATGACAAAATGATCTAAGCAAAACCCAAAACCTAACGACGGCGGCGGCGAATGTTTATAAAGCTCTTAGGGTCGTCGCCTAATGTGGACATGCCCCCCTAACGGGCTCAAAGACGATACACGGTCCAATGGACCAAATACGGTGGCGCAGTACACTGACAGATTCTGGATGCTGACTTATTTCGATGATTCTCATTGACTCCGGTGGAATTTGGACCTCAAACCAAAACCATTAGTTAGCTTATAAAATTATCTTTTCATCCATATGTGGATCGTCGAAAACGAAGTCCGGGTGCATCCTGGGTGACCAGTTTATGGTAGACTGGCCCTGGAGGCTGAGGCTGACTCGAAGTCGTGTTGGACCGGGCCTCCGGCTTGTGTTGGACATCCTTGCTGGTCATCTTCGCCTCCTCCTCTTCCTCTAAGTTTCTCCTGACCCTCTCCAATGTTCCTAAGAAATATAACATCATTACGTAGCAATCTATTCTCAAAAGTATGAAAATGATCACTTAAGAATGAACTCACCTCTAAATTTAGTTGTCGCATTCGAGTTCGGGTCATTGGACCTTACATAATGGTTGGAGGATCAGCGGGTGCATCCGAAAGGAGTGATGTCCTCGTCAGTAAGGGTCTGGCAGCATGCAGAGAGAGAGACTAAGTGGTGGGCCCAGGCCACCGGTGATGACCACACACCCGTCCTTGTCACGATGCGTCATGCTCGAGACGTGACCCTGGGCTGGAAGTGCCCGACAAGACCTATTGCTCTGTTCGCATGTCAGGTTCTAGCTAGACACCTAACAGATTCCGAGGCAATATTCCTCATGTCGGTCGGGGCGAGAAGCTGAGCCGAGCAATGCGTTGCCGTCTTCTAAGGTCAGGAAACAGGCGGGCCAAGCCAAACCCCTAGGGTGCGGGTGACTTGGGCGCAGATTTGCCATTCCTAGCCTATCTTCCAGGTGCAAAGGCCTTGTCCCGAAGTAGGTTGTCTAAGGACCATTAGGCCCTTTGTAATAGTCCGGAGTGTGCGCACGAGCGCACACGACGAGTTTAGCCCTGTGTCCCTTAGGTGATTAGGAGAATCAGTAATGGGGTTAATTGTACTTCCATGGTGCTAATTAAGAGGTTTAGGTAATCCTCTGTCAGGTACTCAACAGATGGGCTGACAAACAAAAGTGAGAAGATAAATTTTTCTTCTTTTAATATTAAGTATAGGGATGAGGTGATTCTCTCGAACTTTATGAAACAATTTGGGGTGATTGGTGATCTCACTGGTCACTAAGTTGATGAATACAGGCTCCAATTCCATACTTCATGTTCTTTTAGAAAAGATTAAGGCAAAACTTTTAAGAGTTTGAGTATGATTTTTTAAAAAATATTAACTTTTATATGTATTGTAATAGAAAATTACCGTCAAAGCTATGTTTAAAAGTATGGAACTGGAAGTAAAAATGTAAAATAGGAGACTGGAAATGTGAACAAAATATCATACAAAAAAAGTTCCTACTTTTATGTTTTTTTAGGAAATTCTACTTTTATGGTTGATGCGTGTTTTTGGCACCGTAAATCAAAGGGGCCCACAAGGCCGCAAGCAACCCGGAAGCCCATCTGCAAAAAAAAAGAGTTATGCAACTTAGGATTCCAATCAACTAAGCAGGAAGGTAAAAGCACACACCAAGGTACACAATGTAAATGCGCAAGCTTAATTGAGAAAGAGATGCAAACTCTCATTGACGACTCCGCTATTTTTACCGAGGTATCGAGAAGCACGCAAGCTTCCCCTAATCCTCGTTGGAGCGCCTCGCAAGGGCAAGCTTCCCGTCGCGTAACTTTGCCTTCCCCACGCGTAAGTAGGGTTTTGAGAAGACCCCTCCCATACCTCTCCCCACCATCTTCACTATCGAGTTTTCGGCCAAACCGCCGCGGGCCTCATTCCCTTCGGTACACGGTGGCGGCTACACCACAAAAGCGATTTGTGTGGCCTCACAAGAATACAAGACTCTCTGGTGTAGAACAATGGTGAGCGAAAGCACCGAGTGGTAAGAGGTATGCAAACTTCACTAAACATACACTAGGCCTAAACCTAGAGCAAGTGCAATTAGCGATGGCCTAACTGGCCTAAGTACTTCACAAAGCACCTACACTAATCACCAAGTGAATCACTAAGGACAATGCATGTGGAGAGCACTAGAGTGGAGCCTCAACTACCTTGGTATGTTTCCTAACTCCCACACCTCAAATGGCCACCCAAAGGGGGTATATGTAAGGTCGAGATGGCGGACTAGAGGGGGGTGAATAGTCCTTTCTAAAATTAATTGCGTCGGCTAACCGAAACAAGTGCGGAATTAAAACTATCAGTCTACCCAAGACTACACCCCTCTATTTATGTTCTCTAGCACCTTCCAAAGATACTAATTAAGCAACAAAGGTGCCGGGCTAGCTAGAGCTCACCTAACCAATTCTAGAAGCAAGGTCACACAAACCTATGCCACTAGTACTTTAAGCAAAAAAAGGGAGCTCCTACACATGCTAGTAAGCAAAAACACAAAGCCACCTAAGCTCACTATCAATGCTCAATAACAAGGCAACCAATGCCAAATTAGAGAGCGCAAATACTTAGCTACACAAACTAAGCAATGTGACTAACAAGGTTACACAAACCAAATTAGCCACGCAAGGGAGCCACTTCTATGCTACACAAGCAAGAAGGTAACTAGTGAGCTACACAAGCTTAACTAAAATACAAGAGCAACTACATAAGCACAATGTATATGAAAGTAATTACAAGCTTGTGTAACGAGGATGCAAACCAACGGGAAGAACAAGGTTGACACGGTGATTTTTCTTCCGAGGTTCACGTGCTTGCCAACACGCTAGTCCCCGTTGTGTCGACCGCTCACTTGATGGTTCGGCGACTAATTGGCATCACCCGCCAAGCCCGCACATCAGGCACCGCAAGAACCTACCCCAAAAGTGAGGGTAGCTCAATGACACGCTCAACTAGAGTTGCTCTTCGTGGCTCCCGCGGGGCGAGCACAATGCCCCTCACAAAGCTCTTCTCCGGAGCACCACATAAGCTTCTTGCGGGCTTCGACGGAGACCACCACCAAGCCATCTAGGAGGTGGTAACCTCCAAGAGTAACAAGCACCACCGGCTTGCAACTCGATCACGTAGTGCCACTCAATGCAACCTCACGATGCAATCGCACTAGAATCGCTCTCTCACACAATCGAATGATCACTATCAAGTATATGTGAGATGGAGGGCTCCCAAGAACTCACAAGCATGGACACAAAGTCCCCCGAGGTGCTCAGCACCAGCCATGGCCGAGACACCCTTCTATTTATAGCCCCACGGGCTAAACTTGCCGTTACCCCTTCACTGGGCGTTTTTCAGGTTGACCGGACACGCCGGTCATATCGACCGAACGCAGGACCTCAGTGTCCGGTCAATGGATGCTCACCACGTGTCACCACCGTTCAACCTCAGTCGCTTGATCTCAACGGTCAAGTGATGACCGGATGCAGCTACTCAAACTGATCGGACGCAGCAACCCCAGCGTCCGGTCGTTTCCAGTAAGGTACCAGTCACGACCGGACGTGTTCGGTCGATCATGATCGGATGCAGCGTCAGCGTTTGGTCCTTCTCCAACTTTTCTGTGTCACCTACATCACCGTAAGTCAGCCTGACCAGACGCACCCTGTTAGCGTCCGGTCACTTCCAGTGTCAGCATCCGGTCAAAGACCGACGCCTGCACGTTCTCTGCAGCTACTGACCAGACGTAGGACCCTAGTGTCCGGTCACTGCGTGACCAGCGTCCGGTGCACTCTATGAGACCCTATCTTTTCTGTATAGGGCGCCGATGGTACAATCGGACTATCCGCACTCTACGGGCGGACACTCCGCCGGTGGAGTTTTGAACCCTTCTCACCTCCGTTCCATCGCCGAGTTGATCCACATCAACTCCAACTTCATCTCCTTTATAAATGTGCCAACACCACCAATTGTACACCACTATGTGTATGTGTGTTAGCATTTTCACAATCATTTTTTCAAAGGATTAGCCACTCAACTTGCCACGCCACTCAATCCTAGCGACGATGCAAAGTTAGATCACTCGAGTGGCACTACATGACCGATATGCAAACAAGTTTGCCCCTCTTGATAGTACGGCCATATATCCTAAACCCGGTCATCAACTTCTCTACACACCTATGACCGGTGAAATGAAATGCCATAGGTTATACCTTTGCCTTGTGCATTCCATTCCATCTCCTCCAATGTCGATGCAACACATGCACCAACATGATCAACAATGATATGATCCACTTCATATCATCACGTGATCATATTGGTTCATCGATCTTGACTTCACTTGCTTTTCACGGTTGCCTTCGTCCATCAGCGCCAAGTCTTGCTCAAGCTTCACCGCCACGCGGTCCATCGCTCCAAAGCCTCTGACTTGCCCTTCACGCTTGCAACCGGTCCATCAAGCCAAGTCTTGTCTTGATCTTCTCCACCTTGATCATATGACTCAATGTCATGTCTCATGTGCAATGAGCTCCTTCATCATCACATGTGTGAGCTTTGCAATATCTCCAAGCCATTTTCATCTTCATGGCATATGTTGCTCACACATATGTACCTGTGGACTAATCACCTATGTATCTCACATAAACACAATTAGTCCACCTAGGTTGTCACTCAATTACCAAAACCACACAAGGACCTTTCAATCTCTCTCTTTTTGATAATTGATGACAACTCTACAAAGATATAGAAATTAAGCTCTTTTGGATTCATGTTGCTTGCCCAAGCAATTTTACCATGTGAAATTGATTTTTGGACAAGTACCACAAACCCGAGATGGTAGTATTAGCTCCCCCTATATATGTGCTAGAGTGTTTGATTTGAAACTCGCACATATGCATAGATTAAAATTGTGGGAGAGTAATTACTACTAAATGATACTAAGGTGTATAGAATAAACCTTTGAAGCGTGTACCAATCGGAGTTGCACCTTTAAGTTCATCCTTAGCACCATGGTTAGCTAGATATCACTTGGAAATAAAAGCACTAGATACCTTGTGAGATCAACATTAAAAGCAAGGTACTAGCATTACTTGAAAAGCATACCAAGTGTCTAGCTATCATCCTATGCATGCTAGTTATCAAATCATCATTCAAGTTCTACAACTAGCATACACCACACAAGCATGCATATTGAATTTGAAAGCTTATGCAATGCAATCAAGCACATGAATATGCACATATCAAATGCAATCAATCAAAGTTCGTGAGCTTGCTCCCCCTACTTGTGTGCTTCTCTTGTCTAAGAATTTTGATCCATCTCTTTTCTTCAATATTGCTCCCTCTTTGTCCACGTCCATGTCCAACCTCCCAATTTCTCCCAAAGCTTTCATATCTTGTACAATCTCTCCCCCTTTGTCATCAATTTCCATAAAAGGTGTGCTTCTCATTGATGCAAAGGTATGCATTTGGGGTAGATGGTTGAGGCTTGAATCTTGCATTTTTTATGGACATCACTTGATTGTTGGAATGACACCACTTGTAGATACCACTTGTAACTTGTACTACTTGTATCTTGTGTAGGGCTTCTTGAGATACCACACATAGAATCTTTGATCTTGATATTAATTTGTGGGACACCTCCCCCTATATGATAGCATGGGTCATCCATTTGATACACTTGAGCTCTTGTAGGTGAAGGATGCATTCTTCATCTGATGATCACTTAAAGTTGAGGATCACTTGTGGAACCATCGTCTTGCATGATTGATACCATGTGTAGATATGATATCACTTGAAAGAATTTTCTAGTATGGAACCACTTGTTGGATTTATCAATAAAAACCATTTCTTGAACATTTGCTATCTTTACGAGTACCACTTATATGATATCACTTGTGAGTTGATCTAGACATCACTTGTAGATTCTTGATGAAATGCTTGAGTCTAGATACCACTTGAAACAAACGAACTAGATATCCATTTGCATTATTGTCTTGTGCTTGTACTCTTATCACTATCATGAGCTTCTATGGTTAACTTAAACTAAATTGATTTGCCTAAGCTTTCAAGTCCAGTTTGAACCAATGACAAGCTTCTTCACATCTCTTGCAAGGGTTATCTTGCCAATGTTGTACTTATCACTTGTTAGCAATCCAAATTAGATCAAGTACTTGGGATCACTAGCTCATGAACAAATTCAAATACTAACCACTAGATCAAGTAATAATTCAAGCAATAGTGGTAGGTTATAAATTTAAACATTTCATTTGGTATGCATGATCCTATGAAGTATGAACTATATGCACTAACCGCATACTAGTAAGGGATGAAATGATCATGCACATTACAATGATACCTTTGCTATGTTGGAGTAGAGGATAGTCACATAGATTCCAATTCATTACTCCAATAGCAATGTGAAGTCCAATTATAAGCTTGGTGAGGACCAATAGATACCATGTTGAATTCCATTCTTCACCCATATGAAATGAATATCACTTATGATCAAGCACACTTTCTTGTTGTGGTTGGCTTGCTTCATCTTTTGATCAATGCTTGCATGAGAGCATCATCGTGAGAATACCACTTGAAATATTATGACTAGCTCTCTTTTGGGTGTTACTTGCTTTTCTTGATCAACCCTTTTGATTGCTTCAACTAAGCATCTCAAATGTTCCTCGGATTACCACTTCCATGTTAGCCTTTCAAGTACCACACTTGGTTCACCTACACATAGGTGGCAAGCTCCTACACTAGGGAGAAGTGACTTCTCTCCAAGAACCATCCTTGACACTCACTTGAAATAACTTGATTGATTGATCCAAGTGATGGACTTAACTTGATGAGTAACCTTGATTCCTTCTTTAAGGCATTTTCTTTCTACCAAATGATCTCCAATCATATCTAGAACTTAAATTTCATCTTCAACTTGAGTTTGATATTGATCTTCATCTTGAGGATCAAAAGTGTGCAAAGTACACTCCACAATCAAATGGCCTTGTAATCTTTGCTTGTCATGCTTCTAGATCTTCTCAAAACCAAACTTATATGCCTCAATTACTTATAAACATGTTTCTAATTTTAGAACCTTTCAATCAAAGTAACTCTAGATTAATCCAATATTTGTCACTTTTCTGGCAGATTCTATACCCTTCAAAGAAATAAGCATATCTCCCAAAGTACAAATCCAAATATCACAAAATTTGGTGGAGATGTGCTTTACTAAATTATATAGCATCTGTAAAAATTTGAGCTTCATTTGACTTCTAGATTGCTACCAGATTTTAATTCTTCCACCACTGCTATATGCTGAAAACTGCTGCACTATAGCTGACAAGATCCACTCCAAAACCGAAGCATTTCTTATCCAATCCTCATGAAAATTGTACAGCATCTTATACCATAAGTCTAGAGCATGTACACCAATTTTTATGCCAATCCAATAAGTGTTGATTACTCAAACATGGCTAAGATCATAGCTAGCTCAGATTCTCAATTATAGGACAGATTTCAACAATTGAGATATACTTCATCAAATATGAATCAAACTTGAAACTAACTTGTTTGAACACTTCCATAAGACATATATCCATTCAAACCACTTACTAAAAGCCATCTCATGAATTTATCCAACACAAATCAATCCAACCTTGATTACTAATCAATTATCCATTCAATCAACTTATAGCAAGCAACTTTGCATATTTGTCCATTTCAATCAACTCATATGCACCCAAATGAAATGATCAACAAGAGATATACCTTGGTTGGCTCATGATCATCCAACTTGTAAGCTTCAACTCAATTATTTGCAAACCATCAAATATATCCAATGAATCACCAACAACTTGAATTTGACACTTGTATGTTGTAGCACATTTGGACTTCACTCAATTTGTCATGGCATTGGGATAATGATCATCATTTAGCAATACTTGGCTCAACTACATGATCAACAAGATGAATATCATTTGAACCAAGCCTCCAATACCGATGGTACCTACAAACAATCATCCACTTTTTGATGGTACCCAAACAACTTTGGGTCCTCTCAAGTTTGGTGCAACATACTTAGGCATAGCCTTAGTATGAATAACAGGATATTTTGCAATAGCAACCATAGAGGTACCATTACCACCCTTCCTATGCATAGAATCATCATTAATTGAAATAGGCTTAGGGGTTTTACCTAGGGGACATGAATGTGCCATGTGTCCCCTTTCCCGGCATGAGTAGTACTTTCTCTTTGCTTGAGCCTTTTCTTCCTTGCTCATGTTGTGCTTCTCATTGCCTTGCTTCTCCTTGTTTGCTTGAGCCTTCTTCTCAAGCTTGTTTGGACAACCCGAAGCTAAGTGGCCCAACATGTCACAACTATAGCATCTCATGTGAGCAATCTTATCCATTTTCTCTTCTTCGTTCTTGCTCACTTGCTTTGCATCTAGATTCATCCTTGGACGCATTGCTCTTTCTCTTGCTTTTCCACCCCTTCTAGTTTTCTTCTTCTTTATCATCAAATCACCACCATCTTCATGGTTGATCTTGATTTGCTCTTCAGGTGTCTTCTCTTGCTCAACTTGTGGCTTTGGTTGAGGCTCTTCTAGTTGCTTCACCAATTGCTTGGTTGGGCATATTGAGGTAAGATGACCCCAAGTGCGGCAATTGAAGCACTTCACATGCTTGAACCTCTCTTCTTCTTTTATCTTCTTGAGCTTCTTAATGTTAGGGCAACCATTTGCAAGGTGTCCCGCTTCATGACACCGGTAGCACATGGTATGAGAGAGCTTTCTTTGTTGTAGCTTCTTCATCTTTCTTTCTCTCTTTCCTTCGCCCTTTGTCATCTTCTTCTTGATGCCAAGACCACACTTGTCACCATAGTTTCTTTGAGTCTTTAACATGTGCTCAAAGGTGACTTTTGAGTTGTAGCACCTCTCTAACTTGTTGCTCAATTTCTTCACTTCACTTTTGATCTCAATATTCTCCTTCAAAATGTTAGTCTCACAAGACATAGAAGTAGAACAAGCATCTATATGTAAAGAGCATGGCATATCTAATAAATCATCACAAGAGGTGGATACATGCTTCTTGCCTACATCACAAGGGTTAGCAATATTTTGCAATTTATCATTTGATCCATGTGATGAGCTCTCATTATTTTTAAGTTTCTTTGTAAACACTTTAATGAGAGAAGCATGTTGTTCTAGTAATTCATCATGAGATGCAATTAGTGTCTCATGATTCAATTTTAGCTCATCATGTGAAGATTTAAAAGCATCAAGTAATTTCTTATGTTCTTCACAAGAGTTCTTTAGAAATGAGTTTTCATTTTCCAATTTTATTGTTCTAGCTTTCTCATTTTCTAAAGACATGGTCATGCTAGCAAGTCTACTCACAAGCTCATTATATGAATCAACATGATCAACCACATTATCATTTGATACCTTGGTGTCACCTTGTGACATGAAACAATATGGTGATGTAGAAGCGCTTGTAGTAGCATCACAATCATGGCCCGAGCATGAACCATCATCATCAAGATCACCACCAAGTGTGCTTGAGGTAGAATCTTTATATGCAACACTTGTGGCATCATCATCAACCTTGTTAAGTGAACTTGTAGTTGATCGATCATCATCATCATCATCACTTGACCATGAGGTGGAGCAATCTTCCACAATCACCAAATTGTGATTATGCTCAACACACTCATGTGCCTCCTTCTTAGGCTCATCTTCATTCTTGAATTTGCCATCATCCTATGTGGAGGAATCACCGAAGGTGTCCTTGATGGACTCCCATATCTCACGAGCGGTTCCCGTGTAGTTTACTTGTTTCATCAAATTAAAACTCAATGCATCCATTAGAAAACAGCAAGCATGTGCATCAAGTTTATAGAGAACTCTTTGAGCTTTGGTGAGATTTCTATGGTCCAAGACATGAGTGAGACCACTAGTGACAATCCACCAAAACTTAGGTCCCTTTGCACGAAAATGATCAAGCATGTGATTTTTCCAAAGTGCAAAGTTCGTGCCATAAAAAATGTGCCTCACAAACATCTAGCCCACTAGACGCCATCCTCTCGGGTCGGTGAAGACCACAAATGAGAGACCTAACTCTGATACCACTTGTAAGGTCGAGATGGCGGACTAGAGGGGGGGTGAATAGTCATTTCTAAAATTAATCGTGTCGGCTAACCGAAACAAGTACGGAATTAAAACTATCGGTCTAGCCAAGACTACACCCCTCTATTTATGTTCTCTAACACCTTCCAAAGATACTAATTAAGCAACAAAGGTGCTGGGCTAGCTAGAGCTCACCTAACCAATTCTAGAAGCAAGGTCACACAAACCTATGCCACTAGTACTTTAAGCAAAAAAAGGGAGCTCCTACACATGCTAGTAAACAAAAATACAAAGCCACCTAAGCTCACTAGCAATGCTCAATAACAAGGCAACCAATGCCAAATTAGAGAGTGTGAATACTTAGCTACACAAACTAAGCAATGTGACTAACAAGGTTACACAAACCAAATTAGCCACGTAAGGGAGCCACTTCTATGCTACACAAGCAAGAAGGTAACTATTGAGCTACACAAGCTTAACTAAAATACAAGAGCAACTACACAAGCACAATGTATATGAAAGTAATTACAAGCTTGTGTAACGAGGATGCAAACCAACGGGAAGAACAAGGTTGACACGGTGATTTTTCTTCCGAGGGTCACGTGCTTGACAACACGCTAGTCCCCGTTGTGTCGGCCGCTCATTTGATGGTTCGACGGCTAATTGGCATCACCCGCCAAGCCCGCACGTCGGGCACCGCAAGAACCTACCCCAAAAGTGAGGGTAGCTCAATGACACGCTCAACTAGAGTTGCTCTTCGTGGCTCCCGCGGGGCTAGCACAATGCCCCTCACAAAGCTCTTCTCCGGAGCACTGCACAAGCTTCTTGCGGGCTTCGACGGAGACCACCACCAAGCCGTCTAGGAGGTGGCAACCTCCAAGAGTAACAAGCACCATCGGCTTACAACTCAATCATGTAGTGCCACTCAATGCAACCTCACGATGCAATCACACTAGAATCGCTCTCTCACACAATCGAATGATCACTATCAAGTATATATGAGATGGAGGGCTCCGAAGCACTCACAAGCATGGACACAAAGTCCCCCGAGGTGCTCAGCACCAGCCATGGTCAAGACACCCTTCTATTTATAGCCCCATGGGCTAAACTAGCCGTTACCCCTTCACTGGGCGTTTTTTGGGTTGACCGGACACGCCGGTCATATCGGCCGGACGCAAGACCTCAACGTCCGGTCAACGGATGCTCGCTATGTGTCACCACCGTTCAACCTCAGTCGCTTGATCTCAACAGTCAAGTGATGACCGGACGCAGCTACTCAAACTGATCGGACGCAGCAACCCTAGCGTCCGATCCTCCTCCAACTTTTCTGTGTCACCTATGTCACCGTACGTCAGCCTGACCGGACGCACCCTATCAGCATCCGATCACTTCCAGCTCCAGCATCCGGTTGAAGACCGATGCCTGCACGTTCTCTGCAGCCACTAACCGGACGTAGGACCCCTGCATCCGGTCACTGCGTGACCAGCGGCTGGTGCACTCTATGAGACCCTGTCTTTTCTGTATAGGGCGCCGGTGGCACCGTCGGACTATCCGCACTCTACGGGAGGACACTCCGTCGGTGGAGTTTTGAACCCTTCTCACCTCCGTTCCATCACCGAGTTGATCCACATCAACTCCAACTTCATCTCCTTTATAAATGTGCCAACACCACCAAGTGTACACCACTATGTGTATGTGTGTTAGCATTTTCACAATCATTTTTTCAAAGGATTAGCCACTCAACTTGCCATGCCACTCAATCCTAGCGACGATGCAAAGTTAGATCACTCGAGTGGCACTAGACGACCGATATGCAAACAAGTTTGCCCCTCTTGATAGTACGACCATCTATCCTAAACCCGGTCATCAACTTCTCTACACACCTATGACCAGTGAAATGAAATGCCCTAGGTTATACCTTTGCCTTGCACATTCCATTCCATCTCCTCCAATGTCGATGCAACACATGCACCAACATGATCAACAATGATATGATCCACTTCATATTATCACATGATCATATTGGTTCATCGATCTTGACTTCACTTGCTTTTCACCGTTGCCTTCGTCCATCAACGCCAAGTCTTGCTCAAGCTTCACCGCCACGCGGTCCATCGCTCCAAAGCCTCCGACTTGTCCTTCACGCTTGCAACCGGTCCATCAAGCCAAGTCTTGTCTTGATCTTCTCCACCTTGATCACATGACTCAATGTCATGTCTCATGTGCAATGAGCTCCTTCATCATCACATGTGTGAGCTTTGCAACATCTCCAAGCCATTTTCACCTTCATGGCATATGTTGCTCACACATATATACCTGTGGACTAATCACCTGTGTATCTCACATAAACACAATTAGTCCACCTAGGTTGTCACTCAATTACCAAAACCACATAAGGACCTTTCAGTATATATATAGCTTCCAAGTTAAAACTAGTCGTTGGAAGCTTTTGCAGCTCTCTACACAGGCACCAAACGTGTCTGGTGCAGCACACCGGACAGGTCCGGTGGCCTTCCATAGCTAGCCATTGGTGCTAGCCATTGCCAATTGTTGAAGTACTGTGTTGATCTGGTGCTTGGTCTGGTGCACACCAGATAGGTCTGGTGCATTGTGGCCGACTCTAGTGGCACTTTGATAACCGTATTTCAATATGAGTTTCACCCCTCTTAATAGTACGGCTATCGATCCTAAATGTGATCACACTTGCTAAGTGTCTCGATCACCAAACCAAAAAGCTCCTATCAAGTTTCACCTTTGCCTTGAGCTTTTTGTTTTTCTCTTTCTTCTTTTCCAAGCCGAGCACTTGATCACCATGGTCACCACACCATCATCATGATCTTCATCATTGCTCCACCACTTGGAATAGTGCTACCTATCTCATGATCACTTTGATAAACTAGGTTAGCACTTAATGTTTCATCAATTCACCAAAACCAAACTAGAGCTTTTAATCTCCCCCTTTTTGGTAATTGATGACAACCCTTTCACAAAGATATGAATTGAAATTCAATTGAATTCATGTTGCTTGCCCAAGCATATTTACCATATGTAAAAGGATATGGACAAGTTTCATGAACCCCATTGGTAGCATTTGCTCCCCCTACATATGTGCTAAGAGTTTGGATTGAAGCTTGCACACATGCATGTATTTGAATTGTGGGAGAGTAATGTCTACCAAATGATGCTAAGGTATAAGAGATAGACCTTTGAAGCGTGATACCAATTGGAGTGCACCAAATATACCATCCTTAGCACCATTTAGTAACTAGACAAACACAAAAAACTAGAATACCCCATGAGATCAACATTAGAAGCAAGGGTCTAGTTTTCACAAAATAAACATAAGTCTAGTTACTCAACCTATGCATGCTAGTTTTTCATTTCATCAATCAAACCTACAACTAGCATCCACCACACAAGCATGGATATTGAAATTTAAAACTTGTGCTATGCAAGCAAACATATGCAATGCATCAATCAAGTTTATGAGCTTGCTCCCCCTACTTGTGTGCTTAAAATTTTAATTGATCCCTTTACTTTCATATTTCTCCCCCTATGTCAAAGTTCTCCTCCTTAGTGATTACTTCTCCCCTTATCACTTTATATCTTTGTTTCTCTCCCCCTTTATCATCAAAGACCATAAAGGTTCAATTTTAGATAGGTTAAGATTATCAATGTCAATCAATGGGGTGAGGATAATTGTCCCAAATTTGGTCCAATCTAGAACACTTGCCAAAGATATTTAACTCGGTTTGATCCAAGGACAAGCTTCTTCATACCTCATTTCAAAGGTTATCTTGTACCATATTGAGTTAAACACTTATAGCTCATTTTATAGATCAAACACTAGGTTCACAAGCCCACAAACATGTCATACATTACCACTAGATCAAGTCAAGCATAGAAGCAATAGTGGTACCATACAAGCATCAAATTCATTTGATTTTCATGAATGTGCCTAAGACATATGAGGAATGACTAGATGCACTAAACAAGTCCTTAGCAAAGGATGTATGCCATGCCAGTCAACTTTTACCTTGGTTGCTCGAAGGAGAGGCAAGTCATATAAGTGGGGGTGCATCAACACATATTTGTGAAATCCAATATGTTCAACTCATTCCTTAGCTTGCAAAACCTTTTTCATCTAGTGGCTTGGTGAATATGTCGACAAGTTGATCTTCGGTGCCCACACTCTAAATGCAAATGTCCCTTTTTTGTTGATGATCTCTAATAAAATGGTGGCGGACATTAATGTGCTTTGTTCTTGCATGTTGAACCGGATTGTTGGTTAGCTTGATTGCACTCTCATTGTCATATAGCAATGACACTTTCTTGAACTTGATTCCAAAGTCATTCAAGGTGGCCTTCATCCAAAGAATTTATGCACAATAACTACTGGTGGATATGTATTTGGCTTCGGCGGTTGATAATGCAACAATATTTAATTTCTTTGATGGCCATGAAACAAGTGATCTTCCCAACAATTGACATGTGCCCGAGGTGCTCTTCCTTTCAACCTTGCATCTCGCATAATCCGAGTCGGAATATCCAACTAGATCAAACTTTGCTCCTTTGGGATACCACAAACCAACATTTTGTGTATGCTTCAAGTACCTCAATATTCTCTTTGTAACCTTCAAATGACTTTCTCTAGGTGAGGCTTAGAATCTTGCACACATGCACATATTAAACATGACATCTGGCCTTGATGCGGTCACATAGAGTAGGCTTCCAATCATAGAGCGATATAACTTTTGATCCACCATGTTGCCACTTACATCACTATCCAAATTTCTATTTGTTTCCATTGGTGTACTAATGGCCTTTGCTTCATTAATGCCAAACTTATTGAGCACGTCTTTGATGTACTTGTCTTGACTCATAAATGTACCATTCTTCAATTGCTTGATTCGAAGACCAAGGAAGTAACTTAACTCTCCAATCATGGACATCTCAAACTCATTAGCCATCATCTTCCCAAACTCTTGACAAAAGTCTTGATTGATTGATTCAAATATGATGTCATCAACATAGATTTGCAACATAAACAAGTCTTTGCCAATCTTCTTGGTGAAAAGAGTGGTGTCAATCTTACCCATCATAAACCCTTTTGAGAGTAGGGAGTCCCTCAACCTCTCATTCCATGCTCTAGGAGCTTGTTTCAATCCATGTTGGTGTAGTCTTCTCTCCCTTTTGGTGTACTAGTGGTTGTGCCACTGTTCGTCCTTGTGCTGGGGTGTTTGTTGTCATTTACAAAATACCTTGTAAACTATATAACGGGTCATTTTGGGCCAATATATGAAATCAGGTGGGGAACGCCTTCCCCTTAAAAAAAGTTGAACCTGCTAACGGAATTACAGTTGTATCAGTCTTCTAATGACTGAATATTCAAATATTCAGATCAAGCATTCCCTGAAACAAACTATCAGTTAACAGGCTGCAACAGTTGGCATGCAATTCACTAATACTAAGCGAAATTCCCTGTCAATTGGTAATGTTCCTAAAATTTCTCATACAAATTGTTTACTTAGCTGAAAGAATTAGCTACGAACTAATATTCCTGAACCAATGCCAAGTTGTGAACAAATTTATCATTAGAATTTCATAAAGAAAATTGAATGAAGCTGAAGAGGTACTACTGTCCAAACAAGATCTCCCTTTCAGTAGTCATCGGCCACTCCCTTTTTCCCTAGCCCCTACTTGGTCTCCAGAAGCCTCACCTTTTCCTCCGATGGCCTGGCACCCCTTCAACGACTACAAGTGGGCAATAGCAGGTGACGACGGTAGCAGGCATGCGCCTGCGTGGGCAAGTGGCGATGGTGAGCACTGTCCAACGAGTTGATATGTGATTCCCCACGGTGAGTTCTATTGATTTATGATTATGATTGAATGTTTGATCTATGGAGTCCATGAAAATGTACCTGTAATGATTTATGAGGATATGTTTTTTATGGGATTAGCTATACTTCAAGCACCTGTTTTCCCCTTTTCTCATGAAATGAACATGAGCCACTGGATGATGATCAAATGGCTAAAGATCATGGTGCACTGTTTATCTTCCTCAGCTCGCCACTTCACAGCCCGACCCGCCACCAGCCTCCCCCACTGCCCCAGCCAGCGGCTCCCGTGTAGCCAGCTGCGCCACCCACCAACCACCATCGTCGCGTCGACCCCGCCCTCCCCTAATCCCAATCCCATGAACTCGCTCTCCTTGTGACCGCACGTCCACACCAGCATGACCCACCGCCAACCTCCCCTCGCCGCCCCGGCTAGCGGCTCCTGCACTGCCCACCAACCACCGCCACTACTGCGCCGACCCCTCCCTCCCCTAATCCCAATCCGTGACCACACCATCAAGCCCTCATCCCCCACCGCTGGCACTTCCCATCTAGATGAGTCCTACCCAGCGTTGTCGGGATGCCTCGCCACTGTAGCTGCTCCTGCCAATGGTGGCTGGGCGCACGTGCTGGGGTGCCTCAGGTTGTCCCCGTCCAAGCCAAGGGCACCCATGAGCGCAACCGGTGCTGGTGGTGCTCGCGCGCCACCGCTCGCCACCAACTCCCACCCTGACGGTCAGAATCGATCGACCTTGGCCTCTCCCCCTCTATGATGCAAATGCTTATTCCAAGTGTTTCAGATGTTTCAGAAGTATGTTGCAAGTGGTTCATATGGATATTGCAAAAGTAGATCATGATGTTGCATATTTTTGCAAGTGTTTCAATGGCATGTTGCAAGCGTTTGTGCAAAATGTTTCATCTGTTTCCAGACATATGTTGCAAGCGTTTGATCTCGATGTTGCATATGTTTCACACATTTGTTCGAAATGTTTTAGCTATTTCAGTCTTATGTTGCAGTAAGTGTTTTCATATTGCAAGTTGCACGTGTTTTATTCGAATGTTGCATATGTTTTCACACATATGTTTCAAGTGTATGTTACAAATGTTTCATCTACTTTAGACGTATGTTGCATTTAAGTGTTTCAGAGAGAGTTATGGGGGCACGGCTCGGGCGCCGGGGATGGGGCACATGAGCCGGGGGCCAGCAAATGGAGCACGTTGGGAGCGTGCGGACGGGTCATGCTTGTCCTCATCCTGGCTCCTGGGTCCCACCCATGCGGAGAGAGAGGAGGAGGTCAGGGGAAGGAGTTGCGGGCATGTCGTTCCCCGCAAGCGCGCGTGACGGAGGTGGCGTGGGCGTTTGGACTCGCGGAGAGAGAGGAGGGGTCAGGGGAAGGAGCGGCATTTTTCCACGGGCATACGTGACGGAGGAGGCACGGGCGTCCTGATGCATCTGTTCGGACGTTCGGGCGCTAGTATCTCCCGAGGTTTAACGAGAATACAATTCTTGATAGTCGCATGTCCTTTCAGAGACGCAAGCGAGCATCAGTCTGCCTTTCTTTGGACTGGTGCATCCATTTCTTATAACTAGCCCAGTAGTCTAGTAGAGTGGACACAAGCGGTCCAGTTGGAAAACTTGTTTTGCTTTTGTTTCTCCTGTACAGTTTTTTTTCCCTTATACCATCGTCTTATAAAATTTGCGACAAAGCTTTTGTCGTCCTTTCGAAAAAAAAACAACTCTCGATAGTTGTTAAAGAAGGAATGTCGAAGTTGTTTTTCTAAATAATTTGTGTATAATTTTCACCAATTTGATTGGTCAAAATCAATGTAATTACTCTGACAACTACTTCCCTGCCCCTAAATATATTAATTTCAGGAGTTATCTTAAGTCAATTATTTTTAAGTTTGACCAAACTTATAGAAGAGAGTGTTTAGATTTATGAAACCTAATTAATTCATTAAATACACAATAAAATATATTTTCATAACATATTCCGCCTTTGGTGTTACAAATATTTGTGTTCCTTTCTATAAATTAAGTCAAACATAAAAGGTTTTTATTAGGAGAACTCTAGAAATTTATTTGTTGGTGAGGGAGAGAGGGAGTATGAGATTAAACTTAACTCCAGGTTAGTAGCCTTCAGGTTTACTATGTTACTCGCCATCGAGCCGAAAGTTGTGAAAAAATTTAAAAGAAAAGGTGTACATTAGCGTCTGAATAGATCAATTTCAGGTCAAATCAATGTAATTACTATGACAACTATTTTCCTTCGCCTCTGAATAGATCAATTTCAAAAGTTGTCTTAAGTCAATTATTTTGAACTTTGACCATACTTATAGAAATGAGAGTCAAGATTTATGAAACCAAATTAATTCATTAAATACACAATAAAATGTATTTTCGTAACATACTCATTTGGTGTTACAAATATTTGTGTTCTTTTCTATAAATTAAGTGAAATATTTTTTTTAATTACGAGAACCCTAGAAATATATTTATTGAGAGACAGAGGGAGTATCGGATTAAACTTAACTACAGGTTAGTAGCCCCACACTTCTAAATGGGTTAGTAGTGTGTACTAGTATGCAATAGCACTACTGTAAAAATCAAACTAATATATCATGTTGGGTGAAAGTTGTGAAAAAATTTAGAAGGCGGCGTACATTAGCCGCGTCGTCTGAAGCTTGAAGCCGTCTCGTCTCCTGGCTCCTAGTCGAACTCGAACCGAAGCGCACACGCAGATGTGGAACCGAAGCCAATATTAACGGTGGTTGTGGCAACTGGCGATGGCGAATCCGCAAAACCCTGTCGCGGCGTCGTCTCCCCGCGATCGTTCCCCTGCCTCGCAAACCGTAACCCACAGATATTCTCGTCCGCCTCCGATCCGCCGCCGCTTATGGTGGCCCAAGAAGGCCGCCGCCGCTCCAGCGAGGACGACCGCATCAGCGGCCTCCCCGACGAGCTACTCCACGACATCCTCGTCCGCCTTGGCTCCACCAGCGCCGCTGGCGCCACGTCTGGCGCGCACCAGCGTGATTTACTTTTCTTTGTTTCGACTCATGTGTCATTACAGGGAACAGAAGGGTTTGAAAGCTTCTTGAATGAGACAAGCAAGCTGCCGAAATGTAAACCTGGAGCGGAACGGCCATGCTGGCCTGGCACCAAGCATGTTCCATCTCTTGAGGAACTGCACAAATGCAAAGGTTTCTGTCCGATTGCTTGATCTTGATGACGACTCACAGGTAATTTCTAGTTAAGCTTATGTCCTTTGCACTAGATATGTTAATGTTAATGGACCCAAACCATGCAACTAATACAAATATATATTTTTTATTTTCAGCACTATGCTTGCCCGCTATCTTGCCCTTGTCGCTCGGCAGCGAGTTGCAGGATTGATTACATTGCTCTCGGCACACTTGAAGAGGTAGAAATCAGTGACTGTACAAGCTCTTATGAAGAATTGGAATTTGTGGAGCTGTTATCAAAATGCAATGCCACAAGACTAAAACATTTGGCCATTGACTATTACAAGAGGAAGTTCAGAGCTCCTCTAGAAAGCAAGGAGATATGTAAGAAGATCTGCAGCATGTATGGACCAAATGTTGAAGTCGAATTCTACGTCGTTGGAAAGGGAGGTGTGTGTGTTTCGACTGGAGGGAAGATCTGCAGCATGTATCAACCAAATGTTGAAGTCGAATTCTACGTCGTTGGAAAAGGGAGGTGTGTGTGTTTCGACTGGAGGGAAGATCTGCAGCATGTATCAACCAAATGTTGAAGTCGATTTCTATGTTGTTGGACAATGAAGGCTGGTGTCTTTTAAGACTTGAGGGAAGATCTGCAACATGTATCAAGTAAAACCAAATGTTGAAGTCGAATTCTATGTTGTCGGACAAGGAAGGCGGATGTGTTCCAGACTAAAGGCTTGTGAAAAATGTTTAATTGTTTCTTTGGTGTAGGAGACCATTTTCGATGGTCAGTTTGCAAATCGGACTTATTAGCCTACGCCAACTTGCTTAGTAGTAAACACTTGATTGTAAAATTGAATTTGGTCATTTTGTTAGCCTTTTGATGTTATCGTTGTTTTATGGGTATCATTGTTTTATAGACTTTGCTTGTTACATATACTCTACTCCATCCGTCTCAAATTAAAATAAGTGCACATCTTGCACTCCGAGTAATCAATCAATCTTAATTGGACCAAACATATAAATAAATTATTGGTGTCTATGATACCAAATAAACATCATTAGATTGACCTGATCTTAAATTTTTCATAGTAAACCTATTAGAGATACAAATATTAATATTATTTTTTTTATAAATCTAGTTAAATTTGAAATTTGTTGACTCTTCGAAATGCAAGGATGGACAACATCACTACATGGGTAGCTACCACACAGGAGGCTTCCGGCGCAACTAAATAAGACCAGCAAATTGAAATCAAGCATCTCAAAAAGATTTTGTATATATGCACAAGAAATAATAAATTTGGTTTTTACATGACACACATGACCTATAATTAAATAGGACCAAAATATATGAACGACCCTGACTTAACTCGTCCTGGTGTCCAAACATACTAACATACACGTATTGATCCAAGTTTGGATTCAATTGAGGGAATAAGCCATAGAAAGTTGTGTGGCCCTATGCTTTACATGTAGAGCAGCACAAATATGAGTACTCCCTCCGATCCGTCCTAGAAAGAATGCAACTACAGAATTTGCACAAGTCAAACTAGTTTAACTTTAACCAAATTTATATTAAACAGTGTTAACATTTGTGTCTCCAACTAAGTTTACTATGAACATATATTTCACAATTATGCTAGCTATACTTATTTTGTATAATAAATGTTAGTATCTTTTAATATAACTTTGGTTAAATTTCAAATCATTTGGCTCCTTGAAAAGTGAGAATTACATCATTTCATGGTCAGGGGAAGTATCTAAAATGCATATACCCATTTAGCAGGGCTTCACTTCACCACTAAAGCCGTTTTTTTGGCTTTGGCTCCATGAACGGCTCTTCCGATGGAGTTGGAGCTGTTTTGGTATCTTGTTTGGCAAAGCAACTCCTTATAGTGGACAAAATGAATGAAAAGACCAAAATGCCCTTTTTTCCTATTCCTATCTTCTTCCCCTAGATGAACGCAAGGAGAGCACGGGACCGCGTCCCCTGCCTACGACCCGCCTGCTTTAGTTGTCGTCATTCCCCAGTGACTGCACGCCCTGGTGGACGCATCCCTCTCCCTAGGACGCCACGCCCCTCTTCGTGGGCGGCGGCATGCCCCAGTGGGCGTGCCCGCCCCCTGGTGGCCAAGCACCTACACAGGCATGTCCCGGCGGCCGCGCCCGTGAACCTCAAGGGGGCAATCTGAGCTTTCATCCTCGCTAGGTTCCATGCAGGCAAGGTGAATCCGGGTGAAGCCACTATTTTTGGCTCCACCCATCATCTATCCTTTGTCTCAGCATGTTTTAAGGGACTCCCGTGAAGCTGTTTCATTTTACCCTGTTTGGCAGAAAATGGCTTCAAACAGCTCCCGAAGCCGATGGATAAGTCCTGCCAAACGGGGACATAGATGTTCTACAGAATTAGATTTTACAGGAGGCACCAGGCACAACCTGCTAAGACACGACCCAAGCACAAAATGGCTCCTAAACAGTCATGTATGTGCTGACATAATCCATTGCCTAGTACCATGCTTGGGCCACCACCTTGGCCTACAACACTGGTACGAATGTGGGCCACTAAAGGCCTGCCTCCTACAATACAAATCAAAATCGACCTCTTGGCCTGTCCTCCCATATGCCCATTTTGGTGTTGCTCGCCCTCTTCCCGATTCCTCGCTCCAACTACACTCTCCTTTTTAGTTGTACTCTACACCGTCCGTCCTGGCTACACTCTCCCTCTCAACGGTCACCGGCCACTCCCTTTTTCCCTTTCCAGAAGCCTCATGGCTTGTTTGAAATGGAGGATTTCCAAAGGAAAATCAAAGGAATGAATTCCATAGGAATGTTTCCTCAATTTACTGTTTGGAACAAAGGAAACCTGCATTCCTTTCCAAAGGAAAGACTAACCGTGCTTCACAAAACGTAGGGAAAAAAGCATCCAAGGAAACCTAAAGGAAAAATTCCTACAATGTTTTGTCAAGTTCTCAAGCATGGAACCTGGTTCTTGGGCACATGTGGCATTTTTGTTTTCCTGTGATCCAAACACCCCAAAGTTTCTATTCCTGTGTTTTCAAATCCCGTAGTTTTCTATTTTTTGCTCTATTCTATTCCTGTATTTTTTTCCATTCCTTTGTTTTGTATTCCTGCGTTCCAAACATGTCCTCACCTTTTTTCCTCCGATGGCCCGACACTGTATCCCTTCAATGACTACAAGTAGGCAATAGCAGGTGGCGACGGTAGCAGACGTGCGCCTACGTGGGCAAGTGACGATGGTGAGCACCGTCCAACGAGTTGATATGTGATTCCCCACAGCGAGTTATGTTGGTTTATGATTGAATGGTTGATCTATGGAGTCTATGAACATGTACTTATGATTGATTTATGAGGATATGTAATCTTGATGTTTTTTATGGGATTAGCTATACTTGAGGTGCTTGTTTCCCCCCTTTTCTCGGGCAATGAACATGAGCCACTGGATGATGATCTAACGGCTAAAGATCATGGTGCATTGTTTATCTTCCTCAGCTCGCCACTTCATAGCCCAACCCGCCACCCCGGCCAGCGGCTCCCGCGCTGCCCACCAACCACCACCGCCGCGGCATCTCCGCCGTCCCCTGATCCCAATCCCACGAACTCGCTCTCCTTGCGACCACACGTCCACACCAGCAAGACCCGCTGCCGACCTACCTCACCGCCCACTAACCGCCGCCACCGCGCCGACCCCGCCCTCCCCTAATCCCAATCCCGTGACCACGCCGTCGAGCCCTCGCCCTCGCCCTCGCTGCTGGCACTTCCCATCCATATGAGTCCTACCCCGCCGCCTCGCTCGTCGCCGGCCAACCCGCCACCACTGCCTGTCCGGCCGGCCGCCCCCAAGCCCCTCCTTTTTTCTGGGGTCGCTGGAGATGAGGAAGAGGAGAAAGACACATTCAGGAAGGAAGGGGAGGAGTCACCTGAACACGTCTCCTACAATTTTAGGCAACTGAAATGTAGGACTTGTGTTTTATTATTGATATCATTTTAGTTGGAACTGATTGAGTGGATTTGTGTTCTAATGGCTGTCGTGCTCGGGCTGGCACGGCCATGGTCATGGCCACATCGTGTCATCCCTATCGTGCTAGCACGGCGCGGCGAAAGGCCAAGAAAGACCGTGCCTAGGCCCTTGCCTTTGCACGACGGCCGGCACGGTACGGTACAGATTACTAGTCATGCCTTTCTTGTCCGTGGCTACTATCTAGCCGTGCCATGCTTTATCATGCATGTGCGGTCTTCTGGGTGCACATCTATAAATGCGTATATTTTTTATTTACTCATCTTCACACGGCTCAGGAAATAGTTGCGCTTTTGTATGGGCTGGGAACTTCCTCCACCGCCATATGAAGGAAGCTAGGACATTAGAACGTACAATGATGTGTCGATGTCATATTTGGCGAAATGAAGTTTTGTGACGACTGATTTGGTGGGAATCTTGGTACCAACATCATTATAGCAGTGATATTTAAATCAAGCTATACATCAACCGGTGGCTATACCCATTGGGTACGCTGGTATGTACCCTCCTGTGGAGTCAAGGCGAGCCTGAGCATGCCCGCAGCCAGAACACGTAGGAGGCAAGGAGGAAGTTGACGGGGCCGGCGTATGGGTTGAACGACGAGTCGAGGCGGATGCCCATGGTGTCATCCATGACCACGACGAAGGACAATAGAGAGGGAAGGAGAAAGAAGAAAGTGTCAGGAGCAAAAACGACATTTCATAGTTGTTCTATCGCCTCCTGGCAATGCGTTCGAATCCTCCAGCAGATTTGACACAAACTGGAGTGTCCATCAGCAAATCTTTTTTTTTCCGATATCATCAACTGGCAAAGCAACCTCACTTTCAGTGGCCTGTAGCAAATTTTGCCCAAATTAAAGTAGGGGATGAATCATCCCGGATGATGCAATGTAAGTAGACAATAAATGCTTCTTTCAGTGGCCTGTAGCAAATTTTGCCCAAATTAAAGTAGGGGATGAATCATCCCGGATGATGCAATGTAAGTAGACAATAAATGCTTGTTATTTGTGGACAAATCTTAAATGCTAAAAGTACTTACTCTCAATCCCAAAATAAATAAATACCTTATTTATCGAGAAGTAAGTTTTTTTATATAAATTTGACCAAATATATAAAAAAATATAATATTTTATGATGTGTAAAATAAACATCATTACAATGTCCGTGGATTACACTTTTATAATAAAATTATTTAGAGATATAGATAGTTGATACTATTTTCTATATAACTAGTTAAGGTCCCGTTTGGCAGGGCTTCACTTCACTAGTGAAGCCATTTTTTTTTGCTTCAGCTCCACGAACAGTTCCACCGGTGGAGCTGAAGCGGTTTTGGTAAACCGTTTGGCAAAATGGCTTCCCTGTGAGAGCATGTTTTTAGGGGCCTGGAGGAGGAGCCGGGAGAAGCCACTTTTTTTGGCTCCATCCCACCCCAAATCACTGTGATAGCATGTTTTTAGGGGCTTCACAAGTGAAGCTATTTTACTTTACCCCGTTTGGTAGAAAACGGCTTCAAACAGCTCCTGAAGCCGGTGGAGAAGCCCTGCCAAACAGGGCCTAAATCTAAAAGAATTTAACTCCTAAAAAACTTAATGTGCATTTTGTTTGGGATCGAATGAGTACATTTTATATGAATGGATGTCACGCTAGTAAAATTGGAAACATAAAGTGGTATCACAATTTTCAGTTACCAAACAGAGAATTAGAATAATCCAAAACACACACAATGACGTTTATTTATATAGAGACATCAAACATCATTTTTCCTATTTCTTACTGTTCCTCGCTCGCTATAGCTCTCGCGCACTCTGTGCCTGTTTTGATGGAAACCTAGAGAAGTTATTTGGAAGAAAATATTGCCTCGGAGTTGCCTAGAAAGTTAGTTATTCTTGTCTGGCCAAACAAATCTAAAAATATTGTTTGGTTGGAGGTCTGTGCCTGAGAACATTAATAAGAGGGTATACATGGCGTGGATGTGTATTAAAATATCTATGATGTGGGATTAACAGATACTTATAAAGTTTGATTAAGAAACTAGTTGATTTAGATTAATATTATTTTTTCTTGATTAACTAAAGAATAATTTAATAAAAAGTTAATTGTACTTAATAACTTAATTATGCTTTGCATCCTAATATGAGAGAGAGAGAGAGAGAAAAGTACTAATATTGCAGTATTTTTTTGTTATTTCATTTTTCGCTAATAATAGCAATTTTTTAGAACTAATATTATTTTCCTGGTTCACATTCAAAAGAAAATAGCTCTAAAAAACACTATGAAAGAAAATATATTAGTATGGTATAATACAATAGTCTACCAGAAAAAGGAAATAAAGTAGGCAAATAGCGTTTCATTCTGTAAACATTGTTTTATGAACTTCATTAAGTGACCATTAGCAATAAAAAAATACTTGTTCAGTATGTAATTAGTGCAGGCAAATCAAGGTGCCTGAGCCAGGCTACCGTTTCCCTACGCCTGGTGCTCGTGCTGCTGCCTGGCTCAGGCTGTCCGCACCACAGCTCCAAACCGTCCTGAACTGCAAATATACAGTTCAGACTCCCGCACTGCACAACTCTATCTACTCCCCAATCATTCCGTTTGCTACAGGGAATCTGCAAACCCAGCGTCCGTCCTCTCCACCGCCATCCTCTCCACCGCAACAACCGCTCCTCTCGCGGCAGCCTTGCGAAGTGTCCGTGTTCTCCCCGACGGCATCCTAGGGAAGCCGGTGGTCTCCCTCAAATCCGAGGGCATAGGGGGCGGAGGGGAGGAGGAGGCAGTGCAGGGGCTGGTCAGCGAAGGGGGCCGGGAGGCGCCACTCACCTTGTCGTCGGCGGCGGAGAGAGTTGAGGCGGGCACGGACGGACTCGGAGGAGAGCTCTACAGCGCGGTCGCCGATTCGCCATCGACGGAGAAGGTAATCCCTATCCCTGCAGTCTGTGCAACCTCTAGATCTGGAGGCGCTCTCCCGCCGTGGTCCAGCATTCTCGAGCTCGAACGACTCCAGTAGCTCTAAGACGTCGTCATCAACAATCAAATGAAAATCATCTTCGTCCTCCTCTTCCTCTATCACCCACGTTCTACACATGGAAGAACCAAAGCAGCCTGCCATGGCCGTGGAGGGAACAGGTGACGGGGGTGGATAGAACAGGACCTCGATGAAGTGGAGGGAATAGGCGACGAACCCTAGCAGCCAGCCATGCCGAGATCAAATCCGGCTATTTGGGCTGCCAGATGGGGCATATGATAGCTCAAATGGATGCTTCTAGGCCATGACCACTCTTAGCTACAAGGAATCGACGAGGAGCTCAGCGGATAGGAAGGAGACGGCGGTGCAGTCCACGCTCAGTGACGGCAACGGCAGGTTCGTTTGTTCGTTGAGTCGGGGATCGAAATACAGGCGGCTGGCGGCTGGCGGCTGGCAGCGTGGCGGCTGGCAGCGTTCCAAGGTGAGTAACCTGTACAGGCTGATGGGCCATGTGGGCCATGCCCAGTTTACAGGCTGCTTTAGCGGAGGAGCGGTGCGCTTAGCCTCAGGAAGATTCTCAGGGCTTCATCCAAATGGCACACAGGCAGCTTCCACCTTCCAGGCGAGCTCTCAGCCAGGCACTCTTGTGTCTCTTCCAGGTGGGGCCGCACGGAACGTCCAGCTCCAAGGTGAACGCATTCAACACTGGCGCAACCACTCGGCCGCTCCCCAGTCCCCACTGGCCACCGATCCACCCGCCGCCCCCGACGCCGGGCGACTCGTCGCCAGCCTCCCTCCGTCCTCCCCAGTCACCCAGCTCAGGCGCACCTCTCTGCTCCGGTTAGTTAACCCCGCCCCTTGTCCCCTTTCCCCCTTCCCCTTTCTTGGATCGCTCGCGCGAGGCTGGCCTAGGTTAATGGTCGCGGGTCACGCATTCGCCCCGTGGGACCTGTCCGGCCGGTCGTTGAGAGAAAGATTTCCGTTTTTTTAGTCGCGTTGGAGGGTTAATGCCGCCTCATCCGGTAGGATTCTGAGGATTAGTGTTGATGGTGATGCTAGATTTATGCAGCTGCGGCCCCACATGCTCGCCATTATTTTAATCGATTGTGAAGAGGCAGTGATCTCTGCGGGCAAGTTGCACTTTTTTTCGTAAGTTAAGTCACGGATGGTGGGGCTTTCTGCATCTCGTATCTGAACTTCTTGACTCCTGCATTAAGAAATGGAACACCTTTAACATGCTGTATATTTTAATCGATTGTGAAGAGGTGGCAGAGTTGCGGTTGCGGCAGGAGTTGCTGGGTTTGGCTAGGCGCCCACTACTAATAAGTCTTTACCTGATACAAGACATTGGTGTTTCGGATCTCTGTTTCATGTACCTGTTCTTATTGGGTTTTATGTCTGTGTATGCGATGGCCAGATCTAAGACTGTTTACTGTGGTTTGTGTGATATCTAACTTTTCTGCGCATCTGTCACCTGCGACTATTCGTATTCATTATTCAACAGTACGTGCATCGGAGCTGGCTGACTTGATTAGACAAGAAATGTGAGTAAATCATACCTTTTGTGTTGATAGAAGTGTAAACGAATTTGGATCAAATCACTGCAAGAAACAAGTAATGGGCTAATGGCACAGTCAGTTCAAGATTTAGTTACCATTTTAGGTTATATCTGGCTAGCTCCAGTCCAATGAAATGTCACGGTTACAAGGCTTACGCCTGAACTGTTGTCTGTGCTTTATTGCTTTCGTCTGTTATGTCATGTCCAATTCTGCTAGTAGTAAACTTAAATGTATTTTCATCTACTCTGAATTCTTAATTCATGTGTGTGGTTAATGTTGTTATATATCCATGATAGTAGTATCCTTGTGTAATTGTCAGGTTCATCTATAGCTTTTGTCAGAGGCGCATATTTTTGTTACCAACAACATTATTTTTTTATACATGCAGGACCTGATTATTGCATAAATGTGAAAATTGTTTGGGATAAATTGCAAGATAGCATGATGGAATGCAATAGAGAAGAAGCCGTAAGGGCTAGAAGAATTGCTTTAAAGAAGTTGGAGAAAAGAGATTTTTCTGGTGCCCAAAGGGTTGCACTTCAGGCTCAAAGGCTTTATCCAGAGCTGGAGAACTTATCCCAGTTGTTAACTGTCTGCAAAGTGTACTGTGCGGCTGAGGCAAAGATCAACAGGCAGTTGGACTGGTATGGTATCCTTCAAGTACAGGTAACAGCGGATGACACTGTGATAAGGAAGAAATATGATGAACTTGCATTTTGGCTTCATCCCAACAAAAATACTCTGCCTGGTGCTGAAGCTGCTTTCAAGTTGGTTTCAGAAGCTCATCTGATATTGTCTGATCATGTGAAGCGATCTTGCTATGACATCAAAAGACAGACTGCTGGGCTATCAGACATAACTCTTGGAAAAAGAAGCGGGGCTAGACATTTACAACCATATGATTGTGCAATTGTTTTCTGGACTGCATGTCCACACTGTCAGAAGCGATTTGTCTACTACCAGCGGAACTTTTTGGCCATGTGTGTTGACTGTGGCAAAAATTTCTTTGCGTTTAAGTTGATTGAGCAGGCTGTGCCCTCGAGATTCCTGTCAGTTGCACCTGATAATTCTCAAGTTTCACTACAAATGGTTTCACGTCAACAATGCGGTGTCCCTGATCAACTGATACAGTACACAGAGCTTCGTTGTACAGGAGGGAGCATGGATTCCGAACCAACAGTGGATTCCAAATGTACTGAGGAACATATAATGTGGTTTGGAATCTCAGGTGTCCATGTGAAAGGTAGTTCAGAGACAAGAAGTAATGTAGTTCAGTGTTCAGCAGTAAACCAATCTCACACTTCATCACCTTCTGTAGACAAAGGTGCAACTGGAAGTACGATGTTAGAGTCTCCTGCTTCTGATGTTGTCAACCAGAACTTTGGTAGAGAGGATGCATCTATAGTGCCAAAAGCTGCAGGGTCATGCAATCTTCAGATGTTTGGCAAGAGGAAGCATGATGATTGTGCTGACAGAGGCCATAGTAGGGACTCTTGTATCAATAAGAGGCGAAGTAAGGATAGTTCACTTTCTGATGCTAATTCCACTGCTGATAAAATGTATAATGATGATGTTGCTGTTGCTAACACTCAAGCTGCCAAACATGTTTCTGACACCATGGACAGCCAAGGTGAAGGAAATGCAACACATGAAGGTAGTCAGAAAAAGTACAAGGAGGAAGCTACATATATTGCTAATCAGACGCATGGCAATCCTGGGATTGCCTATGGCTGCACTGGTAGCATCCGCAGCAGGGACCCTTGTAACAATGACAGACAAAGGAAGGACAATTCACTTGCTGACACTAATTCAACTGATGATAAAGTGTGTAGTGATAATGTTGCTGCTGGTGAAAATCAAGCTGTTGAACCTGTTCCCAGCACATTGGACAGCCAAGACGAGGGAAATGCAACACAAGAAGGCAGTCAGCAAAAGTACAAGAAGGATGGGATGGATATTGCTAATGAGACGCATTATAATCCTGTGATTACCTATGAGTGTTCAGATTTCTTTGACTTCGGAACGTTAAGAAAAGTTAACAGGATAGCAGTTAATCAAATCTGGGCAATTTATGATGATCATGATTGCATGCCGAGAAATTATGCTCAGATAAATCACGTCGATGCTTCCAACAATAATGTTCAGTTGACTTGGCTGGAACACAACACAGTGAATTTACCAGAGACCAGATGGACTCGTAAAGAATTGCCTGTTGCACGTGGAAACTTCCGCTTAGGAGAGACATGTGTACTAGAAGACCCATCCATGTACTTATCTCACAAAGTTTCATGGGTAGCAGGCAAAAATAGGACTTCATTTGAAATTCATCCTAAGAAAGGCGAGATATGGGCTCTTTACAAAGAATCAAGTTTGCTGCGGAGAGAAACTGATAATCATCAATCTGTTGACTTTGATGTTGTGGAAGTTTCTGATGATTCAACGAGTGTTGGTATTATCGTTTTCCCATTGGTCAAAATTGAAGGCTTTGTGAGCCTATTTGCGGAGCCCAAGGATAAAACCCATATTTTGATACCATCGAGTCAGCTACTTCGATTTTCTCACAGCATACCTTATTATAAAACAAATGGAACTGAAAAGGTAGGTGTAGGAGGGTTACTGGAACTGGATACTGCTGCTCTTCCTTGTGACTTAGCCACAGTGTTTCCTTCCATTACTCTGGATTCTTTCATCGATCTCAACAAGGAAAAAGTTACTGAGTTTATCAGTATTGCATATCCTGATTCTGAATTCTACAATTTCGTCCAAGACCGCTCGTGCGAGAAGTTTGAGCGTGGGCAAATTTGGGCTCTCTACAGCAGTACTGATACATTTCCCAACATCTATGGTTGGATAAACAAAGTTGAGAAGGAACCATTCAAAGTACATTTGACCTGGCTCGAGACTTTTCCTCAGGGGGTGGATAAGCATTGGTTGGAGCAGGACATCCCTGTGAGCTGTGGTGAATTTGTGATCCGGAATTCAACAACTGAGCATTGTGAAACCTGTGCTTTCTCTCATTTAGTGGTAAGCAGGTGGGAAATTGGTACAAAGCATCAGATCAATATTCTTCCAAAGGTAGGTGAGGTCTGGGCCATCTACAAGAACTGGGCACCCGACTGGGTTCATTCCAGTAAATATCGTCCTTCCAAGTATGCCATTGGCGAGATCAGGATGTGCACTGGAACTACCACTCTGTTTGCTTTCCTGACCAAAGTTGATGGCCACTTCTCTGTGTTCAAGCCTGATGTGCAGAAAGGAGCACTGGAGGTACCAAGGAAAGAGAACCTGAGGTTTTCTCATCGGATACCATCATTCCGCCTGACAAAAGAGAATGGTGGCAAGCTCTGTGGCTTCTATGAGCTTGACCCTGCTGCTATTCCCGACCTTCTTTAGGAAGGATCTTCCCTGAATCTCAAGACTGCAAGGGCAAATCTGTCAACTTCTAGGGTGTTCTGCTTAGCTTAACCTATTCATGTATCCAGAACCATGCTATCTTCTGTTGATATGTATCCTCCTCTGTGGTACACATGTTTGTGGAAAGTAAACTGAATTGTCACAGTACTGGTATGTACTTGTTAAGTTATCAGGTCCTCAGTGTTTGTGTCAAGGTTGTTGTTGGTTGTTTCTTTTAAGCCTTTTATTGTGTATTTTATTCTACGTTTGGATTTCATAGGTTCTCTGTAGCTTCTCTCCTATGATTTTGATTGCTTTTCGCGAATCCCGAATAGTAAGTGCTGTTGTGAAATTATACTTTTAATATATTTCTGCTCAGGAACATCTGGTGTTATTTTTGGGTGCTGGATACTTGATGTGTCAATCAAATGTCTGCTTCACAAATCATAATGCTAACATCGGTTTGCTGGTTTGGTTGGGTGACCAAATATATGAATATTCTTGAGAAACTGGGTAGCGCAACTTGAAATTTCAACTGTGCTGCGACGATCCTAAGTTGAATTACTGGGATGATTGTTCTATGCTGCTTGTATTTTCTGTTCTTGCTTCAGCGTGATCATTCCTTCATTATTAGTTATTTCCTTGGATGCAGAGTTGGTGCCTATCCCTGTTCAATCATAATTTGTGAGTCTTTGTTTATTTAAAAGTAACATGTCACTGTTACCTTTACATGGAAGAAAAATATAAAGGCATTAAGTCCTGAATCCTTGTAGCTCTATATGCACTTTTCCCTTTCTCTCTTTTGACTAGCTTCAATTGAAATTTGTTTTTCTTGAACAGGGTTAAATTTTGTTTTGGCCACTTTTCCACAATTGTTTAGTTTTCTGTTGAAAGAAAAGGGTTCATGAAAGGTGATGGAAGTTTCATTTCTCAGCAGTGTACTTTTGAAGTTTGTCAATTAATTTATGTTACCTCCTAGGGTCATATAGCTGCGTCAAATTTTTAGACCTACACTGCAGCCTGCAGGTAGCTTTGTTGGCTGCTAGGTGCTGAGAACAAATACATCCAGGGGCACAAAGGTTAAAGGATAGATAAGACATTTGTACCTTCTTTTTTTATCTAGAAGGCCGGTTTCATGTTCAGTTACCGTGATGATGTGATTATAGAAAATTGGATCCATCAATGTAGATTTAGCAACAACCTCCCCTGTAAACAACTGACCATAGTAATTCAGAGCACCAATAACTCAACATGGTTTGACCACTTGCTCATCATAGTTCTTGCTGTTATACAGTAACCTACAAAAAAGGCTTCACATTTATGTTTTTGGGTTCTGCCACACTTGTGAAATGTATGATTACAAAATATAGCTGTTTTTATATTAGAGAAAGGAAAAATACAATTTGCATAGCTTTACCAACAGAAATCCTTACTTTGTCAGAATATTGGAAGTTCTTTCATTTAAATGTGCTTACTTGCAGCTCCTACAACTGATAACTTTCTGCAGCTTCTACAACTGATAACTTTCTATCTTCCACTTTGGGGGGCGCCATTCTCCATATAGGGTTGATATACTATGAAGTTGCTCAAGTGCTCAACACAGGTAAGCACACTTCCAGTCAACAGTCTTCTCCCTATATATCTGAGAGTTACCAATGTCTTCACTGCAACTCTGTAGCTCTTTGTCATATTCTGGTAGAAATACTCTTTTCCTCATTATTTAATTTGCTATATCGCTACAAAGACCAGGGAACTGACAATATGAACCATTTGAAGCATCCTATTAGAATGAAACTAGTACGATAAGTGTTCAGCAAATGCAGAAATGCCACCATTGTAAACACTAAACAATGGTCCTTCTTTGAGAACTATTTTAGGGTAAAAGATTGCACTAGCCAGTCATCCTGGAAGAACAAATAATGTTTCAACACATGCAACAGTTAGCATTAAAGTATTGTACTACAATTCTATTTCATATTATCCAATTTTGATTCGCATCACACTAAAATTAATTAATGAAAAAACCTTGGTAATTTTAAGTTAGCATATAGCTTTATGGTACACACACAAGTATTTGGCTCTACAAATTGGCATAATATGTTGCTATCTTGCCTTTTCTTTTTGTTTTGTTTTTTTCTATCCTTCCTTAGCATTTACACACTGTACAAAATCTTTTTTACCCAAAAATACAGCAAGGGAGACCCCCACTATAAGAGCTTTTTATTATTTATGAAAAAGAAAGAAAAAGACAGCAGATAGATTGGCCCGGCGCGGCCTTCCCCATCCAAGCAAATGCCCATTGTGTGACCAAGAAGATGAGGACATTCAGCACCTTCTCATTGGTTGTGTGTTTGCAAGACAATTTTTGTATTATCTTTTGCATGGTGTTGGACTCTCTATTCTCACCCCACAAGCAACAGAACTCTCCTGGGAGGACTGGTGGATGAAAGCAGAAGCTGCTGTAGACGGTGACAGAGGGAAAGGGTTGAACACCCTCATCACGCTTGGTGCATGGACCATTTGGAGGCATAGAAATGATTGTGTTTTCAATGGAGCCACCCCCAGACTGGACACGGCGCTGCTCCTTGCAAAGGAAGAAGCCGAGTTATGGTGTTTGGCAGGAGCGAAGGGCCTCTCCCTCACTGCCAGGGGGGTCTCTTAGGGGCTGTTTGTTTTGGTCCGGTCATTTCTTTTAAAATTTTCAGGTGATCAGTTTATCAAGTTTTTAGGAGGTGCGTGTGTGTGTCTGGGTCTATGTACGACTCTTTCTTCTCCTTTTAATGAAATGCTACGCAGCTCTCCTGCGTGTTCGAGAAAAAAAAAGATGTACAAATAGAGGTTCAAAAGAACTAAACAACATGGCCAACAAGAGGGTAGGAGAAACTGCACTCCGCAGAAGCAAAAGAAACTAGGAGAGGGAGTCTACTTCTGAAAATAATTGTAACTTATGGAAGGATATTCCATCCTGTACTTTGCTAGTTGCACTGCTAATTTCAACAAATTCATATACTATTGCAACAACTTTATTATATCAAATGAATGCATTTTCTTAATTGCAAATACAGGTTCATGTTTGTTCAAAAAAAAAGGTTCATGCTTTGAAGGAAATTCCTTGCCGTTGTCCAAAACAAAATTTTCAGTTGCATATTTTGTCAGGTTCCAGATTTGACATAGCATTATCTTTTGTTTCCAAAAGTTCATATTAACATAATATGCTTCTGAATTTCTGATGAAGCCTAAATAAAAGATGGTGGTCCTGACCTAATTTGGTTCTGTATTTCTATTATATACAAATTACAATAGTGCTATGAGACAACTGAAAAAGTCACTCTTTATTTGCGATTGTTTGCCATAATTGGTTAACTATATTGCTAAACAAATTTTTGCTCAGGGTAGAAATACAATCGCACCAATTTTTCAGTTTTGTATGGGCTCATTAGCGGAGCAAACCTACAATCTTTTTTCTTTCCTTTTCCAGTAGATTTCACTATTTCAGTATTGCATATTCACACAAAATTTGAGTTTTTTTTTATGTTTCTTACTATAATTTCTACATCTACTACTACTTATCAGTAATTGTTGTTTGTTTTGAACATGTGAAAAATGATAAATGGTGTATTCTCATGTCCACATATATTGCTTGTGCTTACTGATCAAGTTTCTACAGTTGATCAATCTGTCAAGCCTTCCTTATTAATTTTAATTTTCTGTAGCTTTGCAGTGCAGCATAGACCTTTGATTACTTACACAATGTTCTGATTTTAGCTTTTTCCACGACTACAGAAACGTTTGTAGCAACGGGATAATTTTTTTGTATGGGCGGCTGGTGATGGAGCCGCCCCTATAGTGGCGTGCTTGGGACCAAGGAGACCAGCCGCCCCTACAAATGGAGCAGTAGGGACGGCTAGTGATACGAGACGTCCCTACAAATGGGTCGGATTTGTAGGGGCAGCTCACTCACCAGCCGCCCTCGGTGTTTCTATTTATAGGGGCGATTCCTGAGTTAGCCGCCCCTACAAATATTTTTGTAGAAAGGAGATTGGAAAAACACCCCACCCCTAATGAGGGGGGTGACCTCTATTATATAGCCAATCAGGCTTGGTATATAAGGAATACAATCAGTGTATATGGAAGGAATGAACAAGCTTCCTAATACACATATATACTTCCTAATACCCGCCTGCAGTCGTAGCGGGAGGATCACGGACGCAAAGACTGGACCGAAACTCAGTGAACAATGTAGTTGGAAGGCCCTTCGTCATGATGTCCGCGAACTGGTGAGAGGACGACACATGGAGGACCGGGACCTCACCCAAGGCCACCTGCTCAAGGACAAAGTGCATGTCAATCTCGATGTGCTTCGTGCGCCGATGATGCACCGGGTTGGCTGTCATGTAGACTGCACTCATGTTGTCACAGTAGACAATAGTGGCCGAAGCAAGCGGGACATGAAGCTCCTGGAGAAGTTGGCGCAGCTAGCAACATTCGGCCACAGCATGAGCCACAGCACGATACTCCGCCTCAGCGCTGGATCGAGACACCGTGGTCTAGCGCTTGGAGGACCAAGACACTAGATTGTCGCCGAGGTAGACGTAGAAGTCGGAGGTGGAGCGTCGAGAGTCCGAGCAACCAGCCCAGTCGGCGTTGGAGTAGGCAGTCAGAGACTAAACAGAGCCGGTGCCGATGTGAAGTTCGGAGGAGAGTGTGCCCTTCACATAGCGCAGGATGTGCTTGATTAGGGCCATATGGGGCTCGCGCGGATCATGCATGAAGAGGCACACCTGCTGAACCGCATACACCAAATCTGGTCTAGTCAGGGTGAGGTACTGAAGGGCCCCAGCAAGGCTTCGGTACTCAGAGCCGTCCTAGAGCTTGGCGCTATCCTGTGCGGAGAGCTTGGCATGAGTGTCAACGGGAGTCGCTGTAGAGTGACACTCAGCCATGCCAGCACGCTGAAGAAGATCCAGGGCATACTGTCGCTGAGACAGGAACAGGCCCTGGGAAGAACGCGTCACTGAGATGCCGAGGAAGTGATGCAGGGCTCCAAGATCTGTCATGGCGAACTCAGAGTGAAGGCGCCCCATGATGTGCTGGAGAAGAGTCGAGGACGACGCGGTGAGGACGATGTCATCGGCATAGAGCAGCAGATAGGCGATGCTCAGCCCCTCTTTGTAGACAAAGAGGGACGTGTCAGAGACGGAGGTGACGAAGCCGAGCTGTCGAATGTAGAGGTGAACCGCTGGTACCACGCCCTCGGTGCCTGCTTCAATCCATACAAGGACTTCTAGAGGAGACAGACGTGATCTGGAGCGGTGGGGTTGACGAAGCCGAGAGGCTGCTGGCAGTAGACAGTCTCAGCGAGATGGCCGTAAAGAAACATGTTCTTCATGTCTAGCTGGTGGATCGGCTAGGCGCGAGAAGCGGCGATGATGAGGACGGTCTGTATCGTCGCTGGTTTGACAACCGGACTGAAGGTCTTGTCGTAGTCGATGTCGTGGCGCTGAGAGAAGCCTTGGACCACCCAATGTGCCTTGTGCTGGGCGAGTGACCCATCAACATGGAACTTATGCCGGAATATCCACTTGCCCAACACGACATTGGCACTGGGCGGCCGCGGGATGAGGCGCCAAGTGTCGTTGTCCATGAGAGCTTGGAACTCGTCGACCATGGCAGCACGCCAGTTGGCGTCAGCTAGAGCACTGCAGTAGTTTGGCCCCAGTCAAGCCCTGGTAGGACACCCGCTGAATGGCCCTAGTCATAGTCTGAGTGATAGGGCGTGTAGGAGTAGGAGGTGGCGACGATGCCAGGACTACGGGCGCCTAAGGTGCCACGGGCGCAGGTGGCGGCAGCAGAGGTGTGGGCACCGGGGCTGCTGGTGCCAAGACCATGGGCATCGGCGTTGCAGGAGGCACCGAAGCAGGTGCCGTAGCCGCTGGTGGCCGCCTGGTGTAGTGATGAGGCAGTGGCAGCACCAGCTGGCTGTAGGCGTTGGGCGGCTGGTGGAACCCACAACTGCAGGAGCAGGGACGATGTCCAAGCGGGCCGTACCGGCAGTTGAGGAAGAGGGCGGCGTCCTTCCCATAGATGGAGCGTGGTACACGACTGGGCCACGTACCAGGATTGCGGGGTCATCGTCGGGAAGTTCTTGCAAAACAGCGGGTGATGGCCGTGGCTACGCAACATCTGAGGACAGAGCGACCGAGGCAAGAGTAGGAGCAGCAGAGGGGCTCGACAAGAGGAAGTCGAGCTATGATGGGTGAGTAGGGTGGGAGGAGAAAGGAAAATGGACTCATCAAAGACAACATGGCGAGAGATGACGACTCGACGGGTGGATAGGTCAAGGCAGCGGTACCCTTTTTTGGGACGAAGGGTAACCAAGGAAGACACAGGCTGCAGATCAAGGAGCAAGCTTGTGGCGTGCCGTGGCTGAGAGATTAGGGTAGCACAAACAACCGAATACACGCAAGTGAGAGCATTCGGGGGGCTAGGAGTAGAGGAGTTGGTAGGGAATGTTATTCTGAACAGCATAACAAGGGTGCCTATTCAGAAGACAGGTGGCGATGGCGAGTGCCTCGGCCCAGTATGGGGCGCCCATGGAGGCGTGAATCAGTAGGGTGCGAGTCACATTATTAAGGGTGCAGAGGACACGCTCAGCTTTCCCATTCTGAGGAGAAGTATAGGGACATGAGAGGCGCAGGTGGATGCCCTGAGAAGTCAAAAAAGATGTGAGAGTCTTATTGACAAACTCGGTTCGGTTGTCAGCCTATATGCTGCGAACGGGAAGACTGAACTATGTATTGGCATATGCACAGAAGTCTATGATGTGTTTGGCGACTTTAGACTTGTGAACAAGAGGAGTCATCCAACAGAAATGTGAGAAGTCATCCAAAATGACAAGGTAGTAGCGATAACCAGAAACACTACCTACCGGAGAAGTCCAGACATCACAATGGACTAACTCAAAAGGAGTGGAACCGCGAGAGCTGGAATTAGAGAAAGGTAACCGCACATGTTTCCCTAATTGACATGAGTGACATAGAGTGTGACTGTCTTTATTACAAGTAATGGATGCTTTCTGTCTAAGTGTAGTGATGGCGGTAGGACCAGGATGACCGAGACGGAGATGCCACAAATTGGAGGAGATGGCGAGACCGGCGTGGGGTGCTATAGAGCTTGCGACTGGAGGAAAGGTGTAAAGATCGCCGATGCTATTACAGCAAAGAATCTCACGTCTGGTCGGAAAATCCTTGATAGAAAAACCAAAAGCGTTAAACTCTATGGTGCGGTTATTATCCTTAGTAAACTGACGAACGAAATCAGATTACGGATTAAGGAAGGGACAACAAGGATGTTGTTAAGCTGAAAACTGGAGGTGGGGGTGGTGAGGGTAGAGTTGCCACGGCACGTGATTGGAAGGGTGTGGCCATTACCTATAGTAATGGAGGAGTGAGATAGAGGGAGTCGGGAAAGAAGAATACCATTCGTAGACGACATGTGGCCGGAGGCTCCTGAGTCAACGACCCAGCCACCATTCTACAGCGCCATCTGGTTTAAGGTAGCGACCAGTCCTGCTTGATCCTAGGTGGGCGCTTGAGTGGGGACGTAGGCAGCTTGGGCCTGCGGGGGTTGGCCCAGAAGACTAGGGGCGCCGGCGCGCCAGCCCCCGCTGCCCTGACTGCTGGCCTGCTGGAAGCCTGGAGCGCCATAGGAGGTGTCTCCAGGACTAAAATAGAATCATGGGCTGGTGGGGCGAGGGTTGCCGGATGGGGCCTAGAAGCCGCCGCCGCCCTTCTTTTGCTGCCACCGCTTCTTGCTGCCACCGTCGCCGCTGGTGCAGCCGTCGCTACCGCTGCGGCTGCCGCCATTGGTGCTACTGTCGCCGGGCTAAACAGGTCTAGCAGGTGGGCAACACCCGCCTAGACAGCCAGAGGAGGAGGATGAAGGGTTCTCGGCAAGCAGGGGGATGGAGTTGGAGACCTTCTCCTCATTAGCAAGGCAAAGTTCCTTTAGAGCAAGCATGTCCCGCGCCTGGTTGAAGGACAGGAAGCCAGCGGTGGAGTTAGCGATGTCATTGGCTGTGGTGGTGAAGTAGGGGTTGAGGCTGCGGAGTAGGTTCAGGACAAGCTACGAGTCCTGAACGGGATGACCGACGTCGCGAAGGGTGTCGACGAGGGTCTTCATGCAGCCGCAGTACTCAACGACGGAGGAGTCGCCCTACGTCATGGAGTGGAAATCATGGCTGAGGAAGATCACCCGGGACTGCCTGTTGGCGCGGAAGAGTCCCTCGGTGGCGAGCCAGAGGTCCCGTGCGGTCTGGTTGTCATTGGTCATGGCGAGGTTGAGGACGGAGTCATTGATGGAGCCAAAGAACTAGGAGCGGACACAGCAGTCCGCCTGACCCCAAGCAGGATCCTGGGGGCAAGGGGCCATCGTGCCATCGATGTGCTACCAGAGGCTGAACTTACCGCACACTGACTTGAAGTACGACGCCCATCTAGAGTAGGCAGTGGACTTCATCGTCAGCGTCACGGGAATATGGGACTTGACGTTGACGGTGGCATAGGGTTGGATGGTAGGGGAGATGAAGCCATCGCCGTCGGGCGTGTCGCTAGCAGGAGCACCAGAGAAGTTGTCGGTGGCAGTGGGCGGCACAGAGGTGCCACCATTGGTAGCAGGAGGCGGACTAGAGGGCGGCACATGGCTAGCAGTAGGGGCTGTGGGGGCGCCGGATCCAGATACGGTGGCCATGGCACAGCAGGCCAGGAGGGGAAGGCGCAGGGCGGCAGGGGGAGAAGGCGCAGGGAGAAGAGAGGAGGCTCAGGATCTAATGCTCTGATACCGTATAGAAAGGAGATTGGGAAAACACCTCACCCCTAATGAGGGGGTGACCTCTATTATATAGCCAATCAGGCTTGGTATATAAGGAATACAATCAGTGTACATGGAAGGAATGAACAAGCTTCCTAATACACATATATACTTCCTAATAATTTTTCAATTTATTTTAATTATTAATTCTGTAATTCATTCATATATAAAGAAAATAATATAAATTTATAAATTCATTGCACGACCGATCCTTAAAGTATTGAGCGGGTTTTATCTAGGTCCCCAAACTACGAAATCGCACGTTTGACTCCCTAACGTATTTAGATCGTCTGATCTAGGTCCAAAATACACACAAGAAGACTTAGAAGCTGACGTCGCCATCCACGTGGTCAGCCACGTACACGCGCGCTCAAGGCGTGCTCGCCCAGCCGGCCATGGCCACCGCCAACAACGATAGCCTCGTCGCTAGCCGCGCTACGACCCTGACCCTCATCGCGCTCGACCACATCGCCCTACGGCCACCCCTCCCCTGATGTTCCTTTGGCCAGATGCCGCCCCACCCCGTCCCGATGACCCACGCACGAGAGCGCTGCAGGAGCTCGCTCGACCGTGGCGGACCGCAGCGGCGAGATTCCAAAATTCATCGCTCACCGTGGATGGTTTGCAACGGGGTCCCTTCCAGGGGCTAAACAACAACTGGGCATAGTTGTGTGCAAGGAATTGGAACAGGAGGCCTTGAGTTGTGCGAATTTGGAAACGGGGAGGTGGCGGTGTTTACCGGCGTCGATGGCGGTGAGGGCGGCGAGTTTCTGGCTCGATCAAGGCCGGCCAGGCTAAGAGAGCATGCCAGCATGGGTGTAGATGGGCCAGGCACCGTCATCGCGTAGCGACTGGACCGAACGGAATATGACTCGGCGAGGGGCGCACGTGCACTGCCTCATCGGCTTGGCCTGGCGCGGCGCAGCATGCAGGAGCGGCAGCGGCAACACGTGAATGCGGCAGCAGCGGCACCGCGAGGCAAGGATAGCAGCGGAACCACGAGGCAGGGTCAGCCACAGAGGCAACGGAGCACGCGAAGGCTCTGGGGCAGTGCTCGAGTGCGTGGGTCGCCGAGGCAGGGTGCGATAATAGTAGTAGTTCACCGACCACCATGTAGCCGCCGGAGATTGATGGATTGTGTGAGCCCGTTGGTCCGAAAGCTCCACGCGAAGATGTAGTGCGAGCTCGCCAGCTTCCCAGTCGCCGAGGAGAAGCCGGCGTACATCTCCTCCCTGAAGATCGGTCGTAGGTCGAGTTTTGTCGAAATCAGCGGCCGGCGAGGTCGGTCTGCCACGGACACCGGGGCCACGGTGACGTTGAGGACGCCGCTGCCGCCGTTGTAGTCTATCCACGCCTGGATTGGCTGCGCGCTCTCCAGCATCACGGGCACCACCTTGGTGTTTCGGCCGGCATCCCCATCGCTGGTGTAGTACGCGACAGGCTCCGACACGTTGGAGATGAGGCTGTGGACGTCGACGCCGACGTGGTTGCCGTTGGTGTCGTTCATCTCCAGGTCGAGCACGGTGTCGAACTCCACTGCGAAGATGTGGTTGTCGGGGTTGCCGTAGGTGGTTGGGCCGAGGACGTCGAGGTAGACCTCGGGGGCCGCTCCGGGAAGCACGGTGGATGGGGCCACCACGAAGGCCAGGCCATGGCCGCTGCCGCTCCCGACGGTGACGATGTCGAGGACAAAGGCCGTGCTGAACGACGACAGTGGTCTCCCGCCACCGTCGAGGAAGCGTACGGGAGAGCCATGGAACGCGTGGCCGACAAGGCAGTTGCTATCGTTGGTGAGCTGGAGGGCGCCCCCGTGCAGCACTGACGCAGAGCCGTCCAGGGTCAGGTGCGCGTGCTGGAAACCTTGGTAGATGAAGTCAACATCGTCGGCCGAGCATGATGAAACCACAGGGAGAAACAACACGTAGAAACATGGAACAGAGCTGGGCGGCGCGATCATCGTCGTGTTTGAAGCGCTTGTCTTTCTCCCTCTGGAATTGAGATGTAGTGAGCACGCAACAGGGGGAAGCTACTACTGCTGTTTGGAATCGAGATGCAGTGAACATGCAGGAGCGGCAGTGGCAACGCGTGAACGCGGCAGCAGCGGCACCGCGAGGCAGGGCCAGCCACAGAGGCGATGGAGCACGCGGCCGTGCGTACGCGGAGGTGCTGGGGCAGCGCTCGAGTGCATGGGTCGCCGAGGTAGGGTGCGGCGGTAGGAGAGGGGTGGCCACGGGGCAACGAGGTCGAGCGCGATGTTGGTCAGGGTCGCTGTGGCCAGCGTGGCCGACGGCGGCCATGGCGGGCTGGGCGAGCATGTCTTGAGCGCGTGGGTACATGGCTGACCACGTGGACGACCACGTCAACTTTTAACCCTCCTCGTGTCTATTTTGAATCCAGATGAGATCACTTAAATACATTAAGAGAGCATACGTGCGATTTTGTAGTTTGGGGACCTACATGAAACTCATCTAATACTTTAAGGACCGGCCGTGCAGTTTACTCAAATATATATATATAAACAATTTTATTATATATATATATAGATATAATTCTATATTTTCTTCTTTACAAAAATAATATTTTAAAATTTTAAATTTTGAATTTCAAAACAACTAATAAATTTTAGGATAATAAATTACCTCAAATGAAAATTTTATAAACATCAAAGTTGTAGAACTCATCAAGATGTACAACTTATATTTTGGTCATCTTTTCATTTGCCAAAATTTGAAAAGGTTAAATTTTGAATTTCAATAAATGGCAACTTCAAACAAGATTTTGAAACCTTAAATAATTTTCAATAAGAAAGTCATGAACATAAAAGTTATTGAACATATTACTATCTACAACTTGTATTTTGATTATCTTTTCATTTGACTAAATTTGAACAGTTCAAATTTTGAATTTTAATAAATGACAACTTTAAACAAGATTTTGAAACTTTAAATGATTTCAACTAGAAATGTCATGAACATAAAAGCTGTTGAACTCACCACTATCTATAACTTTGTTTTGATCATGTCTTCATTTAACAAAGTGTTAGTAAATATTGTTCACAAATCCACATATCACTCATCGTTTCATAAACTATACGAGAGACATGTTGATTTATGAATAATGTTTACTATCATTTTGTCAGATGAAAAAATGATCAAAATAAAAGTTTTAGATCTTGATGAGTTATACAACTTTGGTATTCATCACTTTTTTAGCTGAAATCATTTGGTGTTTTAAAATCATGTTAGAACTTATCATTTTTTTTAAATTTAAAAATTTAAATGGTTCAAACTTTGTAAAACGAAAAGAATGACCAAATCAACATAATAACTTGATAGGGCACGATTTTAGAAAAGTTTAGGGAAAAAATCATCATATTTGGAGTTAGTATGAGGGAGAAAGACTAGTTACAAATTTTGTCCAGAGATTAAAAAGAAAAATCACAACTGTTCATGGTGATCCATGATGAACAAGTGTGATTTCTCTTTTTAATCTGTGGCTGAAACTTATAACTAGTTTTTCTCCCTCATACTAACTCCAAATGTGATGGTTTTTTTCCTAAAATTTTTTAAAATCATGCTCTATCATTTTAGTCTGGTCATCTATCTTTGTCACTAATTTTGGACAATTCAAATTTTGAATTTCAGAAAATGACAGCTTCAAACCTGATTTTCAACCACTAAATGATTTCAGCTGTAAAGGTGACGAATATAAAAGTTGTTGAACACATCACTATCTATAACTTTTATTTTGGTCATCTTTTTATTTGATAAAATTTGAACAGTTCAAATTTTGAATTTCAATAAATGGCAATTTCAAACAAGATTTTAAAACCTTAAATGATTTCAACTACAAAAGTCGTCAACATAAAAGTTGTTGAAATCATCACTATCTATAACCTTTATTTTGGTCACTTCTTCATTTGATAAAGTGTTAGTAAATAGTGTTTATTTAATAAAGTGTTAGTAAACAGACATTAATGGATATACGTACTATACACACGCAAATGATAGTAAATGTGTGAACCAAAACTGCGGCGTTCGAATAAAAGTTCTCGATGGAATGGGACGAAAGATCTAACACTTTGGCATCATTGAAGAGATATAGGAACTTGACTATGGAAGGGATATAACGGTGGCCCTGTTTCGATGTCATTGGATCAAACAACACCAACTAAACGAGATCGGCTTGAGAGTCCTGGACCTCGAGAATCTAGGCTACCAAGATGACCCTTGGGTGCTCGCTTCACGTGTCGCATAAATTTTCTATATGCCTGACCCACAAAGTAACCTCTCCCTGAAGAAGAAGACAAAGCACGTAGTTGCCTCCGAGAAATAGCACATTATCGGAGTTGATGGCGTGGACGTTGTAGAATCTTACAATAACTACGATGAGATGCCACTATTTATAAACTTTCCTAAGAAGATCGGTGTTGTGGAAAAGAACATGCCCAAAGACATATTGCCATGGGAACAAAAAGGTGTCAAGGAAAAAATCATTACAGTGGGCTAGCTAGTTGTTGAACGTGAAGTGTTTGTGTAAGTGTGTGTGTTTGTAAGACTTCATTTATACATGCGTGTGAGATTATATATTTATGTGTGTGTGTGACTATATATTTATGTATGTGTGTGTGACTATATCTATGCATGTGTGTAAGACTACCCTTTGCAACATCTAGATTGATCTATTGCAATATCCACTCTATTACTACTAAAGCAACTGTAACACGCAGACACTTGAAACATGCACTTATTACTACTACAACATGTTCAAACTACTATTGAAACACTTAAAATAAGCACTTAACACTTTATGAAATGAAGAAATGACCAAAATATAAGTTGGAGATCTTGACGAGTTATACAACTTTGGTATTCATCACTTTTACAGCTGAAAGCATTTAATGGTTGAAAATCAGGTTTGAAGTTATTATTTTCTGAAATTTAAAATTTGAATTGTCCAAAATTAGTGACAAAGATAGATGACTAGACTAAAATGATAGAGCATGATTTTAGAAAATTTTAGAAAAAAAACCATCACATTTGGAGTTAGTATGATGGAGAAAAACTAGTTACAAGCTTCAGCCACAGATTAAAAAGAGAAATCACACTTGTTCATCATGGATCATCATGAACAGTTGTGATTTTTGTTTTTAATCTCTGGGTAAAATTTGTAACTAGTCTTTCTTCCTCGTACTAACTTTAAATGTGATGATTTTTTTCTAAAATTTTCTAAAATCAATCCCTATCGAGTTACTATGTTGATTTGGTCATTCTTTTCATTTGACAAAGTTTGAGCTATTCAAATTTTCAAATTTTAAAAAATGACAACTTCAAACCTGATTTTCAAACATTAAATGATTTCAGCTAAAAAAGTGATGAATACCAAAGTTGTATAACTCATCAAGATCTACAATTTTTATTTTGGTTATTTCTTCGTCTGACAAAATGACAGTAAACATTGTTCACCAATCAATATGTCTCTCGTATAGTTCATGAAACTATGAGTCATATGTGAATTTGAGAACAATGTTTACTAATACTTTATCACATGAAGAAGTGACCAAAATAAAAGTTGTAGATAGTGATGAGTTCAACAACTTTTATGTTCACGAGTTTTATAGTTGAAATCATTACGGTTTCAAAATCTGGTTTCAAGTTGCCATTTATTAAAATTCAAAATTTCACTATTCCGATTTGGTCAAATGAAAAGAAGACCAAAATAAAAGTTGTAGATAGTAATGTGTTCAACAACTTCTATGTTCATGACTTTCTTATTTGAAATCATTTAAGGTTTCAAAATCTTATTTGAAGTTGACATTTATTGAAATTCAAAATTTGAAATGTTCAAATTTGGTCAAATGAAAAGATGACCAAAATATAAGTTGTACATCTTGATGAGTTCTACAAATTTGATGTTTACAAAATTTTCATTTGAGGTCATTTAGTGGAGATGAAATTGTTTTAGTTGTTTTAAATTTCAAATTTTCAATTTTTAAAATATTCTTTTTGTAAAGAACAAAATATAGAATTATATATTTTCTATATAAAAAAATGTATATATAGATACATTTATATATATATAATAATCAGAAAACAAATACATACAGTTATATATAAAGAAAAATGAATATATAGAACATGTAATAAAAATTAATTGAATTTTTTTTGTAGGGGTGGCTGGTGAGTGAGCCGCCCCTAGAAATGAATTTATAGGGGCGGCTCAATCACCAGCCGCCCCTACAAATACTACCCAGTATAAATATAGGGCGCGCTTGAAGGCCAAAATTTGTGTAAGTCTAGGCGCTCTTCTTCTTGCAGATGTCGTCAGGCTGCTGAATATCCGCCCCCCCCCCCCCCCCCCCCCCCCCGCCGCCACCGTCTCCGTGCCTGGCGCCGCTTCCTCTCACCTCCGCCGTCCTCCTGTGACCGCCTCCGTCGCCCGCCACGCTTCCCCCCCAAACGCCGCCATTCCCCAGGCCGGTCGCCATGGCTGCTAGGCGCGAGAGCTCACAAGCCGCGTGGCTGCCGCTGCCCCGTCCGTTTTGGACCTCGACCTCCGTCCTCGCTGTACGCTCTGGTAGTCGTCCCCGCCACCGGCGGCGCCTCCTCTCCGACCTTGTCGGCCCTTGCGCGCCCAGCTATGTGCTTTGGTAGTCATCCCCGCCACCAGCGGCGCCTCCTCTCTGACCTCTCCTCTGGCTGCCGTCCCCCGCGCATCGCCGCCGTCTTCTGTAGATAAGCCCAACCCCTTCTTTTAGCTGCCGATTTCACGGGTTTTATTACTAGGGTTTAGCATGGCTTGCTTGTGTTGGTTGCCCCCTGTGATAATTTTGGAGAAGGCCATCACGAAGATAATACGGCTTTCATGCATGCACATAATTAAGCTTTCGTGCATGCACATAATTGAGTAGTCCCCCATCTAAGAAACTTCCATTGTGCTTAACTTTGCTAAATAATGATCTGCATGTAGTACACATGCTCTCTGTACTATAATAGGCCCATTTAAAATATCAAACGCCATTGTTTATGCAGCTACTAATTCTTTAAGTCACTATACTTCCATTTTTTGTGTTTCTTTTTTTTTGGCTAATCCATATTGTGGATCTGTGCATTGCTTCAGTTCTTCCAGCTTGTTTGCTTATGAATCTGGACTATCTAGCTGTACCTTAACATAGCAGTACCGTAACATAGGTTGTTGATTAATTGCATATTCAGCTCATGTAATATAGAGATAAATAGATAAACTTGGTGCTGCATTTAGATATGAGTAGTAATAGAAGTTCTTGACTATGGTACCTTATTTGTTGTTTCCTTGATCTGTTAACTAGTAACGATATGTGATCTGTATAATTGGTGCGACATTTTGCTTAAAGCATTTTTACTTATGTTGAGGTGAAATTTCTTCACATAACTTTTATGCTTTGTCCACACAATAATTGTGCTTGTCATCACAGTTACATTGTTTTTGCACTTACTAGGAAAGTAGGTATAACATTGGGGATGCTATATTTGAAATACTAGCATACATACTTGATTGTGTCCTATGTTGGGATTGGGTCCTCTTGTTACTGCTGGTACAGTTCACTACTCCTATTTCTTTATTTTTTTGTTAATACCTCTTGGTGTCGTTTGTTGGGCTTATAATATAATTTCTATCGATCAACATATGGAGTAGAAATAATTATTTTTAAGATTATGAATAATGTACTTGTAATTTTAGAGGGAAACTCTGCATGTAGTGTGTGATGTGTATCTTTTTGTTCTTACATGATTTTTTATTGCTGTTTTGATCTGTCTAGAATTGAGGTACCATGCACAGATGTATATGCACTTTCTAGAGTCTAGACTGCATCTAAATTTTACCTTTTAAATTGAGGTACCATGCACAGATGTATATTGATGTTCCTATTAATTAGAGGGAAACTCTGCCTTGAAGATAAATATCTTAAGGAATTATAAGAAATTAGTCCATATTAGTTCCTAGTAAGAAACAAAAGAGTGCACACCTTATATTAGTATGAGGCGTGATATTTATGAGTTTCTCTTTTTGGTTTATATGCCCATTGTATATATACATTGATACATTCTCATCCAACTGTTCCAGTAGAAATAAACTTTGATGCAACTTATGATCTCTGTGTCCATTTTATGATCTCTGTGTCCCGTAGTACCTATGCTTATGAAATTCGAACTCACTATCTGTATTTTATTTATTGCTATGGTCTGTGTTGCTATGTTGACTATGATATCTTTTTTGTCACTCTTAACCAATATTTCTTCCTTGAATCAAACCTGAAGTACAGATGTTCTTTGGCTATGTTTCTCTCCTTAAAACCGTTGTGTTTGATTTATTATCATGTGGTTCACCTGTGCCTGCGTACCTCCTGTTTCTCTCCTATGTTCAGTAGTATGGCAGGTCATAGTAGCATGTCGTTGTGTTTTTCCTGTTGGCCAGCTGCTTGGTTCTTCTTTGCTAATTAGCAGCTTGAGTTTGGAATTTATTTCAGTATCACATCAGTTTAGCATGTCGTTGGAATTTATTTGAGCTTGGAATTAGCAGCTTGAGCTTGGAATTTATGTTGCCTGCAGTACATAAATTTTAGAGCTCCTGAAAATTTAGTTATAGTGCTTGTCTACTTCTGTTGTAGCTGAAAATTGCAGTGCTTGTCTACTTCTGTTGTAAAACTATGGGTTGCTATTTTCTATTATCTATAAATTTCGGTGTATCTATGAATAGTTTCGTAAAGTTGACGACTCTGTTTATTATAAGACATGTTAAGTTTAGAACTTTACCCTTTTCTCCCTCCAGACTCCTTCAATTCCCTTGCTACTTCTCTAGATGCATCGCTAGGACTCCCTGCTGCATTACTGCTCTATTCTCTGATTCTATTCCCTTCCCCTTTGCTTGTGCTGTTGCTAACACCATGGATCCACACTCTCAGACTACTCCTTTCCCCTTTGTCTTTCCTCTTGCTGCCTTCCTTCATAGGCCTGTTGACTCTTCGTCTCCCGTGTCGCACCCATCATGGGCGTGCTGAACAATTATTTCACTTGAGGGCAACTGCTGAACAGGTTATTTATAGTAAGTATGCACCATTCTAGAGACGTCAGACTCTCTGCAGATATATGAAAATCACCAGCAATTGTCTATTGCAAACAAAGACCCGACCCATGGTGCTACTGCTACGCCTAAGAATTTTTCATGGCAGTGATCCGTTCCTCTCCATCAGGCATTTATTTATGCCTTCATGTATCACCACGAACTTATCATTGGCACACACGCATGCATGATTGCTGCTCATACATCATACAGCTATATATAGCTGCAGGAACCGAGCGTCTGATCGTGCCATTGCAGCTGCAGACAGACCGGATCAACAAAGTCCTGCTAAGAAATAGTAGTAATTATTTTCCTTCCTGCAACTGATTATGTATTTTCACTTACTAAAGGTCCTACGTGATAATACAACCAAGCATATTAAAGTATCTATCTAAATACTGAATTTTCCTGAAACCTTTTATGATGAGTTTGTCAATGTAAATTGTATGGCAACGTAATTTTCAGTTTAGAAAATTAGTAGGCTTTGAATTGTCTTAATGCTGCATTGTTTTAAGGCAACCACTATGTTTTACATACACGGGCTGTATTGGCTTGCTACTACTTTCTGGAAGAAAGTCCGACTGCAATTTCCTTTCTGAATTTTTCTATTCTGCTTGTCTCTCTTTCAGTTATGCATGGTACAAGGGTAATATGATTGTGCTTGGCTGCTTGCAATTGCAACTCCAGTTTTTGTCTATTTTTGCCATCAGCGGCTGCTCTATGTTTGCTAAGCAGCTGTTGTTTTTTTGCCAAATCTCCCCTCTCCTCTTCTCTCCTTTGTTTTGCCGATGATGAAATTGTCCAAGTCCATACATTATATGGAATATGAGCTGATGATCAAGAACTTGTGAGGAACTTGGCATCATTAGCAGCCGCCCCTACATTACCTTCTCCTCTCTTCTCTGTTATGATGCCTTGATGCTCCAAGTTCATGATCAAGAACTTGTGAGGAACTTAGCATCATTAGCAGCCGCCCCTACATTACCTTCTCCTCTCTTCTCTATTATGATGTCTTGATGCTCCAAGTTCATGATCAAGAACTTGTGAGGAACTAGGCATCATTAGCAGCCGCCCCTACATTACCTTCTCCTCTCTTCTCTGTTATGATGCCTTGATGCTCCAAGTTTATGATCAAATGATGATTGATATGTTTCTGAGGCCTCTACTACTGCTACTACTCATTTTTTTATATATTGTTGTTTTATAGGACTACTTTGGTTTATAGACCTTTTTTATTTCTTATACTTTCTCGCATATCTAAAGCACACTTTCTTGCAACTATTAGAACAAAGCGCGAAATAATGTCGCAGACACCATACAGTGCAGCCCGATGCCCCGAGCATGATGAGCAGCCAACCTATGAGGAGCAAGCACTAGAGGACCAGCTTACTCAGGATAATGGGAATGGGGATCCCGATCTTCCGTCAGGTAGAGGTAACTATCGTTGTGGCGGAGAATGACACACCGATCCGGCTTCAGATCGAAAGATCGAACCCTGCAATCTTAGCACCACAACTCCTCTGGTTATCAACCAAGACACGGATCCGGTTGACCTCGCCAAGAAGGCTAATCCCTGCCAGCGCAACGAAGAGCACAAGCAACAACAAGAAAGAAAGCAACTAAATTGCATATGAATGATTAATCTCACAAAGTTGGGGTCTCACAAACCAATGAACAGCGAAACTGTTCTTGACAGATTAATCTAAGCAAAACCCAAAACCTAATAGCGGCGGCGGCGTATGATTATAAAGGTCTTAGGGTCATCGCCTACCCTAGACGCGCCCCTAATGGGCCCAAACACGATACACGGTCCAACGGACCAAAAGACGGTATCGCAGCACCCTGACAGATTCTGGAGGCTGACTTATTTCGATGATTCCTGTTGATTCTGAAGCGCTTTTTATGTGACACCACTTGGATTAGCTTCCTTATCAAATTATCTTTCCAACCATATGTGGATCATTGAAAACGGAGTCCAGATGCGTCCTGGGTGACCAGTTTAAGGCAGACTGGTCCTGGAGGCCGAGGTAGACTCGAACTTGAGTTGCTTTGGGCCTCCACCTCGGGGACTTGAACCGAATTAGCCTCAGGCCTCCTTCTTGACTTGGACACTCTTGCTGGTCTCCTACCCCTCCATACCATGTGCTAAACATGGTCATATGCATGGGTGTCATGTCCTCATCATCCTCCCCTTCTTGACGAAAAGTCGTCCTCGGAGTCGATTGTGCTTGAAACTGATCCTGCACAACATAAAGGAGAACGGGGTTGCGAAGACAGAGAATTGAAATAAGTGTGAGAAGGAACGTGACCATGTTTCCAAGAAATTTCAGCAAGCATGTAAACTCCATGATCCGAATGCACACGATGTATGTCAACTCTATCCTACAAAAGATTAGAACTAACCAAAGACAATGCAGGAATAGATGGTCTAGTAGACATAGGTAGCCACCAACAATGCTCCCCTTCTTGGAAGGGAACTTGGTTCTTTGAGGAACATGAGAAAATGTTTGTATTATGGGAGAATTGGTTCTGTAGCATCAAAAGATCACAAGAATCAGAAAATACCACTAAAAAGTTCTGTCACGTGAAATACCATCGAAAGATGTAAGCGTTAACCGAAATTAGCATTCTGTCACGTTCAGTCAATTTTGGGGTAACGGCCGTCATCTCCACCCGCACGAGCATGCGCTGTGATGCGCCCTTCTTCCTCCTCCATCCATTTGCTGCCCATGCTCGCCAGCTGTGAGCAGTGTCACCTCACCACGCCACCGTCCGCATGCCCGCGAGCACCGTGCCGCACCGCCATCCACATGTCGTTCGTGAGGAGCTAGAGGTCGCCGGAGTCGAGGAACCACGTGGTACTCCAGGGATGCTATGCTGCACGCACTACTCGCTCCAGCTCCTCCAACCCCATCCCTCCTTCCCCGGTGGCGCCACCTGCTCTTACTCATGCTCATGCTCCCTGCCTTCTTCCTCCTCCGGCAACCAGCACTAGAGGCTCCATCCGCCAGCCGCCCTGTCCCTAGCTACTTCCCGTTCCACCCCGCCACTCACCCACGCGCCTGACCATGACGAAGATGGCGCCTCTGATGATGCCCTCCTGGCGCTCCTCCGCACCCATGACACCAATGCCGCCTACAGCCTCTTCTCCTTGAAGCCTTCTGCCCTCCCTTCCTCCCCCACCACAGCCTCTCGCCTCCTCGCGCAGCTCTCCTTCAATTCCAATGGCCCCGATACGATCTCTCGCGCCGCCCGCCTCCTCCAGAGCCTCCGCGCCCACGGCGCCCTCGACCTCCTCGACACCAACTCCCTCTCCCTCGCGACGGCGGCCGCGGCCGCCGCCCGCTCCCTCCTCCTCTACATGCTCCGTCAGGGCCTCCTCCCCGACCGACGCACGTACACCACCACCATCGCCCGCCTCACGCCGCCCACCAAGGCGCTCCGCCTCTTCGATGCCGTCCTCCGCCACCTCTGCCGCGCGCCACTAGAGCTCGTCTACCCCTCCTACCTCCTCGATGCGGCTGCATTCAACGCAGCGCTCAGCGCCTACGCCGACGCCGGGGACTACCGCCGATTCCGGCAGCTGTTCGACGCAATGAGCGAATGGAGCGCTGCCGCCGATGCGCTCACCTACAACGTCGTCATCAAGATGTGCGCGCGCGCCGGCCGAAAGGACCTCGTCGCGCGCGTGCTTGAGCGCATGCTCTCCTCTAGCCTCGCCCCCTGCACGACCACTTTCCACTCCCTCGTCGCCTCGTTCGTCGGCTTCGGTGACATCTCCACGGCGGAGAGGATTGTGCAGGCGATGCGGGAGGAGCGCAAAGACATATGCTCACTGCTTAGGGATGTCGCTATGGATTGCGATGGTGCGACTGACGTCCAGGAGGGTGCCGCGCTGCTGGACGACATTGTTGCCGGGGCCAAACAGGGATAGGGCTCAGATGAGGTGCCGCTGTTCCCCAAGGCTTATCCGCCCAATGCCAGGGTGTACACCACATTGATGAAGGGATACATGAACGCAGGCCGAGTCAACGATGTCGTGGCCGTGCTGCGCACGATGCGGCAAGAGGCGCTGATGGTACCCATAAGCTAGCCGGACCATGTGACTTACACGATGGTGATATCAGCGCTTGTCAGTGCGAGCGATGTGGCGCGCGCGCACGCCGTGCTGGGTGAGATGGCCGCGGCCGGAGTTCCAGCCAACCGTGTCACCTATAATGTCCTGCTCAAGGGGTACTGCCAGCAGCTGTAGATCGGCAAGGCCAGGGAGCTCTTTGAGGAGATGGTGATGGACGCCGGCATCCAGCCTGGCGTGGTGACATACAACACCCTCATGGACGGGTGTGTGCTCAGCGATGACAGCGCGGGCGCCCTAGCCTTCTTCAATGAGATGCGATCACAGGGCATCGCGCCGTCCACGGTGAGCTACACGACGCTGATGAAGGCGTTCGCTGTGTCGGGGCAGCCCAAGGTGGCGCACAAGGTGTTCGAGGAGATGGTGATGGTGGATAGGGCTGGTGGAGACGACGAAGCAGGTGGTAGAGAGGATGAAGGAACACGGCGTGTAGCTGGACGTGGCGACGTACGGCAGCCTGGCGAAGGGCATCGCGATGGCGCACAAGCCAGGGGAGGCGCTGGTGCTCTGGAACAAGGTGAAGGAGCGGTGCCTGGAGGAGGCCAATGAGGAGCTGCTGGGGGCGCTGGTGGACATGTGCGTGAGGGCGGCCTTCTTCAAGAAGGCGCTGGAGACTCGGGGAAGGAGGCATGGGGTTGGAGGAGCTGGAGCGAGTAGCGCATGCAGCATACCACGTGGTTCCTCGACTCCGGCGACCTCCAGCTCCTCGCGGACGACATGTGGATGGCGGTGCGGCATAGTGCTCGCGGGCGTGCGGACAGCGATGCGGTGAGGTGACACTGCTCACAGCTGGAGAGCATGGGGCAGCAAATGGACGGAGGAGGAAGAAGGGAGCATCACAGCTCATGCTCGTGCCGGTGGAGATGACGGTCGTTACCCCAAAATTGACTGAACGTGACGAAATGCTAATTTCAGTTAACGCTTACATCTTTTGATGGTATTTCACGTGACGGAGCTTTTTCAGTGGTATTTTCCGATTTTTGTGATCTTTTGATGCTAAAGAACCAATTCTCCCTTGTATTATTATGGCTGCCCTCTAAACGATCATAACCTTATACAATAAAAGGAAAATTCATATTACTACGAATGTATACTCGATGTATCATATATTGTTCCTTGTTGTTATATTTGCCAATAACATGATATGTGTGTTCAGAAAAGCAAGGCAAATCAGCATATTTAAAAAGGCTCTTCTCCAAACAATCTAGGTTACACAAAACATCAAATTCAATGTAACCCAAAGTATGTAAAGAAGACAACAGTTTGAACTCATCAGTTTTATTATCAATATGAATAACATGTTTATTTTTAGCACAAGCGACTGGTTCCAAAACATGTAAAACTGAAGCATCATCAATCAATTCATCTTTATCACAAGGAACTTCAAGCAGATTATCATGGGATAGAGATAAATCAAGAGAGGGTTCCACTAACAATTGCTCTATGATAGCATGGTTTGTGGAAAAATTTAGTACATTAAAAATTTCTCACCTTCCATGAGTGTAGCACCATGAGCATTACCTGTGTTCTTAGCGGGAGTAATAGGAGCATTGTGAAGTGATGGTTCTGAATTTGCATATGAGGTTGTGAGCTCCTCATTTTCTTCTATGTCATCCTCTCGCTTATGGACATTATCCTACAGAAGGTTAGTCATAGCAAGAGGAATAACAACAGACTCTTCCTCTAAATGGTGCACCTCAGCATATGAAGTCAAAACAGGAGGTGGATTAACAAAGGTTTCTCGCATAAGGAGTTTCATATCATTTCAAGTTTGAGGTTTATTAGAAGGATCTAAAGACTCCCACCAAGATAAAGTAGAATGTCACAAAACACTAGCTGGATTTTTACCTTCCTACTTGGACACATAAAGCGAGTAGCAAATATGTTATCTATGGCAATTTTCCACTCCATGTACTCATCAGCACCTATACCATCATAAGTCGGTGGATACGAACAACCTGTCATTGTTAGAAGACAGCAAAAGACAACACAAAAGTATTATCCCTATCAAATGACTATGTGGTTGCAGTGGTGTCACTTTTCATAGCAAGTTGAAGTGTCTTACCAAGCTCTTACAAAGTTCTTACCAACACAAGCAGTGGGTGGTACAACCGGCGGCTAGTTCGTGATACCTGTGAGGCAGTGGTACCAAGATTGCAAGGCCCTTTTTCTGTACTGATCTGAAGAGTTTGTGGAGCTTGGAAGGCACACAAAGAATAATATGTATATCTGGCATACAAGTCAGTAACAGAAAGTAATGCTGAATTATAGTCCAAAGTACTTGTTCTCGTTGCTGGTCTAAAATGTTTCAAGTACCAGGTGTGTGACAAATAAGTATGATGGATAAAAAGGTGACAGGTGTGTGAAAAACAAGTATGGTGGGTAGCAACAGCAACACAAACAAGGAACAAGACAGCACACGCTAACACAGCTCACTTTGGCCTTCTCTATGTACTCCTCTAGATATTGTTCCTCTTTTGCCCCTGTCTTTTTTCTATTTTTTGGCTATCGTTGTTTTTTTGGAAATTTCAACTTTTTCTTTTTATTTTTTTGATATTTTTCCTTCACTTAGGAGCACAAAAGAAGTAACCACAGAAAATATGAGCTTAAAAAAATGAAAAACGTGGCCCGTGGAAATTTCAGAAGACGTGCTCAAATTCGACAAAAAGCTTGTGACCACGAAAAGAGGATCTTGTGACCAGTTTTTGACCAATTAAAAATTTTCCAACCCCAGCGTTGCTGGGGATGGACGGATCCGAAATTTTTTTCTAATCGATTTTGATATATGAAACGTCGAAATCGGAGTTCATATGCAAAAACTAGACCAGTTTTAAGAATTGGCTCCGAATTATAGGACAAAACGAGAACATTGTGCGCAAAATTGGTCACAACAGCAAAGATTTGATGGAAATGAGGGGGAAAAACACACGAACTGGACTCTAACACGACCTAACCAGCAACAAAGACCTCGACCCAGACACAAACTCAACACGACGGACTCTGAAACTGAAATATGCAAAGGCTATGGCGCGGAAGGTTCTAGGACAGCAAATAAAAATATGGCACTGGACTATGGGACGAATGCGAAACACTCAAAACTAGGGAATAAATATGAACCTGACGGTATACCTTAGCTCTGATTACCACTTAATGGGAACGGGGATTCCGATCTTCCATCAGGTAGAGGTAACTATCGTTGTGGCGGAGAATGACACACCGATCCAGCTTCAGATCGAAAGATCGAACCCTGCAATCTTAGCACCACAACTCCTCTGGTTATCAACCAAGACACGGATCCAGTTGACCTCGCCAAGAAGGCTAATCTCTGCCTACGCAATGAAGAACATAAGCAAGAACAAGAAAGAAAGTAACCAAATTGCAGATGAATAATTAATCTCACGAAGTTGGGGTCTCACAAATCGATGAACGACGAAACTGTTCTTGACAGATTAATCTAAGCAAAACCCAAAACCTAATAGCGGCGGCGGTGTATGATTATAAAGGTCTTAGGGTCGTCACCTACCCTGGATGCGCCCCCTAATGGGCCCAAACACGATACACGGTTCAACGGACCAAAAGACGGTGTCGCAGCACCCTAGCAGATTCTGGATGCTGACTTGTTTCGACGATTCCCGTTGATTCTGAAGGGTTTTGATGTGAGACCACTTGGATTAGCTTCCTTATCAAATTAACTTTCCAACCATATGTGGATCGTCGAAAACGGAGTCCGGATGCGTTCTGGGTGACCAGTTTAAGGCAGACTGATCCTGGAGGCTGAGGCAGACTCGAACTTGAGTTGCTTTGGGCCTCCACCTCGGGGACTCAAACCGAATTAGCCTCAGGTCTCCTTCTTGACTTGGACACCCTTGCTGGCGTCCTACCCCCCCCCCATACCATGTGCCAAACATGGTCATATGCATGGGTGTCATGTCCTCATCACAGGAGCAGTTCGATAACGAGTTAGAAAAGGATCTAGAAGTGATGCTTACTCAGGAGCAGTGTGACGAGAAGGAAGGGGGAGTAGAAGGAAGAGCAGGAGAGGCTGCTGAAGGCAAAGAAGAAGAGGATGATGATGCTGATGACTTAAAAGAGGGATATATAAGTCCCGAGGATCCCTTCCCACGTGAAGCTAGAAGGAGGCCAACAGAGGAAGATTTAGACAAGGATTTTAACCCGAACGAGGAGGTAGGGATAAAGTCTTAGCTTGTAAATTTTTCTAAAGCTTTGACTGTGTTACCTCTGCTAACACTTTGACATGTCGTATATACAGGTCCCTCCTAAAACTCGAAAAAGAAGACATCGACGTCCATGACATCTCGCTGGATAAGACAGAGTAGAGGAAAGGAGAGCAGAGGCAACAGCCACAGAGACGGACATTGAGACCTCTGCTCCACAACCTGAAGACACAACCACGACTACCAAGCCAAAGAAGAAACAAGGGGATAGAAAAGTAAATCAATATCCAGATAAGGCATGCTATGTGATAACGGAGATCAGGCCAGTAGGGGAGATCCTGAAGCCGAAGGAATTCAGAGGACGATTCCGTAATGCGATCGGAGCCCTAGTAAGAGATAAATTGAACTCAGCAATCCCTAACTGGAAAGAGGTACCAGAGAAGAAAAAGGATAAACTATGGGATAAGCAGCTGAAGCTCAATTTTAGATTTTTGGAGGGTAAGCACGAGCTGGTAAAAAAATAGTTTCAAGATCATGGGAGAGTCATTCCGATGTTGGAGGTCGGAGGTCAACAAGAAGTATATCTAAAAGGGGTTAACTCCCTTCAACGAGTTCGACAATATAACTCCTAGTCAATGGGAGGAGCTCGTGGCTCAGAAGACTTCACCGGAGGCATTGGAGCTCAGTGCCCGTAACACCGAGCTGGCGAAGAGGAACAAACACCACCATCATCTAGGCCCCAGTGGCTACTATGCCAAGAAAGAACAGTTTAGGAAGATGGACGAAGAGGCCACAACTGCTGGGAATATCGATGTGAAGAATTTGAATGTATGCTCAAGGAATTGGATATATGCGAGGAGTACAGAATCATCCAGCGGTAATCTTAAGTTTGATAAGCCAGAGACCCAAGAGGCAGTATCAAGGATACTGAAATATGCTAAAGACAAGGAGAAGGGCTCATTCAATCCTTCTAGAGAGAGAAATGAGCTTAGCCTTGGCTTGGAAAACAAGGAGCACATAGGCTGTACCAGGGGGCTAGGGAAAAGAATGACCTAGAAGCATGGATTCGAAGAGGACATGCACATGTATAAGAAACATGGCATAGACCAGGAGACTAATCTTGAGCTCTAAGTGAAGGCTCTAGTTGCGAAAGCGCTGGAGGTGCAAGGTCTGTCTACGGAGCTACGGACATTAATGACGCCGCCGGAGGAACTGGCATTAGTTGGCAGCCCTCCGAAAGTTCCTAGCAGCCCTCCGAAAGTGTACATTGTGGATACTATGTATGTTCTATGATAAGTAACACCGGTGCCTACAAGAGACACCCTTTAAGGATAAGTTTGAACCTCTTCACCCGTAGTATAAAAACTTCGCACATGGTATGAAATACTAAACCGAAACTTGTTCTCTTGTAGTGGAAAGAAGAGAAAGAAATGAAAAGAGACTCATACAAGGATGACCAACTCTTAGAGTTTGTCGGCGACCTTTGCAACTTCATATTGGATCAGATTGTACACGTCAAAGGCACCTACCATGACCAAGATTCTGACTTAGGTAGAAATCCTCAGTACCAACACCTTCGTGAGACTGAAAGGCTAGCTCTAGGCCGTTGATAACAATATGTATGGAATTTGACATTGGTCTTACCTTGTGAATTATGTCTATTTAATGATGGATTGTATATATTCTTGTGAATTGGACTTGTAATTATAGTTTATATAATATTCTTATGCTTGTGGTCAGATTTGAATTATATATGTTCTGGTCAGATTTAAATTATATATATATATATATATATATATATATATATATATATATATATATATATATATATGTGTGTGTGTGTGTGTGTTCTGGTTGAATTTGAATTGTAAATTTAATTTTTTTTTGTGGGAAAGTGTACTGTAGGGGCGGTTCTACAAACAGGTATTATAGGGACAGCTGGTACTACAGCCGCCCCTACAAATCTATTTGTAGGGGCGGCTGATAACACCAGTCATCTCTAAAAATTGATTTGTAGGGACGGTCTGGGAACTGCCCCTATAAATACATGATTTGTAACTACGCTTTGGTAGGGGTGGCTGGCCAAACCGCCCCTATAAATCATCTGGAGCCGCCCCTATAAAAGGTTCATGTAGTTGTGTTTTAATACAACTTGTCTCGTACACAGGAAGAATGGCATGTGAAGATGAAAGTGCAAGTGAACTATGCTCATTGATATATAGATAAAGAGACCTGAACTATGCTCATTGATATATAGATAAAGAGACCTTTTATAGTGGTTGGGAAAGTACCTTGGTACCAGGTACTTTAATTTTTTCTACTTTTTAGCCAACTAAGTAAGAAACATTATTTATTAAATATAGTTTATAATATCGAGGTTATTTTCGTAACTAAGGTTATGGCCCTTTGCCTAACCCTCTACCTCGTTCATCGGTGTTCGCTCCGCTAGCTGCCCTAGGCGCTGACGGGTATCACGTACGACCATGAGAGCATCTAGGCGTGGCTGGAAACTGGCCGCGCCACCTTCCCCGTCACCCACGCGCTGCTCCGCCACGATGACCCTCGTTCCCAACCACACCATCCGCCGTGTCATCCAGGACTGGTGCGTCACCATCCGCTCCCACGGCGTCGAGCGCATCCCCACGCCCAAGATCCCCATCACGCCCGGCCTCCGAGCTCCTCTTCGTCCTCGCCAGCTCCGCGCGCGCGGCAGGCGCGGTGCGCCGAGGTGGTCGCCAAGATATAGGCCCTCGCGAGGGACAGCGAGCGGAACAGGCGCTGCTTCGCGTCCATCGGCACGGGCCGCGTTCGAGTCGCTCGCTGCTGCTGCTGACACCGCACCGGAAAGGTCGAGTCCTTGAGGACATCCTGGCGGCATTGGGCACGTCCTTGATGTGAGCAGAAAGGTCGACGAGATCGTAGACGCGCTGGCAAAGACCATCAAGTCTCCAATCTGCCCACAGGCAACCAAGGCCGGCATGGTGGCCACCTACCACCTGTACGAAGAGCGCGTCACGGCGCGCCTTGCCACCGCCGGGCTCGTCCCCGTGCTCGTCGAGGCCTTTGTAGATGCCGACAACAGCATGTCCGAGAAGGCAAGTGGCTGTGCTCGACGCGGAGGAAGGCCGCGCAAGCGCGCAGGCGCACACTGGCCGTGTCCATGCTCGTCAAGAAGATGTTCTGCGTGTCCAACCTGGCCACCCCACTCGCCGTGTTGGCGATGTGGCAGCTCGGAAAGGCGCACAGCGACGGCGAGGAGAACGATGCGTAAATGACTGATTTACTCTTTTTTGGAAATAAATATAAAATGAAAAATATATCTTGTTCCATATATTTTGGTACTACCCACCTAATTTGGTACGTCCAGGTACTTTCAGTTAGGTACCTCCTATTTTACCACCATCCGATCTCACACAATAGATCGTCCATGTTTCATCCAACCATCATAAAATTTCTCATAGATAAATAGTGCTTTCACTGATACTGAAGTAATTGAAAAGATACTTTCTTCATGATGAATGTTGTATTGTGGTGAATTTTCTAAAATACAATGCCGTAACGAACGCCGTTGCTGGTGTGGCTGGGGCAGCAAAACAATGCAACGGCTGATGATGATTCTAACTGGAGGAAAAAGGGTAAAAGTTGATGGCTAGATAGACGAGAAGTCCATCTAAACGCAACCCTGTTTATACAGACAATGGCTAAATCAGCTGACAAACTTGCCTTCATCATTCCAAACGATAAAAATGAGGTGTCAAGGGTTCAAGTTCTGGTTAAATGTTAAAGCAATCGCCTGTCACTTTTTATGCAATGTTCATGAACAGAGGAACAGATAATTTCAGGAAAATTGGATAGAGACTGCTGAAGAGATGAATAATTTAATCTTAGATGATGCAGAGGTACATTCATCAATATGCCACTTTCCATTTAAGTTTCAGACCTTGAATATCTGCTGGTCTGCTGAAACTTACGGAAGCATTCAAGTTGATCTCCTATGTGGCGGAGTATGTATGTTTCTGATCAGCAAGTATCATTTGGGGCTGCCCATTCCCTAGGGGATCACCGAGATGGCTTGTTGGTCCAGTAAGAGTTATGTTGATCACCCATTGGTTACCAAGGAGGGTCATCACACATTTCATGTGATTTTGGTGTGCAGTGTGCTGATGGAAAATCAACTCAGCTCAAGTCATGTCACTACCGAAAACCGGCTCTTTGCCGAGTGCTTTTATGTTTGCCAAGTGCATTCCTTCGGACACTCGGCAAAGAAGCTCTTTGCCGTGTGCTGAGCTAAAAACACTCGGCAAAAAAAAAAAAAAAAACACTCGGCAAAGAGGGAGTTTGTCGAGTGTCAACAAAAAAACACTCGGCAAATATATGGTTTGCCGAGTGTAAAAAAAACACTCGGCAAAGATATGGTTTGCCGAGTCTTAAAAAAACACTCGGCAAAGAAATAAAATCATTTTTTTTGAAAAAGAAGAAGAATAAAAAAATGGGAAAAAAACTTTATCGAGTGCTCAGATATAGAACACTCGGCAAAGAAATAAAATATTTTTTCTGGAAAAGAAAAAGAAAAAAAATTAAAAAAAAACTTTGCCGAGTGCTCAGATCTAAAACACTCGGCAAACAAATAAATAATCTTTTTTCTGGAAACTTTGTCGAGTGTCCAGATCGGACACTCGGCAAACAAAAAAAAACTCGCCAAATACCCCCCTCCCGTCCCCTCCCCAATCCCCACCCGAGCACCCCGCGCGCCCCTCCCCTCCCGGACCGCCGCCGGCGGCGGCCGGCCCCCACTCCCTCTCTCGGTGGCGCCTCTCCCTCTCCACTCCGGCCTCCCTCTCCCTCTCCACTCCGGCCTCCCACTCCCTCTCTCGGTGGCGCCTCTCCTCCCTCCCTCGTCGCACAACCGGCGGATCCAGTTGGGGCGCTCACTAGCTGGGGCTGAGGCCTAGCGCGCCCGTCGGCGGCGGGGCTCCTCGTGTCCTGGCGGCTCCAAGGCAGCAGCGCTCAAGCGGATCTACGTGGTGGAGGTACGACAAGGGCGGAGCGAGGAGGTGCGGCGAGGGCGGATCTACGAGGAGGTCCAGTGGAGGTGGTGCATGAGGGTTGAGCGGGCTCCGTTGGTAGGCCCTAGAAGCGCTCGAGGGCCAGCCTCCTCCACCTCCGGCGACGCGTGGGCGAGATCCGGTGGCGGCTGGCCGCTCGACGTGTCCAGGTGCAGATCCGGTGGTGGCGGGCCGCTCGGTTCGTCCAGGTGCGGATCCGACAATGGTAGATCCAGGACGGCGGCGACGGCGGATCCAGGACAGAGGGCAGTGTTGGCTTTGGGTCGGCGGCCAACGTCGGCTTCGGTGAAGTTCCTCGTGTGCACGCCGGTGGTTGGAGCGGGCGGTGGTGGTGGCCGGCCGGTGCTTGTTTTTTTATTATTTTTTTTTGAAAAAAAAGTTTGCCGAGTGTTTTTTGGGCACTCGACAACGTCTTTACCGAGTGCCCGACCAAAAACACTCGGCAAAGTTAGTTTGCCGATGAAATTTTTGCCGAGTGCCATTTACCGAGTGTTACACTCGGCGAAGGGTTTGCCGAGTGTATTTGTGGCTTTACCGTGTGCCCTAGGCACACGGCAATGCTCCCATTCCCAGTAGGTGTAGCCATTTGCTGAGTAAAAGCTTCCGATATGATGGTTGCTTTGCTGTCTTTCTAACAGGTCAGGTAGTACAGGAGCTGGACGAGATTCCTGGCATTGTGGATCCTCGATCATGGGATTGTTTCTGGCAATCAGTAAATTTCTTCACTCATGCACACTCAATAAATTATATATTCAGTTGTTCTAATAAGTTTGCATCCGCTGCCTTGTAGAGCGTGTTGTGATCACATTGAAGGGCGTAGTGCAGGTTCCATATGAGCAAAATGTGAAATCCTCCGTGATACTGATACCATAAGTCTGCACCTTGCTGGAACGCAGGGCCCATCTTTTCCTAAACAGACGCTACACTTTTCTGCACATTCCGCATCAAGAGTCAACTTCCAAGTTGCTTGGAAAGGCTCAGAGGTATCCTGTACTAGCAGCCTAGCACCATTATGCAAAATTACAAATGGATCTATACGAACGTGTACATGCATTTATATATTTATATATATGAAAATCTTCAACATACAAGCTGACAATCTTTGATCACAGAACGAATATTGCCACAATAGTATGTGGGAGTATATGAAGGCAGAAATAAACTGATCTGAGATATGCCATCGTCCATTCCTACTTATTTGTTGTGTAGCTAGTTTTATAATATTAACAAACTTCTGTTAAATCCTCAAGAGCTAAGGCAATTCTAGGTTTAATTATCATGTAATTGTATCTTGCTAACCGAGTCCAATGAAAGGCTTAGGTCTAAATCGCTGATTGTGCACTATTACTCGTGGTCTTATTGGCAGTAAACTTCAATGCAATAAGCGCTACTATAGTTCTATTCATCTATCCTAAATTCTTGATGCGCATGACTTATAGGTGGTTGATGATTCGATGTCCTCTGCATTAGTAGCATCCTTGTTGTAGAATTAACATGGCTTTTTTATTTGTGGGTTCAACTACTAAGATTTTATCATAGGTGCATATTTCTATTACTAAGAGACTGATGCTTGTATAAATGTAGGAACTGATGAACTGAAATGTTATCTGGGACAACTTTCACTACTACAGAAGTTAACTGTAGGGACGGCTCTAGAGCTTCTGTAGGGACGGCTGCGCCAGCCACCCTTCCCAGGGTGTTCCTACAGAGGATGCCTCTGTAGGGGCGATTTCCTGACCGCCCCTGCAGTGCCCTCTGTAGGGGCGGCTGGTGTTTTCAGCCGCCCCTACAGTGCCCTCTGTAGGGGTGACTGATAATATCAGCCGCCCCTGTAGTGGACTTCTGTAAGGGCGGCTATATCACCAGCCGCCCCTGTTGTGTGTATTTGTAAGGGCGGTTCAATCAAGAACCGCCCCTACAGTGGATTTTCCAGCAAAAAAAATAAATAATTCAAATTCAAATCTGACCATATATATATATATATATAATTCAAATTCGAATCTAACCGCCACAAATATACATATATACATCCACAAACACAAGACCATTATTTAGAACATCATCACAAGTCATAATTCACAAAAGTCCATCATTATTGGTAGTAAAGAAGATAAGAGGGGATGAAAGTGGACTACGATTATTACATCTTTAAATTTAAATGAATTGTGCCGCAGAGGAAACTGATCATGTCCAGCAGGTTCGAGCTGAGGTGGATTCACATGTTGTCCTTGGCCATAGAATGCTTGAAAAGCTTCCTCTCTTGAGTTGATTTTTTTTGTAGCAATTACCCTTGAAATCCATCGACTTGAGCATGTGTTTTGTCCCAGCTAGAGTACACACCAGGTTCCTTCCTACGATGAACAACATACCATGCCATAGCTGCAGAAAAAGTAAAGTGTAGTAACAAAAAGTAAAGTGTAGTAACAAAAATACCACCAGAAGGCATGTGTAAGCATCATTGGCAAAGAGGCATGTGCTCAGTTCTATGAAAAACACATCACAGGCAACAGACATGTGCTCAGTTACATGAAAAACACATCACAGGCAACAGACATGTGCTCAGTTATATGAAAAATACATCACAGGCAACAGACATGTCCTCAGAAGAATGCAGGTAATATGCTTAGAAGAGTTAACAATAAGATGTTCAAATGAATGGCTGGGTCACATGATCAAACTGCCAAGGCAAATACACACACTAGCATCAGGTAGGTTGACCCAAAGAAGAATGCAAGGGTGTAGTGGCATATAGTCACTAACTACAAGCCACAGTTAGCCATAGTTAGTAGAGGGTAGCATGTTAACTGCACAAAAGAATGCAGGAACATGTCAACTGCACAGAGATGGGTAAGCCGACTGCACAACCAAGCCCAGCAGGAGTGAGTTATGCACAAAAGAAGCCACTAGAGAAGACCAGATGCATCCACTAGGAGAGAGCAGCCACTGCACCAAACCATGCATACAAAATACCACCAGGAAGATGGATCAACCAACGGACCAGCAAGCAGCTCAGTTGTAATAGTGCTTGGCCAAGAAGGTTCTCAGCCACAACACACGATGATCTGCATTCATGTTCACAAAAGCAGTACCCTGGGACTTGTTGTCAAGAAGGTGGCCTCATCGGCAAATCCAAGCATGAACATCACAGCCCCATACAGCTCTGGGTGGAAATCCTCAACCTTGGTTGAACAAATAACATCACAGCCCCAGCAGGCAAACCAGCCCCAACAGCAGCAAACCTAGTATGAGCACCAATCCCAGGGAACACAAGCTCATCAGGTGCAAGCATGTCAACATTCATCTCCTCAGCCATCCCCTAATTTAGTTGGCACACCCCACTCAGATTGTAATAAGATCAAATAAACATAATTGCACATGTCTCTAACCTCAGGTAAATTAAGAGAGTAACAAATAAACATCATAGTACATGCCTGCAGCCTCAGGTAAATTAAGACAGTAACAAATAAACATCATAGCACATGCCTACAGCCTCAGGTAAATTAAACCAATAACAAATAAACATCATTGCACATGCCTCCAGCCTCAGTTAAAGTATCACATAAATAAATAATCATCATTGCTTATGTCCAAAGCCTCAGGTCAAATGTAGTATCACAAAAAAATCATCATTGCATTTGTCCAATGCCTCAGTTCAAGTGTAATATCATAAAAATCATCATAGCATAAGTCCAAAGCCTCAGGTCAAGTGTAGCATAAAAAAGAAATCACCATTGCACATTGTTCAATGCCTCAATTCACATGAAAAACATAGTTCAACATTATTGGAACAGTAGCAGTTGCTTTCACATGAAAATCATCATAGCGTAAGTCTAATGCCTCAGTGTTATACATTTGTAGATTTTATGTAGTTAGCCATTGTAGTTTATTACCTGGTGCAACCCTTAACCCATCCTCCCTCTCTAGTGCATCAGCAAGGAAGGTAGCATCAGCAAGGAAGGTAGCATCTGTGAGCAAGTTCCTTTCTCTAAGCAGTTGGCACAGCTTAAAAAAGGTGCTCTTCTCATACGAAGCATGTTGACACACTCTATATCATTGCAGTTGTAAATTAAATCCAAGTTTTTTTGCCTTTCCTCATCCATGATTCTCAAAGGACCGTAAGTGATATGAGGCCTTGAATCATGTTGCATTCTAAGCCTACTAAACAAGAGTGCATACATAGCAGTGATAAGAGCAGCGGCTTGAGCAATCAACAGTCGTCGTTGGTCCTCCAAAGCCATCTACCAAAGCAACATAGGTGCAATGAGCACAACAACACAACAAAGCTATGAAAATAAGGGTGTGTTTTATTTCCTGGACAAGGTAAACAACAACCAATGCTTACTGTTCAATCTTTAGTACTATATGAAAGACATCATTGACATTGAACAAGTGCTCAGATTAACTGAAAACAAACATCCAAGGCATACACAAAAATCTTTGGCATTGGACAGTGCTCAGATTTACTGAAAGAAATCATGAAAAGCATGGAAAAATTATCATTGGCATTGGACAAATGCTCAGAGCAAAAATAGCAACATCATTGACTTGGATATGAGCTCATAAATATATTTCATTCACAGATCTAGACAACACCGACATCATCCATCAAGTACTACTGCAATAATCAGAATAGGGAGGAGGGGAGGGTTCAAAAGAGGAGGACTGCTTATACCGAACAGATGTGGTGATAGCACCACAATCAAAAGCAGATGAACAAACAAGGGATGACAGATCTATTGTGCCTGCATCAAGTATGAGACGAAATAATTAGGGATCGACCTATTCCCCAAGAACCTAGGGTTACAAGATGAACAAAATAGAGGGAGGGGCGATGGGGAGAACCAGATTCACTTGCTTGTTCAAGAACTCAGATCCATAGCGCTTGGAAAACAACCACAGAGGGAGGGGATTAGGCCGGCTTGAATCAATGACAAACACTGGAAAAAAGGAAAAAAGATGAACAGAGGGGATGAGCACCTGCTGCCGGAGCTGAGCGAATGGTGAGCAACTGAGAAGGGAGACGGCGGGGATGGGGATATATACGCGGTGAATGGCGCGAAATGGAGTGGTAACCCTAGAGAGATGGCGTCGAGGTCGGAGAGGATGGTGAGGATGGGGCAGGGGCAGCCGCACGACGAACCCTAGCCGCGCGCCGGGGGAGCAGACGGACGGGCCGCGCCGAGGAGCGCTCCCAAACCCTAGCCGGCCCGGCAAGGACGGAGGTCGAGGTCGAGGTCCGAGATGGGGCAGCCGGCCGCGGGCAAGCGCTCCCAAACCCTAGCTGCCGTCACGGCCTAGGGAATGGCGGTGGATGGGGCAGGGGCGGCGGTTGGGGTCAGGGAGACGGTGGAGGAGGCGGTGGAACGGCGGTGGATGAACCTAGTGTTGACGAGCTGCGCGCGCAGGATGTGGGATAGGGAGGGGGCCGCCTCGCAGCGAGGGAGGGCTACGGAGGAGGAGGATGGTGGCTGCCGTCGTCGCGCCCGCCGTGGCCCCCTGCCCGCATAGGAGAGGGAGAGCGAGAGAGAGCGAACACGAGAGAGAGAGGGGAAGAGAAGCTTCGTGAAGGAGAAGACGAAGCTGAGTATATATTTGTTTAGGTGGATTCCGACGAGAAGCGGGAGAAGCAAGAAAGAAGCTGAGTAGAAGCCGGATAAAGTAAGGCGAAGCAGGAGAATCAGCTTCCGGTAGAATCCGATCCAAGAGATCTGTGTTGTCGGTTGTGGAGATCGAACGGGCCAAAATAATTTGGGAAAAAAATTTAAATTTTAAAAAATTAAAATCAAAACTACTAAAATAATTTTGAGACACCAAATGATCTTAAATGAAAATTTGATAAAAAACAAAGTTGTAGAGGTCATGAAGATCTACAACTTTTATTTTGATCATCTTGTCATTTGACAAAATTTGAATCTTTCAAATTTGAAATTTTAAAAAATGACAAGTTCGAACCAAAATTTGAGACCCAAAATGATTTCAACATAAAAAGTGATGAATACTAAAGTTGTTCAAATCATTAATATCTACAAATTTTATTTTAGTCATCTTGTCATTTGACAAAATTTGAACATTTCAAATTGAAAATTTTGAAAAACGACAAGTTCGAATCAAAATTTGAGACCCAAATTGATTTCAACATAAAAAGCGATGAATACTAAAGTTGTTCAACTCATGAATATCTACAACTTTTATTTTGGTCATTTCTTCATTTGATAAATTCTTAGTACACATTGTTCACTAATCTTACACATGTCTCATATAGTTTATAAAACCTTATGAGAGATGTGTCACATTTGTGAACAATGTCATTACCACTTTATCATATGAAGAAATGACCAATACAAAAGTTGTAGATCTTGATGAGTTATTCAACTTTGGTATTTATCACTTTTTCAGCTGAAATCATTTGGGGAACCAAAATCTCGTCTGAAGTTGCATTTTTTTAAAATTCAAAATTTAAATTGCTCAAACTTTTCATATGTATATAATGACAAAACCAACAAAATAAATTGATAGAGAATGATTTTAGAAAATTTTAGGAAAAAAATCATCAGATTTAGAGTTAGTATGAGGAAGAAAAACTAGTTACAAAGTTGACCCACAGATTAAAAAAAGAAATCACACTATTCACTATGATCATGTAAGGATCATCTATAACAGTGTGATTTCTTTTTTTAATCTGTGGGTAAACTTTGTAACTAGTTGTTCTCTCACATACTAACTCCAAATGTGATGGTTTTTTTCCTAAAAATTTTTAAAATCATGCTTCAGTATTTAAGTTTGATAAAACTTGGATGTGATAATGTTTTACACATTTTAAATTTTGAAATTTGACAAGTTCAAGCCAAATTTTCAAACCCTAAATGATTTCATATGTAAAAGTGATGAATACAAAAGTTGTTCAACTCATCAAGATATACAACTTTTATTTTGGTCATCTTGTCATTTGACAAAATTTGAACCTTTCAAATTTGAAATTTTAAAAAATGACAAGTTCAAACCAACATTTGAGACCCAAAATGATTTCAACATAAAAAGTGATGAATACCAAAGTTATTCAACTCATTAATATCTACAACTTTTATTTTAGTCATCTTGTCATTTGACAAAATTTGAACCTTTCAAATTGGAAATTTTAAAAAATGACAAGTTCGAACCAAAATTTGAGACCCAAATTGATTTCAACATAAAAAGCGATGAATACTAAAGTTGTTCAACTCATGAATATCTACAACTTTTATTTTGGTCATTTCTTCATTTGACAAATTATTAGCACACATTGTTCACTAATCTTACATATGTCTCATATAGTTTATAAAACCTTATGAGAGATGTGTCACATTTGTGAACAATGTCGTTACCACTTTGTCATATGAAGAAATGACCAATACAAAAGTTGTAGATCTTGATGAGTTATTCAACTTTGGTATTTATCACTTTTTCAGCTGAAATCATTTGGGGAACCAAAATCTTGTCTGAAGTTGCATTTTTTTGAAATTCAAAATTTAAATTGCTCAAACTTTTCATATGTATATATTGACAAAACCAACAAAATAAATTGATAGAGAATGATTTTAGAAAAATTTAGAAAAAAAAATCATCAGATTTGGAGTTAGTATGAGGAAGAAAAACTAATTACAAAGTTGACCCACAGATTAAAAAAAGAAATCACACTGTTCACTATGATCATATAAGAATCATCTAGAACAGTGTGATTTCTCTTTTTAATCTGTGGGTAAACTTTGTAACTAGTTGTTCTCCCTCATACTAACTCCAAATGTGATGGTTTGTTTTTCTAAAAATTTCTAAAATCATGCTTCAGCATTTAAGTTTGATGGATGTGACAATGTTTTACACATTTTAAAATTTGAAATTTGAAATTTGACAAGTTCAAACCAAATTTTAAAACCCTAAATGATTTCATATGTAAAAGTGATGAATACAAAAGTTGTTCAACCCATCAAGATCTACAACTTTTATTTTGGTTATCTTGTCATTTGACTAAATTTGAACCTTTAAAATTTTAAAATTTAAAAAAAGATAAGTGGGCACTGCAGGGGCGGCTGGTGATTGAGCCGCCCCTACAAATCAGCCCCAACTGTAGGGGCGGCTCAGGTTACCAGCCGCCCCTACAGTGCCATCTGTAGGTGCGGTTGGGCTGCTGGGGCCCGAGAACGTCCACTGTAGGGGCGCCTCCAACCCCAGCCGCCCCTACAGTAAAAATGTCTCCGTTCTTGGTGTAAGAATCTGGCGTAGTGATTCTAGACACTATGGTGGAATGGAACAGAGAAGAGGCCTTAAGGGATAGAAGATTTGCTTTAAAGAAGCTACAAAACAAAGATTTTCTTGGTGCAAGAAGGATTGCCCTTCAAGCTCAAAGACTTTATCAGAGCTTTGAGAACTTATCCCAGTTGTTAATTGTCTGTAAAGTGTATTGTGCAGCAGAGGCAAAGATCAGCAGAGACCTGGACTGGTTTGGTATTCTCCAGGTAGATACAGCAGATGACACGGTCATAACAAAAACTATGACAGACTTTCCTATTGGCTTCATCCTGATAGAAACTCTTCCTGGTGCTGAAGCTGCTTTCAAGTTAGTTTCGGAAACTCTTCCTGGTGCTGAAGCTGCTTTCAAGTTAGTTTCGGAAGCTCATGCAATTGCGTGATCTTGTGAAATGATCTGTATGTATGACATTAAAAGAAATCATGCTTCCAGAGAAGTGGTGGGAAATGTCAAGCGGCAATCAGGCAAGGCTCATGCAAATAAATGTAATGTGGCTGGACGTATGACGCTAAGTGATTTTACGATGGTGTTCTTGACTATATGTCCTCATTTTTAAAAAAAGTATCTACAACCTACAGAACTTTTTAGTCAGCCGTGATGGCTGTGGCAAAACTTCTTTGCATTCAAGCTGCATGAGCAAGCTGTGCCCTCGAGATTCCTATCAGCTGCACCTAACAGTTCTCGATTTCCACCAGAACTGATTTCATTTCAACAACATGATGTCCCTAATCGACAGGTCCAGTACAGTAAGGATCGTGATACAGGTGGGAACATGGATCGTCCTATGAAAACTGTGCCTTCTCTCATTTGGCCAACACCGGTCAAATTGGTACAGACTGCCAAGTTAAGATTCTTCCAAAGGCGATCTACAAGAACTAGTCACCTGATTGGGCTCCTTCCAGGAACAATCCTAAAGCTGAGTATGATATTTTTTTTTTGAAACTGTCTGTTGCTATTCTCTGTAGACTGAAGACAGCCACACTGTCGTGGTACTGGTATCTGATTGGGTTCTCAGTGTTTGTGGCAAGGTGGTTATTTGGACTTTGACCATTTCTATCTCATGTAATTTCTCGTGCATTTCGCTGCGAATTCGTTGACCCAGGCACGGGGGCCGGGGGGGGGGGGGGGGGGGGGGGCACACACCCCCTAATACTCTGGTTGTAACAGGAGATATCCTCTAATTCTTGTGCTAATTAAGTTATCCTCAATGAACTTGGCCCCTCCTGCCGCTAGCTTCAGGCACAACCAACCCCCCTATGTTGATTTTGTTGGAGTTGTTCCAAATTCACTCCAGGATATAGGCCGGGCTTCTGACGGAGCGTAGCGGAGTCTGAAGCCGGCCCATCAGGTCTCGTCCCTGTACTCATGATAATCCTGCTGATATGATGACAAAGCCTGTTCCTGTTGCTAAGTTTGAGCTGTGCTCAAGCTTAGTTGGTTTAATTGGATAGTCCAAGAGACTATTGTTGGCACCAGTGGTTTGATTCTTTACTTTATATTCCTCTGTGGCTTGATTCTTTACTTCATATTCCTATACGTCGTTCTTAACAGATTTTCTGGCTCCGTCCCTGCGTTGACCTGATATGATGACAAAGCCTGTTCCTGTTGCTAAGTTTGAGCTGTGCTCAAGCTTAGTTGGTTTAATTGGATAGTCCAAGAGACTATTGTTGGCACCAGTGGTTTTCTATCTTTGTTATATTCAGGATGAAGGGTTGATTTATGATATAAGATGAATTTTGTCTCAAGGTGGAGTTTGTTGGAGTTGTTCTAAATTCACTTCAGGATATAGGCCGGGCTTCTGACGGAGCGAAGCGGAGTCTGAAGCCGGCCCATCAGGTCTCGCCCCTGTACTCGTGGGGTGCGGGGGGCGGAGCCCCCCGCGGTACGGTACGGTATATACACCCTTGCTAGGGTTTCGTGGAGATTTGATTCTCTTGTAAACCGCCATAGGCGTGTAACCCAAAACTCTTGAGATAGTGAGATTGTGGCTGGCTGGTGCCCGTGGTTTTTCCCCTTCACATCGGAGGGGTTTTCCACGTTAAATCGTGTGTCTCCTCTGTGGCTTGATTCTTTACTTCATATTCCTATACGTCGTTCTTAACAGATTTTCTGGCTCCGTCCCTGCATTGACCTGAAATCTGAAATAGGTGTTTAACTGTCGCTGATTGCCTTGATCGTTTGGTTGATAAGCTATGGCTTAAAGTACTGTTGGCTGATTTATTGTGAGAGAAAAATACTATTCATTAGCTAAAAAAGTACGGCTTATAAGCCAAGCGAACAGGCTGCTGTTATTCGTTTCCTTTTCTTCACTGTGCAGACTATATATGATGCTCCATGGGGAGTGATAGAAAATGGTCTTAACAGGATTGAGTTACATAAATATTGCATTAAAAAGGCAATATGCCCTGAAAGCAACAGGTGACAGTGTTTTGGATATAGGATTTTTTTTTAATCTTAACACGAGAAGTATCAGTATAACACTCCATCTGGTTACAAATACTTGATGCTTTAACCACTCCTCAGTTACATGACGTAGGTTACCGGGAAGCCGACAGGCCCAGGCAGCAGCCGCATCTCAGCAAGCTCCCAGCAAGACTTGGTTGCAGTTTCTGGAACACGACATCGTTGCAGTGTTTTCAGAGTTCCCAGCAGCACAAGAAGGGGAAGGTCGGGGCAGTGTTTGTAGTGATGCACGGGGGAAGTGTAGACGACTGAGGGTCTGTTTGGAAGACCAGTTTTGAGTCTAAAACCAGTGTAAAATACACACCCATAATTTTTTACAGGTGAAATTGAAAAATAGTGTTTGGAAGTCCGGTCAGCCTAATAAAATTACACTGGTTTTGAGCCATTGTTACAACCGGAAAAATAAAAACGTGTGAGCAGGTCACACTTTTTTTTACGACGGATATCGGGCCGGAGGTCTCGGTCCTTGTGTCACCCATGCGTCATCTTCTTCCAAGGCTGTTGAGATCTCATCCACACGGCGCAGCGCCGCCGTAGGGGGCTCGATCCCGTCAGCCCGAACACTGTCTACAGCCTCATCACATGCCTCTCAGGCGCCGAGATGTGGAACTACGCCGCTTGCCTCACCGTCGCGGCAGTGGAGCTGCCCAGGACAAGGTGCCGAGCTCCACGGGTGCGCACAACTCCAGGTGCGATACGGTAACGCCGCCTTTCTTCGGAGTTCGGAGTAGTGGACATGTCGCCGACTCCTTGACGTGCTCAGCGCCATGGCCGGATGGCCCCTAACAACATCTCCAGCTAGTCGAGTCTGGGTAGTCGATTGCTCGGGCGCCGCTGATTAACTCCAAGACGAGTCCACGGAGCTCCCGTGGCCAACGCCGGCTCAACGAGCCCACCGAATAGAAGAGCATCCATTGATTCAGCTTAGCTTTGCTCATTCGAATTATGTTCAGATCTGGGCACAAGATACTAGCAAATGGTGGCTGATTTTTGGCGTCTACTACTTGCATTTGGATTTTGATTTCTCAAATCCCTTCTCGCAGAGTAGAGACTATACTACTGCTTCTCCATTCTTTTTTTCAGGGTTGAGAAATAATTCATGCAAACCAAACACAAATGTTCCCAGAATTTCCTGGCAAATAGACATTGGGAGATGATGTGGTCAGCGTCTTCAATCGCTGCATACCCCGTGCTGACTGAAGTTCTGTAGACATGCCCTGCCTACATGTTGTGAGAGTCATCTTCGAAACATGTATTAAGCTGCACGTGTCCAAGCTCCGTTGCTGCCTCGGCAAACTCAGCACTGGCTGCTCTGGATAGGCAGGGGTGTAGTGTGTTTCGAAGGCCACACTGCATGACTGACTTGACAGAGATCTGAATCTCGGGCGTGAGTGAAGAGCGCTGGAAAGGTTGTTGAAAGGGGATTTTCCCTTAACCAGTTATCCAGCCAAAATGGTGTCGAAGCACCATCACCAACCATCTATCTGTCCAGAACCGATTTTTCTCACCATTCCCTACTATGGCATATCTACTGTAATATTGAAGAGGGCCTGAGCCTTGCGGGGGACTTGTACCGGAAGACCAGCCCATGGTCTTGATGGATCGGTTTTCTCAGCCCACAGCCAAGGAATCCTTAAAACGCTGGATCCCAAGGCCACCATACTCAAGAGGCCGCTGCACCCTTTCCCAAGCCACCAAACAATTACCACCATTAGCCTGCTCCTGGCCTTTCCTCTCCTTTTCTTGTCAATAGCCTTCAGAAACCATTTTGGCAAGTCCATGGCGATCAAAAGGTAAGTGGGAACAATTGTTAAAACTACTCGAACCATTACCAATCTTCCTGCCCGATTCATTAACTAGGCTTTCCAGCCCGGCAAGTAATCTGCCACCTTGTCAATTATTGGTAGCAAATCCTCCTTAGTGGGTTTCCCAATTGTGAGAGGGAGCCCAAGATAGGTGCATGGAAATTCCTTGATGGTACAGGATAAGATATCAGCTGTGGTGGCCACTTCATCAACAGAGCGATGAATGGGAGAAATCAAGCTTTTGGACAGGTTGATTTGGAGTCCAGAAGCATGTCCAAAAAGGTCTAGTAGCTCTTTCATCAAATACAGGTCATCTCTTGCCGGACTTAGGAAAACAACTGCATCATCAGCATAAAAAGAAACCCTATGCTGGACCTGCTGCATAGACAAAGGCTGCAGCAATTGCTCCCGAGTAGCATACTCAATCAAGCAATTTAGGACATTCATGACAATAATGAAAAACATGGGAGAGAGAGGATCTCCCTACCTGAGTCCTCGACTATGAAGAATTGTCTCACCCGGCTCCCCATTCACCAAGACTTGAGTGCAGGAAGTTGACAGGAGCAAACATAAAAGGCAACGTATCAGGTGCAAACCAATCAACCTGTGCAAACTTGAAAACTACCGATCAGGACCACTAGATGCTGATCCAATTGATAAGGTGAGAGGTGGGATTTTTTTGCACTTAAGCCCCCCACCCGCCGGCCTTTTTTTACGCTTAAGCCCCCTCACCCTATCCATTGGATCAGCATCTAGTGGTCCTGATTGGTAGTTTTTAAGTTTACACAGGTTGGTTGGTTTGCACCTGATATGTTGCCAACATAAAAGGTCCATCCAGCGCTGTCCAAAACCCACATGGCCCAAGACTTCCAGCAAGAAAGACCAAGAAACCGAATCAAATGCCTTAGAGATATCAAGCTTGAGGAGAATATGAGCCTCTTTTTTCTTGTTCTTGTGTAGGCATTTAACCATCTGCTGGACAAACATAAAGTTATCATGAATTCGCCTAACCTTTACAAAAGCGGTCTGGTTTGGGGATACTAGATTTGGTAGGACAGGGGCCAACCGGTTCGCCATTATCTTAGTCACCAGTGGCAAAGCTGTGCACCAAACTTATAGGCCGAAAACCCTTTACTTGGACAACATCCTGCATCTTTGGCATCTTTGGCATCCGCAGCGGCCATCTCCCCACACGTGCCCTCATCTTGCGTTGCTCGCCTCTCGTTCCTTGCTCCCACAATCCCACCCGCCGCGCGCGGCCCGCCTTTGCTGGTGTTGGTGGTGCCGTCGCGCGCCTCAGGTCGGTCCCCACCGAGCCAAGGACACACACGAGCACGGTTCGTGCCGGTGGTGCTCGCATATTATCGCTCGGCGCTGGCTCCCACTCTGAGGTCGGAATCAACCGGCCCTGGCCTCTCCCTCCCCCTATGTTGTAAATGTATGTTTCAAGTGTTTCAGATGTTATCAGAGGTATGTTGCAAGTGTTAAGGGTGTTGCAAAAGTAGATGGGAATGTTGCATATGCTGCAAGTGTGTCAGAGGCATGTTGCAAGTGTTTGTGAAAAATGTTTCGTCTGTTTCAGACGTATGTTATAAACGTTTTTTTTATCTGGATGTTGCACATGTTTCACACATATGTTGCAATAGTATGATCGAAATGTTTCAACTGTTTCAGTCTTATGTTACAATAAGTGTTTCATGTTGCAAGTGTTTTACGTGGATGTTGCATATGTTTCACACATATGTTGCAAGTGTATGTTTCAAATGTTTCATCTGCTTCAGACGTATGTTGTTGCAAGTGTTTTCATGTTTCATAGATATCTTCAGAGAGTCATGGGGGCACGATTCGGACGCAGGGGAAGGGGCGCGCGAGCTAGGGGCCGGCTGATGGGGCGCGCGACACGCCTGGGGTCTTACGGACGAGGCGTGCTCGTCCTCGGAGAGAGGAGGGGTCAGGGGAAAGGAGTGGCGGGCACGGAACGGGGCGAGGTGGATAGGGGCAGGGTATGCGTGCGGGGCGGGACGAGGTGGACGGGGACGGACATGCGCGTGCAGCTGCGAACGGCGCAACAGTAGGCCCGCCCGAGTGGGCTGGCGACTGAAGCCGGGGTCATACGATGGCGTTTTCTGATGGGCCATTCTGCTAGGCCGTTCATTGAAAATGTGCCCAGATTACCGTCTGATGGAATCCTATCCCATCGGGCGTTCGGTGCCAGCAATCCCGTAATCCCTAAAAATATAGTATGGCATAAATCGTAGGATCAAGCCTCAGTTCTAATCGTAAATAACTGTATTGATCTCCTGCAATATGCATCTCGATGGCATTGTCAAGAAATTGTAAATTCTCTTTATATTTGGAATTGGAATAAAACCCCTTTAACTGTGGACTAACACTCACTATTGTGTGTGGTTACTGATGGGTTGGATTATTAGAAATATATGATGAAAAATATCCGACAGCTTTTTTTTATGAAACAAAAAAAAAAATTCGACAGCTGATCATCCGTACCAAAAAGCAACCAACACAAGGGCAAAAATGACATTTACTGTGCAGCCCGAGCCCACTGCTCACGCGACACGCGTGCGGCGTGCCTACTGCCTACCTCGCTCCCTGCTCCTGCCCTCACTGCGGCAAAACCCCATTACCCCAATCGATCGATCGGCCGCTGCCTCGCCGCAGCTGCTGCCCGCCTTCCCCGGCGCCCCCGTCATCTCGCCGGCGGCCGGCATCAACCTTCCGCCGCTCGCTCCATCTCCGCGCCATATCGAGCTCAGGTACCGCTTCTGGCTTCGATGCCCCGGCCTGGCTCCTTTTCCCTGTCGCGTCGCGTACGGCGTACCCTTCCTCCTTCCGTTCTTGGACCGATCGCGGCTACTCTGGGTCTGTGGGTGGAATCAGCTCCAAAGGCGCAGCCTTTGGGTGCTTGGGCTCAGAAAATGCACGGCAAATGCAGGCGCCGCTTTGTGATTTCCGAGGCACCTTACAACACTGGCTGAACTCTTTTCTGTACATTAGCGAAAATTTGGGGAAAATTGGGGGAGGGATGTTTGCTGGGTTGCCTCGGTAGAATTTGCTCCTTTCGGTTTATATCATGTGGATGTGCTTGAAAAGCTTGCGATTGATTCCCTGAACTGAATTGCCACAAGATCCTCGCTAATTTCTGCGGCTACTAGCAGTGCACTCCAAGAGCGATAACATCTTTGGGGTTCTTTAACCTGAGTTGTTATAGGTGCTGCGGCTGTGGATTCGTGGAAATATCCATTTGCTTGTATACAGGGATATATTTTCCATTTTTCACAATCCATTTTAGCCTCTGTGGTTGCTCCATCTGACCAAAATTCCTTTGGGGGGCATGTGGAATTGGAAGCACGGTGCATATAAAAATTTGTTTTCGAAATAATTGCTTAAAAGTTAAAAGATTATACATTGTATGTATGACTTTTAGAGAACACCAGAAAAGAAATTCTATTGTGTGAGGGAGCCTATTATGTTCAGGGATTCCGGCACTGCCTACTCATGGGTGAATGAAAAGCATCTCATGTAGGATATTAAAACCATAATCAGATTTGGATTAACTCCTTTTATGATAGAAGTAATTGTACTGTGGGCGCTTATATATTTGGTCACCATGTTGTTATATCTGGCTTGCTCCAGTCGTGTCCACCTGTCAAATTTACAAGGTCTCTGAAGTCTGGACCTGAATCACTGAGCATATCGTGTTGCTTATTCTATTAAATCTTGTTAAGTCTACTAATACTAAATTTATAATAGCAAAGTTAAATGTAGTAAGTGGCAAGAAAGTTTATTTGTTGATCCTGAATCTTCATCTGGGTGGTTAATGTCCACACTAATAGTATCCTTCACTCAACTTTGCATTTTTCTGGTGCTACTGAGGTTTTCAATCTCAGCGCTAACATACTTGGTTCTTTGTATACATGCAGGACTTGATGCGCTAAAAGTTCTATTTGTGTTGCATAGATTGATCCAACAGTGTGCATTACTACTGCTTCGAGACAGTCTGTTCCTGAAAGAATGGTAGCCAGTGGGTACTAATGTCAGGCTGGTAGCAGTATATGATAAAGGCTATTGGGACAATTTGCTAGATGTGTGATGGAGTGCAACAAAGAAGAGGCATTACATGCCAAAGAAATTTCTTTAAGGAAGCTGAAAGCTAAAGACTTCTTGGGTGCCAAAAGGATTGCACTTAAAGCTCAAAGGCTCTATCCAAAGCTTGAGAACTTATCCCAGTTACTGACTATCTGTGAAGTGCATTGTGCGGCAGAGGTGAAGGTCAATGGATACATGGACTGGTATGGTATCCTCCAAGTGGAAGCTACAGCCGATGAAACAATCATAAGAAAGGGATATGAGAAACTTGCCCTTTTGCTTCACCCTGGCAAAATTAATCTTCCTAGTGCTCAAGCTGCTTTCAATTTGGTTTCAGAAGCTCATACAATATTGTGTGATCATGTGAAGCGATCACGATATGACATCAAAAGACAGTGTGGTTCCCGTGAAATGTCAAAGGAAACTATATGGCCATCAGATGAGACCTGTGCAAACAAAAGTGATGTGGTTAAACACATACCACCATCTGATTGTGTAAAGGTGTTTTGGACCATATGCCCGCATTGCCGGAAGCGATTTGTGTACCATCAGAAGAACCTTGTGATCCGCTGTGAAGACTGCAGTAAAAACTTTTTTGCATTCAACCTACAAGAAGAGGTTGTTCCCTCAAGGTTCCTTGCTGCTCCAAATAATTCTCAAGTTCCATCTGAAATATTTGCAAGTCAGAAACATGGTGTCCACAATCCACAGTTCCGGTACAGTAAGCTTTATCCTACAGGGGGGAATGAGCCAATGATGCATGCTAGACAAAGGGATGAACATATGGAGTGGGATGGCAGGTCTGATGGTGATCACGAAGGCAGCTGCTCAGAGACAAGAAGTGGGTTGGTCGAATGTTTAGCAACAAATCTAATTCACTCTCCTGCACCTTCTGTAATTGAGTGTACAACAAGAAGGATGATGCAAGATCCTGCAGATCCACACTTTGTTGCCACCCAGAACTTGAGTAGAGAAGATGCATCTACAATGCTAAATGATGCAGGGTCCGACAGTCTTGAGACATCGGGTAAAAGAAAGCAAGATGATGGTGCCAACAACAGCCACAGCAGGGACTCCTATAACAAGAGGGTAAAGAAGTATAGTTCACTCTCCGATGCCGATTCCGGTGGTGATAAAATGTCTAGTGACAATGTTGCTGACACTGACAGTCAATCAGCTAAACATCTCCTCAGCAAAGTGGACAGCCAAGGGGGTGAAAATGCAACACATGAAGGCAATGCTAATTACAGTGATGATAAAATGTTTAATGATAATATTGCTGGTATTGATAGTCAATCAGCTGAACATTGCCCCAGCAAAGTGGACAGCCAAAGGGGTGGAAATGCAACACATGAACACAACACTAACCACAGTAATGATAAAATGTTTAATGGTAGTGTTGCTAGTGCTGACAATCTATCAACTGAACATCTACACAACAAAGTGGGCATCCAAGGGGATGGAAATTCTATGCTTCTATGCAATGTTAATTCTGGTAATGATGAAATATGCAATGGTAATGTAGCTAGTTCCAGCAATGAATCAGCTGAATATCTCCCTAGAGAAATGAACAGTCAAGGGGATGGTAACACAACATACGATGGCACTGCTAATTCAGGAGACATTAAAATGTTTAATGATAGTCTTGCTAGTGCTGGCAATCAATCAATTGAGTATCTTTCCAGAAAAGTGGATATCCAAGGGGATGGAAATGCAACACATGAAGGGAATGCTAATTGTGGCAGCGGTAAAATGTCTAATGATATTGTTGTTGATTCCAACAATCAGTCATCTGAACATCACAATAGAGAAGTGGACAGCCAAAGGGATGGATATGCGACACTGAAATGCAATGCTAATTCTGATACTGTTAGTGATCAGGGCAATATCAATTCAGAAGCTACTGATACTGTTGGTGAGAAGAGTTGCTATTCCAAGTGCTTCTCCATGCCTGTCCCAAATATCTTTGATTTTGAGAAGTTCAGGGATGTCACTTGGTTTGAAGTTGGTCAGATTTGGGCCATTTATGATAACCTTGATGGCATGCCAAGATTCTATGCTCGAATATTGCAGCTTGATGATTCAGACTTCAAAGTACATTTGGCTTGGCTGGAGCATAATGCAGCGAATAAAAAAGAGGAGAAATGGACAGATGAAGAACTACCTGTTGCTTGTGGAAAATTTTGCTTAAGGAAAACAAGAGATATATCACCAGACAAGTCCATGTTTTCCCATATTGTTCAATGGACGGAAGGTAAAGAAAGAAACTCGTATGTAATATACCCTATTAAGGGTGAGGTATGGGCTCTTTACAAGGGTTGGAGCATGGAATGGAGCTTAGACGCTGATAACCATAGATCCTATGAATATGAAGTTGTGGAAGTCTTGTCAAATACGTCAGCCGATGGTGGTGCCACTGTTATCCCATTGGTCAGGATTAAGGGCTTTGTCAGTTTGTTCGCAACAGCTAGGGACAAATTGTCATTCACAATACCATCAGGTGAGCTACTCAAGTTTTCGCACAGGATCCCCTTTTATAGGACAACTGGAAACGAAAAAGTTGGCGTCCCAGGAGGATTTCTGGAACTTGACACTGCAGCTCTCCCCACTGACCTGAATGCAGCATTTCCTTCTGTTACTCTAACATCTTACATGTCTCCTGGCAGTGTGTCAGCTGATTTGAGAACTGACAGCACGAGTGGTAGAATGGTTCCTGGAACTGAACATATTGGTCTGGAGAAAAATCACCCTGAAGCACATTTGCCTATGGGAAATCATAACGATATCTCTTCTGAACAAAACATATCCTTGCAGAAACGTTCCCATGGTGCCATTGAATTTGGTGATGGTTGTTCCTCTCAGCACAACTCCCTTTCCCCCATAACGTTCACATGTCCTGAATCGGCTTTCCACAATTTTGAAGAACTCCGCTCGTGTGCAAAGTTTGAATGTGGGCAGATATGGGCTTTATACAGCGACGTTGACAAGTTCCCCAAGTTCTATGGCTGGGTAAGCGAAGTCGAGATGGATCCATTCAGAGTGTACTTGACCTGGCTTGAGGCGTGCCCAAAAGAAGAGCAGGAGGAACAGTGGCTGGAGCAGGGGGCAGCTACCAGCTGTGGTACATTTCAGGTTCGTAACTTCGACTTGAGGACCATGTATGACACAACTGACGTTTTCTCCCATGTCGTAAATGTCAGAAAAACTAGCAAAAAATGGCAGTTTGAAATCCGTCCGAAAGTAGGTGAAGTTTGGGCCATCTACCTGAACTGGTCGCCTGATTGCTCTCCTTCCAGTAGCGATCATGCTGAGTATGCTATAGGCGCGATAAAGAGGTGCACTAAATCCAGCACGATGTTTGAGTTTCTGACCAAAGTCGATGGCTATGTGGCTGTGTTCAAGCATGATGATCAGAAGAGAGCACTGAAGATACCAGTGACGGAGAACCTGAGGTTTTCTCATCAGATACCCTCGTTCCGTCTCACGGAAGAGAACGGCGGCGAGCTCCGTGGCTTCTACGAGCTGGACCCAGCTGCTGTTCCTGAGGTCTTTCTATCTGAATGAATGATGTTCCTAGAGTTTGCTCTTGTCGACACATCGCTTGTCTGAAGACTGTAATAAGAGATTAGAGTTATCAGTCTGCTGTTCTGTTGAACCTCTGAAAACACCATGCGTGGTCGATTTGTATGTCCGAACCATATGCTAAACTTGTGTTCTGTGATTGTACTGTGTGGTATGGTAGCCATTGTTGCAGCCTGTTGCTGTTTGACTACGTTGTTAATTTGTCTTTGTCCCTCTCCTGTAGATTGTGTTCCTGAGTAAATTGATCTAAAGTTCGCCAGGATGACAGGCAAGCCCCGTCTTTGCATTGCGTTGCTGAGGCATAGGAGTAGTAGTTGCCAGGCCTCAGACGCCATGCCTCCTCTACACCTCTAACTCTGACGCTGGCAACGTTGCCTGCCTCTACAGTCACGCAGAGAACAGGATCTACACCCCCCGGAGCCGCCGATCCGTAGCTGGTACCTGATCGGCTCCTCAAACGGCTGGCGGTCACCGCCAACGAGAGGTCCGAGCTGCTCATGGTCAACCCTGTCACCGGCGAGCAGATTGTGCACCATCGAGCATGTGAAGCCCATCGTGGACGACGCGGGCGTGCTTCTTCAGATGATGCCGCGTCGTCGTCGGCGACGGCAGGAGGCTAAATTGTGGCGCTGATCCACAATCCTGTTCGTCAGCTTTCAATTGCGAGAGCAGGGGACTCTCGATGGACATGGCTGCCGCCAGGAGCTGCGTATGGTGACTGCAACTGTATGGACGGTGTCCTGTATGCAGTGACGGCTACCGGTGGAATCGATGCTTTTGATCTCCCTGGCCCTACTAACTCGAGGAAGGTGATCATGGAAGACACGAAGAACTATATACATATATATGAACACGTATGCATTTCTCAGACACCATGTTGAGATTTGCTGCTAGCTTTTTGGATGGAACAGGAGGTCAAAGACGAGGAGGGTCCTGTGGGTGATGAGGACAATCCAAACGGAAATACTCTGGTGCCTCCCGGGCCTGCGGACCGGCTCGACAGGCCTGCTGCCGCCTACCTTCCTTCCTTCACTAATAAAAAAAATACAGATCGATATTCCCCATCTCGCATCACATCGGCTGTCGCAGCGTCCTCACCCACCGTCGACGCCTCCACCGCGCCGTCCGCCTGCTCCCCCTGCTCTGCTCTGCTTTGCCGTCGACAGTCATCCCGCGTTGCTCTTGCTCCTGCCACTTGCTCCGTCGCCTGCCCTGCCTGATGGCGCGGGCACCGCCGCGCCCACACTGCGGCCGTCAGCCACTGAGGTCATTGCGCGCACGCTCGCGCTCGACGACGCCGACAGACGCCGCCGGTGCAAGGGAAGCATTGGATCCTGGCTCCTACGACTCCTACTACGGCTGCGGCGCCCCAATTCAAATGGCGAAGGAGGCCGCACCGCAATACAGTGTTTTGAGCGTACATTTCATATATTTTAGAGGTACATTGCATGTGCTTTGTACGGTTGTTTCAAAACTAGATCAGGATCTTATATACGTTGCAATGGTTGTACACTTATATTGTAAGAGTTTATCCCTAATGTTTCATCTGTTTTCTAGATGTATGTTGCAAGTGTGTTTATCTGAATATTGTATATGTTTTACACATATATTGCAAGTGTTTTATCTGGACGTTGCGTATATTTGCAGTGTTTTTCAAGTGTTTTTTCAGACACATGTTTAAGTGTTTCATCTATCTTTTTTTTATGTCGCAAGTGTTGCATCTGGATATTCCAAAGTAGATCGAGTATTGCACATGAAATACGCGTGGGAAGCATGAGGGGCGTGAGCAGTCCACGCGCGGGCACGCGGCGCGGGCGGCATGGGCTCTCGTGTGGGCGTGGGTGACGCAGGCGCGGTCGAGCGACATCCGGGCGATGGGGCCCACGTATGGACGTGCGAATTAGACTGTAGCTATGTCCGTCCGTCAAACGTCCGAGCGCTAGCAGTGCTGCCACTAGTAGAGAACAGGCCTTTGATCCTCGGCCAAAATGGGCTCTAGTCCCGGAATTTTTTGCGCCCGGGATTAGAAATACCTTTAGTCCCGGTTGGTGTCTCCAACCGGGACTAAAGGTCCCTGCCCCAACGGCTACTGCGCCAGACAGAGGTGGCAGGGACCTTTAGTCCCGGTTGGAGCCACCAACCGGGACTAAAGGTATACTTTTACTCCCGGTTGGGGGCTCCAACCGGGAGTAAAGGTCTACTCCCGGGCCGTGGCTGCGCCCGGGGTTGGAAAGTTACCTTTAGTCCCGGTTGGAGCCACCAGCCGGGACTAAAGGTCCCCCCTTTATATCCCGACCGGTTCCTCCTTCCTCCCCGAGCCCGAGCTCAGCACATTTTGAAGCTCACTGCAGTAGTGTTCTTACTTCCTCCCTCCTTCCATTGTTCCTCCATCCATTATTCGATTCCTCCATCGATTTCTTCGATTCCTCCGTCGATTCTTCAGTTGTAAAGGTTACCAATCTCATACTCTCATTTTTCACCATTGTCTTATCTCATTTTGTTCACTATATATATATGGTTCTTTATTTTGGTTTTTTTTTCATTTGTAAGCAATTTGAGCTCAAAATCACTTCAAGCTTGCATATTTACATGAAATAAGGTTAAAGTAGCTAGTTGAACTTGCGGACCGTGTTCATCTCGGCGAGCACGTTCTCTGCCGAGCGGTAACGGATGTCAAGGAGGAGCTTTGATTCTACGAGGGAGAGCGGCAACGGTCGTGGAAGACCGTGTTCCCTTCCTCGTAGAATTGGAGCTCTTCCGTGGTCAAGTACGGTGCCGTCCTGTGGAGACATGCTCACCGAGATGATCACGTAAGCAAGGTCAACTAGTACGGATGGTTATTTATTCACATGTCCTGATATCGTCGCAGTAGTCTGTCAATCACCATACCCAAACGTAGTATATATATAAATATAAACTTAGAAAATAGTTAAAAAATTATAGAAAATTCATACTAGTTGAACTTGCGGACCGTGTTCATCTCGGCGAGCATGTTCTCTACCGAGCGGTAACGGACGTCAAGGAGGAGCTTTGATTCTACGAGGGAGAGCGGCAACGGTCGTGGAAGACCGTGTTCCCTTCCTCGTAGAATTGGAGCTCTTCCGTGGCCAAGTACGGTGCCGTCCGGTGGAGAAATGCTCGCCGAGATGATCACGTAAGCAAGGTCAACTAGTATGGATGGTTATTTATTCACACGTCCCGATATCGTCGCAGTAGTCTGTTATGTGTGTACACTCCCATTCTTCTGTTAATTTGCAGAAATATCATGTGAATTACTTACCTGCCGCAGTAAAAGACGAGAACACAATGACCATTAAAAATATCATTGTTTAGAGATCTAGATAATTTTATAGTTTCTTAATTTTATTTGTTTATAAAAGGAGAAATTTATAGTGTATTAAAAAATGAGTATAGAGAGTAGATGGCAACTGCTTCCGGGTCCTCGGCCTCTCATGGGTTTCCAAAGCGACTTAGGCCGGGCCTCCCTCTCATTTCATGCGGCAAGTGTCGTGATGAGACGAAGATTGTGATGGAGTACCGAGTGAAGAAGGAGGGTCCCAACAAGGATCGTATCTTCTACAAGTGTCCGGATCGCAATGTGAGTTATTTTATCGTATTTAATGATTATGGTTAGTTTATACCTATTTTCACGATGGTTGTGATTAAAGTTCTAATTTTTTGTTTTAATTTCAGTGGGATGGCAGTGGACGATGTTCAGGCTTCTACTGGGAGGAAGAGTATGTTGGACTCGTGCAAAAATATCTTGCACAACAGGCAGATACGACGGCTAATGAGGCAGTGATCCAGCCGAAGAAGCCCAAAGATGTTGCACAATCGGGGGATCTGTCTGTTTTAGTTGAGATTGGTCGTGAAATCCTACTGCTACTGAAATGTATTTTAGCTTTAGTTCTTTTAGTGGTAGTTGGGATTGTCTACATTGTAGCGATGCTTTCATAAATTTGTATCTTTTGTGGTGGCACGCATGTTGTATAAATAATTAATTATGATCTAGGTTTTAATATGGTATTTATGTCATGTAATGCAGATGAGCCGTCATTGGATGTATAATGTTGATCGCCGCTCCCAAGAGTTCATTGACGGCGTGCATTCTTTGTTACGTGCGGCCGAGGCAAACAAACGCGATGGTTTCATGTGCTGCCCATGTGCCATATGTAAGAATACGGTGGAATATCCTTGCTCAAGGACTCTTCATTCACACTTGTTCAAGTTGGGTTTCATGCCAAACTATATTTGTTGGACAAAGCACGGAGAAACCGGTGTTGTAATGGAAGAAGGTGAAGAAGAACAATGGGACGACAATGATATTATTTCCGATGGTGCGTGCTTCAATGATACTGCAATGGGAGAAGCTGAAGAAGAGGTAGCCGCAGAAGATGAGCCGGCTGATGATCTTTCTCAGGTCATTCGTGACGCACAAAGAGAATGTGAAAGTGAAAAGGAGAAGATCAAGTTCGAGCGGATGCTAGAAGATCACAAGAAATTGTTGTACCCAACTTGTGATGCAGGGCAGAAAAAGTTGGGAACCACACTAGAATTGCTGCAATGGAAGGCAAAGAATGGTGTATCTGACAAGGGATTTGGAGAGTTACTAAAAATTCAAAAGAAGATGCTTCCGAAGGATAATGAATTGCCCGCCACTACCTACGAAGCAAAACAAGTTGTCTGTCCTATGGGGCTAGAAATAGAGAAGATACATGCATGTCCTAATGACTGCATCCTGTACCGTGGCAAAGAGTACGAGAAATTGGATGCATGCCCGGTATGCCATGCGTCGCGGTATAAGATCAGACGAGATGACCCTGCTGATGTTGAGGGCGAACGTCCGCGGAAGAAAATCCCTGCCAAGGTTATGTGGTATGCTCCTATAATACCACGCTTGAAACGCCTGTTCAGAAACAAAGAACATGCAAAATTGTTGCGATGGCACAAAGAAGACCGTAAGGTAGACAATATATTGAGACACCCTGCTGATGGGTCCCAGTGGAGAGCAATCGACAGAGAATTCCCGGAGTTTGCAAATGACGCAAAAAACTTAAGGTTTGCTTTAAGTACAGATGGTATCAATCCTTTTGGAGAGCAGAATAGTAGTCATAGCACTTGGCCTATTACTCTAAGTATCTACAACATTCCTCCTTGGTTATGCATGAAGCGGAAGTTCATTATGATGCCTGTGCTCATGCAAGGCCCGAAGCAACCTGGCAATGACATCGATGTGTACCTGAGACCACTTATTGACGAACTTCTCATTTTGTGGAATAAAGAAGGTGTACGTGTGTGGGATGAGTACAAACAGGAACACTTTGATCTGCGAGCATTGTTGTTCGTAACAATCAATGATTGGCCTGCTCTAAGTAATCTTTCAGGACAGTCAAACAAGGGATATAATGCATGCACACACTGCTTCGGTGATATTAGAGTTGTATTCTTGAAAAAATGTCGAAAGGTCGTGTACCTTGGCCATCGTCGATTTCTTCCTGCAAATCACCCCGTAAGAAAGAAAGGCAAGCATTTTAAAGGGAAGGCAGACCACCTGACCAAGCCTCGCAACCGAACCGGTGAGGATGTACTCGATATGGTCAATGATGTCAAAGTCGTCTTTGGAAAAGGACATGGAAGCCAACCTATTCCAAAAGACGCTAACGGTCACGCACCCATGTGGAAGAAGAAGTCCATATTTTGGGACCTACCCTATTGGCAAGTCCTGGAGGTCCGTAGCTCGATCGACGTGATGCACCTGACGAAGAATCTTTGTGTGAACCTGCTAGGCTTTATGGGTGTGTATGGAAAGCCTAAGGACACATTTGAAGCACGACAGGACCTGCGTTGTTTGAGAGAAAGAGACAACCTGCATCCAGAGAAGACAGATGATGGACGCCATTACTTACATCCTGCTAGCTACACTCTAAGCAAAGAGGAGAAGGAAATCATGTTTGAATGCTTAAACAACATCAAGGTACCATCTGGATTCTCCTCGAATATAAAGGGTATTATAAATGTGCCAGAGAAGAAATTCTGTAACTTAAAGTCCCATGACTGTCACGTTCTCATGACGCAATTACTTCCAGTTGCATTAAGAGGAATTCTACCTCCAAATATACGTCTAGCCACCGTGAAGCTATGTGCATTCCTCAATGCAATTTCTCAAAAGGCAATTGATCCAACTGATCTAGCTAAACTACAGAATGATGTGGTTCAATGTCTCGTCAGCTTTGAGTTGGTGTTCCCTCCTTCCTTCTTTGATATTATGACACACCTCCTAGTTCACCTAGTCAAGGAGATTTTCACTCTCGGTCCTGTGTTCCTACACAACATGTTCTCTTTAGAGAGATTCATGGGAGTCCTGAAGAAATATGTTCACAACCGTGCTCGTCCAGAAGGAAGCATCGCCAAGGGCTATGGAACAGAAGAGGTCATTCAGTTCTGTGTTGACTTTATTCCCGACCTTGACTCGATTGGTGTTCCTGAATCGAGACATGAGGGGAGACTAAGCGGAAAGGGGACACTAGGGAGGAAAACATATATTGGTACGGATGATGATTATTTCAATAAAGCGCACTACACAGTTCTACAGAACTCCTCTTTGGTAGATCCATATATTGAGACACACAAGGATCTCTTACGATCCGAGTTTCTAGGGAAGACTGAAGCTTGGATTACGCATAAGCACATGGAAACTTTCGGCGGTTGGTTGCGAAAAAAATGTCAAGGTGATGAGAGCATCCATGAGCAACTGTATTTATTGGCTATGCAACCATCATGGCATATCGTCACATACAAAGGGTACGAGATAAATGGGAACATATTCTACACAGTAGCCCAAGATAAAAGGAGTACCAACCAAAACAGTGGTGTCCGCATAGATGCCACAGACCCGAATGGGAATAAGCAGACATATTATGGACGCATAGATGAAATATGGGAACTAGAATATGCACCTACTTTGAAGATCCCATTGTTCAAGTGCCAATGGGTCAAGGTGACCGGAGGCGGGGTAACAGTAGACAACGAGTATGGAATGACAACAGTAGACCTTAGTAATATTGGGTACAAAGACGAACCATTCGTCCTTGCCAAGGATGTGAATCAGGTGTTCTATGTCAATGATATGTCTACCAAACCAAAAAGAGGGAAAAACGATAATGACTCAACCAAAGAGCCAAAGCGCCACATAGTTCTTTCAGGGAAAAGAGTCATCGTGGGAATTGAGGACAAGTCGGACATGTCAGAAGAATATGAAAAGGATGACCGAATTCCGCCCTTCAAAGTGAACAAAGACCCTAGCATCTTGGTAAATAATGAGGACACTCCATGGTTACGAAGCGATCATAACCAAGGGACATACATAAAGAAGAAGTTCACTGCTGTGCCCACTTGATGATATAGTGATTTAATATAGTGTGTGTTTGAGATATTATGTAATAATTGTGAATTCAGATGTTTATTATGTCATGTTTCAAATTAAATCAATGTTTGATTTGGTGGGATTTCTCTCTCAAAAAGGTAAATTAGGATACCGAGTGATGAAAAATTAAAATATTAACGTTAAAATGACGTGAAAACAAATTTTCTGTCCAAAATCAATAGTTTTAATAATTTTAATTAAACACTACATTTTTGCATTAACGACATAATAAATATTAGTTACATTATGTTTTATAATTCTAACAAAAAATAAAAAAAAGTTAGGTTATAGATTTTTCCTATGTGCAATAAACAAAAAGAAAATTCATATTTTTAACAAAATAATTTTATGCCTTTTATTTAATTTACTATGTATTTAACAAAAACTATTGCATTTCTATTGTATTTAACAAGACTATTGCTTAAAACAGGCGGGAAACGAAACTGCAGCCCACCTTTACTCCCGGGTGGGAATCCCACCCGGGAGTAAAGGTGGGCTGCAGTTTCGTGGCCCGCCAAAAAAAACCCTTTACTTCCGGTGCGTGTTACCAACCGGGAGTAAAGGTATACCTTTACTCCCGGTTGGTAACACGCACCGAGAGTAAAGAGACCTTTACTCCCGGTTGGTAATACGCACCGGGAGTAAAGGGTTTTTACTCCCGGTTGGTGGCTGACACCGGGAGTAATTCTCTCTGATATATAACCTCCAGCGCCTGGCGCAGATCGATCCGCTCGTCTTCTTCCTCGTCGAACACCGCCGCCCTTCTTCCTCGCGCCGCCTCCACCGCGTCCGTTCGCCTTCCGTGACACCGGCGCCGCCCTCTTCTTCCTCGTGCGGCCTCCACTGCGCGCGCCCGTGCCCCTCCTCCGCGCGACCCGTGGCCCTCCACCGCGCCCTCCTCCGCGCCCGAGGCCCCTCCACCATGCCCGTGGCCCCACCGCGCCTTTCCGTGACACCGGCGCCGCCCTCTTCTTCCTCGTGTGGGCTCCACTGCGCCCTCCTCCGCGACCCGTGGCCCTCCACCGCGCCCTCCTCCGCGACCCGTGGCCCTCCACCGCGCCCTCCTCCACGCCCGAGGCCCCTCCACCGCGCGCGAGGCCCCTCCACCGCGCCCGAGGCCCTCCACTACCAAGCTCGAGGTGATATGTTCGTCGATGTCTTTGTACATTCGCCCGAGCCCTCCACTGCCGAATCATAGATCACGTCGAAAACTACGTAAAACTTTGGTGGAAGTCATGTCAACGCTCGAGGTCGATTGAAAATTCCAAATTTTGAATCACAAAATCTAGGAACTGAAAATGAATCTTTGGAACTGTATATATATGCAGCGAGCGAGGAACTCTATATATTTGGAACTCTATATATGCAGCGAGCGAGGAACTGAAAATGAATATTTGAATCACAAAATCATGACAAGTTTAATTAAGGACCACCAATATGAAATTACTTTAGAAATTAATTAGATCGATGTAAATCCATGGCTTGTATAATAAACACGCTATATATTATTTGGTTTATAAAAATTAAGCGTTTTTTAGTTTATAAAAAATATCACATGTGATGATGTAAGCAGTTTTGGTTGGACTTGCATGCATGGCTACAGACAAATGAAGGAAAACTTCAACGTTTCTTCATTTGTGAACTTTGAATATACAGATATAATATATTAATGTTGCTAAAGTAATATGATGAATGACACATATACTTACATTTCATAATGACTTATACGTTTCTCATATGATGAATGACTACATGGTTCACATGGTACATAGGATCACAACATCACGCACCGACACCGCCCCGGCTCGCCTCACGTCGTCGTCGTCGTCAGCACACCGGCCTGCCTCACGTCATCGTCGTCAGCACACCGGCCACCGCGCCGACACGTATATATACGTCATTTGTATTCATATGCATGTATATATACGCCGCGGAGCACCGCCGCCCTCGTTCGTCCATGCGTTTCTATGTATACGGTGGAGCACCGCCGCCCTCGTTCACCCATGTGTACAGACATATATATGGCGGAGTGGAGCACCACCACTCTTGTCACACCGCCCTTTCTCGTGGCCTAGTTGATCAACATTCGTATTATCGTTATCGTTAATGCTAAACAATCACACCAGGGCGAACCGCGCTGTTGATGTACTATATATTGGTTTTGTTTTTTGAAGCTAGATGGCCGACCCGAGAAACATGGATGAGGAGGAGTTGATGATGAATTTGATCAACACTGGCACTCAAGTTGCCGGCGATGATGGTGCTAAAAATAACGTGCAAGAGGATGTAGATGACGGGAGTCAGTACTTAGCTCTTGAACAAAATGAGCAACAACAGATTGGCCAAGTATATATTTTTTATTATTAGCTATATATATTATCATATGTCTTTATGTGTGCCCATGACATTAAAAATAATGTTTATGTTTTGTAGCCCTCTGGATCGACATCAACAACTACAACGAAGAGTAAAAATGTTCGAGGTCCCAAAAAGCCATTGGAGGGCCGCTTCATCATCTCGGAGTTCAATGTGGATACAGGAGAACCGGGGGGGCCGAATAAAATGAAATTTGTGCACCACTGTGGTTACCTTGTACGGGACCGGCTCCCGATTAGTACCCGTGAATGGAAGAAGAAGACCAATGCTCCTCATATCAGTTTTGTCTCCGATCGTGACAAGGCGTTAATTTGGAATGATGTCTTGGTACATTTCACGCTCCAAACAGATGGTTATGATGATATAATAGATGGTGATGAATTGAAGGAGCGAGTTAGGGATTGGGCAATGAAGAAGATGGCCACCCAGTTTCAGACTTGGAAGAAACACCTATACACGACGTATGTCAAGAAGAACATAGCACCAGATTTTACTGTCCCAGGCCCGATCTCAAAGCAGAGGCCCTATTGGGATGAGTTTGTACAGTACAAGACTTCGGAAGAGGGTGTGAGTCGGGTGATAAAGAACCAACGTAATGCCCAACAGAAGACATACCACCATACCTTGGGATCAGGTGGCTACCCAACTGCCATTAAGAAGTGGAACAAAATGGAAGCAGACCTTCTTGCCAAGGGTATCAGACCAGAATCACTCGAGTGGGGAGAACGTGCAAAGAATTGGTTTTTCGGTCATGGGGGAACACTAGACCAGGAGACAGGGAAGTGCGTTTATGGCGCAAGACTGCAAGAAGCAGCAGAAAGATTGTTTTATGCTCAGAGAGCTACTGCTAGTGGTGCGTTCAGGCCCAACAGAGAGAAGGATGAGCTGACATACGCCATCGGGACTGTTGAACATGGTGGCCGAACTAGAGGCAAAGGAAGTGTCTCGTGGGAGCATGGATTCCCTCAGGACAGACCTTCTTACAGAAGTCGCCAGAGAAAGAAGGAAGAAGAGGCAGAGCGGCTCCAGAGATTGGAGGAAGCGGTGCGTGAAGCACAGGAGCGAGAAAAAAACCTTGAAGCGAGAATGCAGGAGGAAATCAGAAGGCAAGTGCAAATAGCAGTGAGTGCAAGTAAGCAGGCATCAGAGCCAGAAATCAATATTAGCCAATCTGTTCAGTTGAAAAGCAGCTGCGCTTCCACGGAGATACCAAATCAAGGGGACACAGGACTGCGCTTCCCTGTGGATGACGTCACTGAACCTTGTACAACGTGTGAGCTACACATTCCGAAGGAGAATTCTACAATCAAGGTGGCTATCGGTCTTGTTAATCCTATCGACCGAACCAAGACACCAAGGATTCATGGGAATATAATCCAAGAAGGATATGCTACCATCTCGGTAGATAAAGCTGAAAAAGGTTTTAGTGATTTGCCTCTTGACATTCCTGGAGGTGATGGCGAGAAGACTCTAGGAGAAGCGGAGAAGACATTCATTCTATGGCGCAAGCGCTACATCATCATTCCAGGGATGTCGGCTCCACCTCCTCCTGAACTACCTCACCATAGGTACGTGCGGATGAAAACACTACATCATTAATTTGTATTGGCTTAAATAATTAACAATCTGCTCATAATAATATGTCATTCCTTTTTTTTGTAGCAGATCCTCCCCCAACCTAAATCCAATTGTTCAATCGCCAGATCATCATAGTGCTCAGTACGATGACATTATGTTGGAAGACGAGGCTGCATCTACACCATCTCCAAGGAGGTCTCCAACGCCGCAGCCGCCACCTCCAAGGAGGTCTCCAACGCCGCTGCCAACACCTCCAAGGAGGTCTCCAACGCCTCCCCCGCCCCCGCCTACCAAGAAGCCTAGCAAGAGGCCAACCCCTCAAACGAAGAACCAGTCCCCGCCTGCAAAGAAAGCCACCGTGAAACCAAGGGCTATTTCCAAAATAATATCTAAAGAGAAGGAAGAAGGAACTGATGCATATAAAAAAGACATGTCTAGATTCTATGACAAACTTAAAATGAATCAAGAAGCAAGGAGAAACCCGGAGAAACCGTACTTCTTCGTAGCTCCAGATATTCTAAGAAAAAAGGTGACTTCTTACCAGCAACAACAGCGGGAATCTCGTAAGCCGTCCAAATCAACGTTATCAGACTATGACCGCACTCTCACCAAGTCAATTGAGGCGGCACAGAAAAAGAAGCGGGCAGGAAAAGGCATTGCCCAACTCGGACAACAAGCGCACCAATCAATCCCCCCGCTAGTTGTTGGTAATGAATATGGTTCGAATTTAGGATTAATGCATCAGGCAAACATACCTCCGGATGTCGATTTGGATCACCTTGGTGAATTTCTTGATGAGACTGGTCTCGACCTTTACCAGATGTTTGGTGATGGAAACATTAAGAGTGCGGCGGAGGTTGATATTTGGAAGAAAAAATTTGTACTAGGCCAGAGTCTATACAACCCTCAAGCCTTATCTGATCTGGGGACGCAAATGTACCTGCTAAACAAGTGGTACATGCAGGCGTCTACCAGTGGAGACTTCTGCGTTGGTGTCAGAATTAGAGACGAACATTGGTTCCGTGGCGATGATGTTATGTATGTTGACTTTGCAGAATTTCATCAACTATGCCACCTGACCTCTCTGGACAAAGTTATCATTAGCTGCTATTGCCTGTAAGTAATAATTCTTTCGATCTATTATTAAACTCATCATATGTGTGTATATGCATATAAATTATCCTAACAAGTACTATATATATGCAGATTTACAATGACAGAGCTCAGAAAGGAAGGCTGCAATGAAATTGGTTTTGTTGATCCCCATATAGTATTCGAAGACCCAATTACTCCAAAGACTAATTGGAAGTCTGAGTCAGAGAGTAACCTCATGAACTTCTTAGTGAACCAACGCCACAAAAAGGATATACTCTTTCCCTATAACTTCAAGTGAGTGTTAATCATGTCGATCATATCCTTAATGGCTCATATGTTGATTCTAGTTAATTAATGAGTGTTATGCGTTATATCCTATAAACACATGCAGCAATCACTGGATATTGATGGACATCGATCTGGTGAAAAGTCACTTGATAATCTATGACTCGATGAGAAAACCACAACAAGACTACCAAGATATGATAGATATTATCCAGAGGTAATTTCGGGATCTCTAGCAACTATATATACACACAAACATGATGATTAACTATATCTGATGACGTGGCAAATTTTTTATTGGGCAGTGTTTGGAAAACCTTTATTGAGAAGCAACACATGGAAAAATGCAAAGCGCCACTGAATGTAATCCCTTTGAAAGTAAGTCCCCTGAATCGCATCATCTTTATTAATTAAACATATAGCTTTCACCGGATCACCAGATTGGATGACAAATTTTTTTCTCATAAAGTGGTGTCTAAGGCAGGAACAGGGGAACAACTACTGTGGTTACTATGTTTGCAAGTTTATCAAGGTGCTCTCCCAAAGAACTCCTACAGAGAGACTCAAAGTACGTTAAAAATACACTATATATTCATTTAATTATTATTATTGATTGTGTTACTATGTCTTTATATATATATATATGTACATATATTAATTTATTTTCCTTTAATTCAAACCTGTAGACTCGATGGTTGGAGGAAAAGGTCATACGGCAAGACCAAATCAAAGCAATTCAAGAGTCTATAGCTGGATTTTTTAATGAGCAAGTCATCGATTCCAAGGGCGAGTTCTACTTCGACCCAACACTGCCATTGAAGCCAAGCTAGAGGATGAGAGGAAACTTGTTATGTCACAACAACTGTAATGCAATCTTTTGTAATATATGCACATGAAATAATATAATGTAAAATACACATATGCATGCATGCATGTAAATATATATATGATGCATGCATTCATATATATATATATATTTTCTATGCTTGAATTGTGTGATTTAATACGTTCATTGTGCTTGAACCGAAACATACTATATGCGCGTATAAATGTATAATTAGCAGCGTACAATACGATTTCGAAAACCTATTTTGAAAAGAAAACAAAAAAATGAAAAGAAAAGAAAAAAGAAAAAAACCTTTAGTCCCGGTTCGTATTACCAACCGGGACTAAAGGTGCCGGCCATCGTGGCATGTCAGGAGGCACCTTTAGTCCCGGTTGGTGTTACCCACCGGGACTAAAGGTCCTCCTTTAGTCCCGGTTCCTGACCCGGGACTAAAGGACCCCCCCTTTAGTCCCGGATGCTTGCTCCCGGGTGGGGAACCGGGACTAGAGGGGGTTCCCCACCGGGAGTAAAGCTCGGTTCTCTACTAGTGTGCGATCCAAAGCATGATCCTTCAGAGCTTATCAAGGAAACGGGCGAGGTCCAGAGTGTGGCCCTTTAGAGTACACTATGGAAAACTAGGAAAAATCACGTTATATAGACTTGAAATGGACGTACAGAAAAGAGACTGCGGAGATTGATAAGTTGGATGGCCTTGTGTCGTGTTGTTTCTTGGGTATGGCCAGTCACATTGTCTAAGTGGTCTAGGACTTCACTACTTTCAATCTAATTTTGCTTAGTGACTTTCTACACTAAAAAATATAAGGTTCAACGAGTTGATAAAATTACACATCAAATGAGGTGTTACTTGAGTTTTGACACCGGTCACAATACAACTGGTATTGGCCAGGGTGGCCTATATTAATGGCCTCTTTGGTATGGATTCTAGTGGATCCAGCTCCACCTGACACATTCAATGTTTATTGGAGCCAGTTTTCTCTCTTTCTTCTCGCTTTAACAGACTGGCTCCGTGAGAGGGCGAAGGAAGAGAGAAAACTGACTCCAGTGAATAGTGAATGTGTCAGGTGGAGCTGAATCCATCAGAATCTATATACAAAGAGGCCCTAACTAGCATTGGCCCATATCAAGCTCGAGGCTGGGACGGATGGAGCTTATGTACCTGTTTGAGTTTTGACAACGGTCACGGTATGACTGGTATTAGCCAAAGTGGCCTATATTAACTAGCATGGCCGGAGAGCCTGATTGTATGTGTGTATTTGGTGTCAAACGATTCAGCTGACATGGTTGGTTAATGAAAGTTTAAATTCCCCTAAAAAACTAGCATTGGCCCATATCAAGCCTAGGGCGGATGGTATGTTTGCGACTGCTCTGATTCATTTTTTTTTAACTTTGCTCCAATAACTCCACCATAGAACGTCTCCACTCCGGAGTTTCATGAGCACGTGAACATGTTTGGCATTTAGCCTAACTCTAACTCTTTTTGTGTGAATAGTCCATTGCCCATGGATAAGGTGTGTACATGTTTTAAAGTTGGTAAGCATGTGCCTGTTTTAACCGATTGAAATATGATTTAAAATATTATAATTATAATAATTTAGTTACAAAGTAAATAAACACATGTTGATAAAAAGAAACCATATCTTTATTGCTCATAACTAACCATGTACTTCTACAGACAATTAGAAAATTCATCACCGCCATCAGTATAAGGTATACCGGCCATTTTGGATAATACCGGAATGGTATTAACTTTTTGAGTAGAGGAACCTTATTCACCGCTAACGTCACCGCGTGTTATATGTACCACAAAAAATTGAGACATGAAAGGTAATAGTTTCTAAACTATGCATCCAAATGCAATTACAATTCCACTACTGTGTTTATTACTATAAAATCTTAAAAATACGAGCCCTACTTGATACATTTAGACGATATTTTTTAGAGAATACTTTTGTAATAAAGCTGTAACCTTTTTATTGAGTAAAACAATGTCCTTAGATTACGGCCTTGCAAAACAATTGATCAATATTTTTAACAACAATATTTCGAGTTGATGAGAAAATTGTTTCAGATTCAACAGAAAAGAATCTGCCTACCCTCGACTCGAGTGTTTTAAAAGCATCTTACACCCGAGTGTTAGATGGCTTCGAAACACTCGAAATTGGACAGATGTCAGAATCAAGTGTTCTACGCCGTGAAACGCTCGATTCTCATAACAAATAGAACAAAAAAAAATTAATCAAGTTATTTCTATGGAAGCTAAATTGAAAGATCGCAAAGGGGAACCAAATAAAACTTATCAAGATCTCTAGTGGTGGTCTATATAGAAACCTTGGCAAACCTAGGGTTATGAGCAAGAACAATGTAACCCTCCTAGGCCAGTGTCTCACCTATACCTAATGGAAGGTCAAGCCTAGCAATCAACCGACACAACTCAGATCGAGCAACAGCAGGATTGTAGTCCCAGTTATGCACAGATCCATCAGGATTGAAAGAAAGCCTGGACTGAACCCTAACAACGCGATCAACCTTTTTCCTACAAGATTTCTGGTGCCTAATCAAATGGCCAGTGCCAATAGAAGATCTAGCAGACAATTTACTCTTACACATTTTACAGATAGCAATAGTTCGAATCTTTGAACCATTCATAGTCTCATAGATCTCATCAAAATCAACTCAGACACCAGATTTACGCTTACCAAGAGATGAGATACCATCTGTGCTGTTGGAGCCGATCGGCGTCCCTGTCGCCGTCGCCGCCCCTCCACCACCGTCGCCACCGTCCAGATCGATCGGAGCAGAGCCGCTACCGACAACGATACCCAACAACGCAGCAGCGTCACCATGGATGTCGTCATCGTCCTTGGGGACCAGCCCTGCCGCGATCAGGTCATCGTTGCCGGTGAGTGGATAGAAGACATCGTCGTCATCCGCCATGGCGATCTTGACCGCGGACGACTGATCTCTAACACCATTCCTCAACGGTGCGCGTGGTCGTGCCCGGTCTATGCCACAGGAAGAGGACGAGGCATTGGCAATCGACTTGCATGGTGGAGAAAAACAGAGAGATAGAGATCCAGATCTAGGGTTAGTCACTCGGTCTCAGAGACACAAGAAGATAGATCTAGGGTTAGGGTTAGGGTTAGGGTTCGTGGACTACCTACGCAACCGGAGCCCGGTGCCGGAGATGACAAGGGCCACCCAGAGGAGAGACAACGATTAGAAACGACGGCGAACGGCGGAGGAGGGACGGATGAGAACATGGTCACGAACTCACATAGTTCACCGAGAGCGAGAGGTCGAGAGGAGAGAGGGAGAAGGGAGGAGAGTGGAGTCAGGGTTAGACAGGCGGATCGAGGTCACCAGAGTCGGGGTCGACGGATGAGATCACGAGAGAGAGCTCAGATTCTCCAGATCATGGATACGACCGATGCGGGCGAGAGAGAGAGCAGAGATTGCGACGCGGCTAGCGAGTGGGGATTAGGGTTAGGGTTGGGAGCAGACTGCAGAGTGAGCGAGGGGCGACTGGGCGAGCGGGAGTGGGCGAGCGGCTCAGTCGACGCTCCCCGCTTATATATGTGGGGGCGCGGGGAGGGGGCAGGCCGGGCCGCCAGCGGGCCTCCAGTTGAGGAGCGGGCTGTGTCGTGCCGGGCCACGTGCCTAGGGTAAGGCCCAGGCATGGCCCGCTCCTCCGAGCCTTGCTAGCCCGGGCCCGCTCGCCGCTGGGCCGGGTCGGGCCAAAAAACAGGCCTTGGGCCGGGCCGACGGGCTCGGGCTGCATGGCCATATATAATATTCTCCAGCGGACTAACGGAAGTATGCCGAAGTACTCTGTTTTGAGGCCCAACAACGGAAGTAGGCCGGTGTGTGAGTGGTCAAACAAACCTGTGAACCTGTGGACTACAGATCTGTTCTGAGTGATAATGCTGCCATGTAAAATTGCCCTTGATGTTTGATCCAAAAAAAATTGCCCTCGATGTAAACAGATGCAAAAAAGATGATCTGGACATAAATTAGCACGTGTTCACCATCATATTCAGCTCACACGCCTCCCAAGTAATCTCCAAAATTGACAATACGTCAATACACACTCAGATAGCACAGTCTATCAACTTCTGTCAGTTTTTGGAACAAACTACTCCCTCCGTCCCAGAATATCTGTCTTTCTCGCTTCCCGAGAAACAACTTTAACAAAATATATATTAAAAATATTATTATTTATGATACATAATTAGTATCATTGGAAAGGTCTTTGAATCTAGTTTTTTAACAAATTTATTTGGAGACACAAATGTTGCACATATTTTGTACAAATTGAGTCAAAGTCGTGGCACGGACACCGAAAACGACAGATAAATTGGGACGGAGGGAGTATGTGTCAAGAGGATGCAGGAGCAGAGTACTATCAACAGAGTTGATGAGTTCTCTGCTATGAGTGATGGAACCGCTGGCCTGGTTTAATACTCCAACACACTCTTGAAACATATACAAGGAAAAGGGGAATTCAATAGGAAGATCAACACTACTCAGTGGCGAGTGAAAGTAAAAACAAAAGAAATTTCCAATGTGTCACTCAAGGACTTTGTTGGACTTAGAACAGGATCTATAAGCATAGAACTAGCATGTCTACTTGCTATTGAATAGAATCATAAACCCTAGAACATCTACTAGTGTAGTAACAGTAGATAGAATGAGAGAGAGACAGAGAGGGGTGGAGTAGAAGAAGGACGTGTCGAACCTGACACCGTAGAGGGTGATGGTCCAGAGGTCTCCATCTCATTCGTCGGTGAAGTCTGCGCACGGGCAGCGACGTTCGGGGAAGAGGTCGATGAAGCCGTCGACGTCGGTGGAGCGGGGCGGCGCGGCTGGTGGCTTTCCGTCACTGGCTGCATCCCTCTAGATCGGATTAGGGTTTAGGTGTCGGTGGGGAGCTTGGCTTAGGTGAACCTCGAGACTTGAGCCGCCGGCCCCCACCTCTATTTATTGTGCAGTGTGACAGGGGCCCTGTAGCCATAGTGGGTTGGGCGCCCCCGATCAGGGCGCGGATCAAAGGCCCAACTGGGCCGGTGGGCCCAGTTTGGGATTAGAGATCTCCTACCATCTTTCAATTTCATATCATTTACTTTTGTTCATTCCATTATAGATTAGCGCATAGAGCATGTTTCATCATCATGGTCAATTACCGATAGATTTAACAGCTACAACACACCACTTTGTTCTGAAATAGATACTTTACTTTGGGCCTTCTTTTGTCCAGGAATTATAGGCTTTCCCTTAAACCCATGCCGGCTACATGTTCTCTGAACACGTTGGGTGGTAAGCCTTTTGTAAGTGGATCCGCGAGCATCTTTTCAGTACTTATATGCTCAAGACTTATGACATGATCCCGGACTTTATCTTTCATAACATAATATTTTATGTCAATGTGTTTGGCAGCACCACTTGACTTATTGTTGTGAGCATACTGTACTGCCGGATTATTATCGCAGTATAACTTAAGTGGTCTATAGATGTTGTCAACCACCTTCAAACTGGGTATGAACTTCTTTAGCCAGTTCACCTGCCCCGTTGCCTCATAACACGCTACAAACTCGGCATACATTGTGGACGATGTAGTGACGGTTTGCTTTGAGCTTTTCTATGAAATAGCTCCCCCTGCGAGAGTGAATACATATCCAGACGTGAATTTTCTATCATCTCCCGCATAATCAGAATCTGAATATCCCACTATATGGAGTGAATTAGATCTTCTATACTTCATCATGAGGCCTTTCATTCCTTGCAAATAACGCAAGACTTTCTTTACTAATTTCCAGTGTTCTGTTCCAGGATTGCTCTGGAATCTGCCAAGTAACCCGGTAACAAATGCCAAGTCAGGGCGTGTACATACTTGAGCATATTGCAAGCTTCCGACAGCTGAAGCATATGGAACCGCTTTCATTTGGTCGATCTCATATTGGTTCCTGGGGCATTGAAAATCCCCATATATGTCGCCCTTGACTATAGGAGCAGGTGAGGGACTACATTTGTGCATACTAAATTTCTTTAAGATTCTTTCTATATATGCATTTTGTGACAGTCCTAATACCCCTTTACTTCTATCTCGGTGAATCTCGATCCCTAGAACGAACGATGCTTCACCAAGATCTTTCATATCAAATTTTGAGGACAAAAACTTCTTTGTCTCCGGTGGTAGACTAACATCACTACTAGCAAGTAAGATGTCGTCCACATACAGGACAAGGAAGATAAACTTCCCATTCTTAAACTTTGCATAGACACAATTGTCCTCAACATTCTCTTTAAACCCAAAATTCCTTATTGTCTGATCAAACTTCAAGTGCCACTGTCTTGAAGCTTGTTTTAATCCATAAATGGATTTTTAGACGACATCCCATTCGTTCTTTTTCTTCCATGACAAAACCTTTTGGTTGTGCCATGTAAACATTTTCCTCCAAGTCCCCGTTGAGAAATGCCATCTTTACATCCATCTAATGTAATTCTAAATTGTAATGTGCCACTAATGCCATTATGATTATGAAGGAATCCTTACATGAGACTGGAGAAAAGGTCTCATTGCAATCAATGCCTTCTCTTTGCGTAAAGCCTTTTGCCACAAGTCACACTTTATATCTCTCTATATTCACTTGAGAGTAAAGTTTTGTTTTGTAGACCCATTTACAGCCTACTGTTTTGGCTCATTTAGAAATTATTTCCAAGTCCCAAACTTTATTGGCATTCATAGATTTTATTTCATCTTCCTTGGCCTCAAGCCACTTTGATGAATGATTACTTCTCATGGTTTCTTCAAATGAGGTGGGATCATCCTCCATTTGAAATTCCTCAGTGTTGTATACTTCATAGTCAGCAGGAATAACTGATTTTCTAACTCTTTGAGACCTTCTAGGGCCTCCACATTTGGCACATCTTCTGTTTTAGGCTATTGTTGCTCCCCCTCATGTGTGGCAATAGGTTCTATAGAATCCTAAAGAATAGGTTACTCATCGTCATTCATTGTTGCCACAGGCTGAATAACAATAGGTGCTGGGACCACAGTATCTTGCACTGTTGGTGCAGCAACAACAGGTAGTGAGAAAAATGGCTCATGAATCATCGGAGTGGGCGCATACACCATCTTCTCTTGAAGGTCAATTTCTCGAGCTACCATGCTCCCCCTCATCATTTCATCCTCTAGGAAGACAGCGTGTCTCGTTTCCATAAACTTTGTATGTCTGTCCGGACAGTAGAAACAAAAACCTTTTGACTTTTCTGGGCAGCCAGTGAAATGGCAACTTACTATTTTAGGATATAGCTTTCCAATGTTTGGGTTAAATACTTTAGCCTCAGCAGGACTCTCCCACACACGTAAGTAGTTTAGTGAGGGTACTCTTACTGTCCACAACTCATACGGTGTTTTGGGCACCGACTTACTTGGTACTCTATTGAGAATATGAATGGCGGTTTTTAACGCCTCCATCCATAGGCTCAACGGTAAGGTGGAGTAACTTATCATACTATGCACCATATCCATCAGGGTATGATTGCGTCTTTCAGCTACTCTATTCTGCTGAGGTTCGCCCGGTGTAGAATACTAGGCTACTATGCTATTCTCCTATAAGAACCTTGCAAAAGGTCCAAGAACTTGGCCATATGGGGTATGCCGACCGTAGTACTACCCCCCATGGTCGGACCTGACTATCTTAATCTTTAAATTATGTTGGTTTTCAACTTCTGCCTTAAATATCTTAAATTTATCCAATGCTTCTGTTCTTTCTTTGATTGGATAAATGTAGCCATAATAGGAGTAATCATCTGTGAATGTTATGAACAAATCATAACCATCCACACTCTTTACAGGAAACAGACCACATATGTCTGTGTGAATAATCTATAAAATTCCTGCGCTTCGTTTGACATCTTTCTTAATTTTCTTTACATACTTTCCTTTTATGCATTCTCTGCATTGTTCGAAATCTAAGAACTCTAATGGAGGAAGAATATCATTCTTAACTAGTCTTTCTATTCTCCCCCTCAAAATATGGCCTAAATGACAGTGCCATAATTTCGACAACGCATCGTGAGCTCTCTTTCGTTTTCTGTTTATATCCGTAGACGAGGATACATTCTCATTGTCGTACGCAATGTTCCCATCATCGCATACAACATTCACATCATCACGTAGTGATAACAAATAAAGCTCATTTTGTAAGATAGCAAGACCAACACATGCATTATTAAATGTTATCTTACATTTGCCATTTCCAAAATGGCAATCATATCCATCATTGTCCAAGCATGAAACACTAATCAAGTTTCTATGTAAAGAGGGAACATAAAGTACATCTCTAAGTAAAAGTGTGAAACCATCAGTAAGCTCTAGAGAAAGATCGCCAATGGCTTCAACATCTGCTCAGACTCTATTTGCAACTTTAACGTGTCTTTCGCTTCTTTGCGTAGTCCTCGTCGAATGGAATCCCTGTAAAGAATTAGCAACATGAACAGTTGCACATGAGTCAATCCACCAAGTAGATTTCGAATACTGTACATACAGGGATTCATTTATGAACGTAATAATGTTCTCACCTTTCTTTGCCATGATCATCTTTAAGTAATCGGGACAATCTTTCTTATAATGTCCCGTCTTCTTGTAATGGAGACACTGGTCTTTCTCTACTGTGAACTTGTTCTGTCGAGGCTGATGCAGTATGGGACTCTTTCCCTTTGGCTTTGAGGAGGAGTTAGCATTATTATTCTTTTTCTTGTTGTCTTTCATATAATTGATAGTGCCACCATTGGCAACTTTTATTCTCTCCTCTTCTTGCACACACATAGCCATGAGCCTCTCTAAGTCCCACTTCTTGGGCTGTATGTTGTAGTTGACAACAAAGGTGTCAAATTCTTTTGGCAAGGAAGCAAAAATCAGATGGATAAGAAACTCTTCCTTGAGAGCCAGATCCATTGGTTTTAGCATGGATGCTAAATTGCTCATCCTTAGTATGTGCTCTCTTATGCCACCATTTCTAGAGTACCTCTCTGTCACCAGCTGCTTTATCAATTGGGTAGCATATGTCTTTGAAGAGCCAGTGAACTAACTCTTTATTCTATCGAGGTACTCGGTGACGGTGTCATACTCTGGGATTGAGCCCACAATTGCAGGCTCAATCATGTTCTTTATCACAGCCAAATATTTCTTGTTGGCAGTGACCCACTTTCTATGCTCAAGGTCATATGACATCTTTTGGGATGCAAAATCCTTTTCTCTGGTTGCCCAAGCGGCATCAGCCTCGTTTGTCTCCCTCACCGGTGCCACAGGCTCAGTGGGACACGGTGAGGTGACTACCCAGTCCACCTCAGCCAAGATAAAGGCCAGGTCAATCTTTTTCTTCCACTTCGTGTAGTTGTCACCTTTGAGAGTGGGGATCTCTTTGATACAGCCCATCAAGTTGTATTCACCTGAAAACACAATTCATATAGAGTGAGAACATAAACATAATAATAACAATTGCATGCCTTAGTTTCAATGTTGGTCAAAATTAAAACGCACAATTGTCCTCTACACTAATTCTACATCACCGTTGGATAGAAATAGAATTAATACATGACAAAACTCATAAATAACATCATAATATCACCATTAATCAACGTTGGTCAGAATAATAACAATATTATAATCAACTAAAAACATATCCATTTTCAAAATTAAATTATCCCGTTGGTTCGAATTTAATAATGAAAATAACAACTTTAAATACGCAGCGGAAAGCGTAAATGTTCTCATTATTATTTTTCTAGAAACTTTATAGTACTGTACTTTTATCTGAACAAAATTATCGTTGGATTAAAATTGTGCAGAGTTGGACATCAAAATTCAATTGAAATTTATCAAATCTGTATCAAAAAAGTTTCTGGAAAAATAAAAACAATACTATTCCTTCGGCCCAGCAACAAAAACCAGCTCGGCCCGTTCTCTGCGCGCGCGCTGCCCGCACCCAGGACGCAACCTGGGCCTGGGCCAGCAAAGCCGCGCAGCACGCTCGCCCAACTGGGCCGCAAGTCGGCCCGGCCGTTCGCAGCCGCTCGATCAAGATTGACGGCTCGGCATCATTTTCGCGCGAACAAAACCCGGCGACGGCGTCGTCACCCCGAACCCTAGGTCATTCGCTGCCTCCCTTCCTCTCTCTTCGCCGCTCTCCTTCCTCAACGCAGTGAAGCTTGGCGCCGTCGCCGGCCCCTTCGTCGGCGCGCGCGCTCCCCACGCGGGTGAACACGCCGCCGTCGAGCGTACTAGTGGCGGTGCCCTTTGCCGGAGCTCGCACGGCTCGGCCGTCTTCCCGCGCGCCGGCGAGGCGGCAGCGCAGTCAACGGCGAGGTAAGCCTCTTCCCCTTGTCCCCTTTCTCCTTTCCTTCATCTGCTTTTGGATTTTCTTCTCGGATTTCATCCAATTGGGGATTAGGGTTAGGGTCTCACTGTTGTTCTTCTTCTTCCCGAATTGATTGCGGGTTTAGAGTTCGGTTTCGAGTAGACTTGAAACCGGGCCCTCCTTCTCTTCTTTCTTTCACCCAGTTAGGGTTAGGGTTAGGAAAACCCTCTTTCTTTTCTCATATCCAAACGGATCTAATATGATGGGCTAGATCTATACCAAAACCTGGCTCCGGTACCATTGTTGGACTTAGAACAGGATCTATCGGCATAGAAGTAGCATGCCTACTTACTGCTGAATAGAATCATGAACCCTAGAACATCTACTAGTGCAGTAACAGTAGATAGAATGAGAGAGAGACAGAGAGGGGTGGAGTAGAAGAAGGACGTGTCGAACCTGACACCGCAGAGGGTGATGGTCCAGAGGCCTTCATCTCGTTCGTCGGTGAAGTCTGCGCACGGGCAGCGACATTCGGGGAAGAGGTCGATGAAGCCGTCGACGTCGGTGGAGCGGAGCGGCGCGGCTGGTGGCTTTCCGTCACTGGCTGTGCCCCTCTAGATCGGATTAGGGTTTAGGTGTCGGTGGGGAGCTCAGCTCAGGCGAACCTCGTGACTTGAGCCGCCGGCCTCCACCTCTATTTATTGTGCAGTGTGACAGGGGCCCTGTAGCCATAGTGGGCTAGGCGCCCCCGATCAGGGCGCGGATCAAAGACCCAACTGGGCCGTTGGGCCCAGTTTGGGATTAGAGCACATTCCAATTTCCATTCCATATGTCCTTGCACGCAGTAAACAGCTTCACAAACAGGGCCAGTGTAATTAGGATGATGGCAAAGCCGCATAGGAAATGGAGTTGATTAGCGCTGTACCTTTGTTGCCCATGACAGCCTTGTGCACCAGCGCCCAGCACACAGGCCGGGGTCCGGGGAAGCAATCAAGTGGCAGGGCGCAGTGGCGCCGGAGCCTGCGGGCAGGCAGGACGATGCTCGGCGTCTGCAAAGAACCGCAAGTGGCACTGCAGCGGCACGTACGTGGCGAGCGACGGGATGTATGCTGCTGATTCCGTCGAACAAGGCGCGGTCGTTGACGGCGGTGCCGAACCGTGCGCTGGCGGCGTCATCGCCTCTCTACGCGGCGGCGTGGCTTGATGGTCGGCGGAGTTCGACCCTGCAGCGGCGGGCGGCCATGGAGCTCAGCCGCATCGCTGGCCGTGGAGGTGAGGACGCCGTAGTGGTCCTTGCAGTTTCGTGGTGGCGACGGACCTCGCGGTGGCCGGTGGGAGGGGCGGACCCACGGGGTGGTGCTCGGTGGGCCACGGCATACCCTGTGGGGCATGCCCCTGCCCATTGCATACTGAATTTTTCAACACGTATATGACGAACATTTACAGTTCACAATGTTCCAGTGAGTACATGGCCTGGTGGTTTGCATCTTCTGAACTCCATCTAGGAGGTTGCTGGTTCGACCCTCTTTGTTGTGATGCAATTTTTTTTCTATGTTTTCTTATTCTTTCTCTCTATATAGTGCTCTATTTTTCAGTTTTTCTATATACTACGGAGTGATCCCTCACATTAACTATATAGTGCTGCATTTTATTTTTTTATTTTCTCCATTTCCTGGCATAGTTTCTATTTATTAAGAATGACTTCAAGACTCTCTTTATATTTTTCCTTATTGATAGGAATAGACATTTTGATAAAAAAAATCTTTTAATAGTTTCGCCAATTAGATCGCCAAATATTGTCATTCTTTATTTCTTTGCTAGCCAAAAATAGAGATGAAATAGTAATTTTTATTCAAATGGTTTTCTTATTTTGATCCCTCTACAAATTATTTTCCTATTTTCTAAGTAGTGCTTTATTTTCATATTTTCTCACTAGTCATAAAACATCCAATGTGTTGTTAATATATGTAGTCAAATTCAAGTGAAAGAAAACCCATTCAAATTTACTTTTGATGATCAAGATGCAATTCAAAGAGCTTATATATAATTAAAGGTCCTTATAAACCTTATGTACATGGTTTTACAAAAAAGAAAGATTGGAGATAAAGATCGTCAATTCAATTATGTATGGATGTATAATCTTGGTTGGCTTGAATAATTGAGACATTCATGTCATTTAAAAAGTGGCAGGTAAACAAGTCGGACAAGTAGTATTGTGAGTTTAGTGGCAGGTAAACAAGGGAAGAGATTGAGAACAAATGTCGTTGTAGGAACGGTTTTTCGCCACGAAATAATATATGGTTTTTAGCAGTGGGGTTTCATCTATTAAAATTTCGTGTAACGGATCAATCTCATATATATTATTATAGATCGCTTGGTTTGCGAAATAAAATAGTCTATTTTCTTTTGATTCATCTCTTTTTTTGTCCTAAAAATAGAATGAATTGTTCTATCACCACCTTGTTTCTTATATATAATATAATATTTTTATAGTATTAGTATGAGAAATAAAGTTAATGGAAGTCGATCCACCACAGCTTGAAATATCCATGGTGTATTACCCAAACCGCTTGTAAGTCGTAAACTTTACCAAATTTCATGGCAATTCCTCTAGGAAATTTTAGAAATGTTGGGGATCGATAGGAAGTGCAATTTAAGCAAATAAATAGTTGGCTATAGGTGTCTCTATAGGTGCTTTATTCGCTTATCTTATAATCTGTACTTTTTAGCTTGTTTTTTCAGTCGGAACAGTATTTTTCTCTTACAACAAATCAGCCGAAACAGTGTTACGGCTTATTTTTTCAGTGAAGCGAATGGGGCCTAAATGTTCATAGCCGACTGTTTATTATACTGGTGCGATCCCATATTCCTCCAAGGCTCTTTTTTCTCTCGAGCCACCCCGATAATTCTTTTGAATCGTAAGCGCGCTGAGGCCTTGAATTCAGCATCGGCCATGAGTTGAACAAGAGTTCATCATAATAAAAATCACCATTTGACACTAGTAGAATGAACGCTCCCTTCAGTGGCGGATCTAGGATTTGAGCTAAGAGTATGCCGTCAAAAAAAAATTCATATACAAATCGGTAAACGCTCCCTTCACAGTGGCGGATCTAGGATTTTAGCTAAGAGTATGCCGTCAAGAAAATTCATATACAAATCGGTAAAATCATTTGGCAATTCGGTAACAATTATAAACTTTACAATGTAATTCGGCATATATACACTAAATAACACAGTAAATTTTAAATTTGAAGATTCAGTTGAAGACATCCACAAATTACAATATGAGAATAGTTCAAGCACCACACTGATAGTTTCAAATATATGCATAACTAAGAGTAAGAGACTTACAATACTACTATGACTCCGTTCAAATTTCCTTATTTGACACTTGATGATTCATTCCCAATATAACACTGCTGCCTACTGTGGCTGCTAACGACGTTAAGTGGCACTTGTAAAGACGTTTTGCCCTAGGGATGAAAATGGTACGGATATTTTCCGACCGTATTCGAAACCGAATCCGTTTAGAGGGGTTGAGATCTGTCCGTATCCGAGTCTGGATATCCAACATCCGATACCGTATCCGTATCCGAATACTCAAATCGCATATTTATGATGTCGATATCCAATCGTACCTATCCGACATAGTTGACACTATCCGTATTCGAATCCGAATCCGGACAGAAATATGAAAACAAATATAATATCGGTGATATCCGTCCGTATCCGATCCGTTTTCATCCCGCCCTCATTCACTATGTACTGTTGGCGAAAAAAAAACACCCACGCACCACAGGACGTGCGGATAGCAGACGGGGCCGGCCGTTTGGGTGGGTAGCTATAGCTAGGGTGCGATGGCCCAGGCCCCCAAATCACAAAGGCCCCACCCGAGGTACGCACGTGGGTTCTAGCCCAGCCGCTATGCTAGGCCTTTGTTCTACCAGGCACAGCACACAGTGGCGTCTGCTCGGACATGGAGTCGAGGGACCAGACTACCAGACGGCTACTAACGCAGCCATAATGATAAGTAAGGATGAAAACGGACGGAATCGAACGGAGAACTCCTCAACCGTTTTCTACTTTTACATTTGAATACGAAAACGAAAACGAAAGCGGACAAACCGAACACGAAAACGAACACGAACTTACGGAATATCGAGAATTTCGAAAACGAAACAATTCGAGCGGAATTATATCGAACACGGTCGGTATACGAAAACTCAATACGGAATACCGACCCGTAGACCAAGTGCATGACTAAGTGTATACATGATCAAGTTCAAGTGCATATAATAATTAACAAGTGCATATTATAGAAACATGAACTCAAACTGAGTCAGAATAATTTTATTAATCTTTTTAGAATAGATGTAGTATTTTATTTTAAAGATTTATTCAGATTTTTCTTTTGAGTAACAAAGATTTATTCGGGTGATGCAAAAACTATCAAATGATTGACTTTGCAGGTGGGGGTTAAACCGATGAGTTTGATGGGCTATGGCCCAGGTGGGCTTTCGTGTAGATGCTGCCGGTTTCCTGACATTTAGCACCATCTCATGAGGTGAAGAGAGACGAGGCTGAGCGCCGTCTATAAGAGAGGGCAGCTGGCCACCAGTAGAAAGAACACAGCTGCGTGGTGAACAACCTGTAATTGGGCTGTATGACCTGTGCAGTTGGTCAAATTCGGTTTAAACCGAATTTTCAATTCGGAATATTTCAAATTAAAAGTAGAAAAGTAGAAAACGGTCGGAAAAATGTCTAAACCGTTTTCTACTTTTACATTTGAAATACGAAACATCTGAAATGCGAAAGCGAAAACGGTAAAGTCGGACAAGAAAATGCGGATTCGATCGGATTAAATATAAAAAAACGATGCGGTTCGGTTCGGGATATTTCCGTTCCGTTTTCATCCTTAATGATAAGCCATCGGTCGTCCGTCCATGACTCAGTCCGGACGCGGCTCCGCAGGAGCAGGTCTGATCTCTCTATCTCTATCAGAAACAGGGCCTTGTTTAGATTCTAAGTTTTTTCACTCTCTCTCCACCACATTAAATCTTTGGACACATGCATAGAGTATTAAATGTAGATAAAAAAATAACTAATTACACAGTTTGATTGTAAATTACGAGACGAATCTTTTGAGCCTAGTTAGACCATGATTGGACAATAATTGTCAAATACAATCGAAAGTGCTACAGTGTCAAATACTGGTTCCTAACACTCATCTAAACAAGGCCCAGAAAAACAAATCCTCACTCGCTCATTTTTAGCCTGACGCGCTCTACGCAGCAGCGTGATCGTCTACGCTCCTTCCCCCACCGCATGCTCATCGGCTGCCGCGCCGTGCCCCACCATCCCACGCCCCATCGCCGGCCGCGCCGCACGTCCGTCCCAGACACCTGTGTGGCTCGCTCCCTCGCCGTCCGTCCATCCGTCTCCCATCGCCATCTCGCACGACGCTGACCCGCCATGCCCGCTAGGGCGCATGTGCCGTGGCGCCTCAGGTCTTCTCCGGCCGAGCTAAGGGCACCCACGAACGCGGGCGGTGCTGGTGGTGCTCGCGCACCGTGGCTTGCCGCCGGCTCCGACCTCGACGGCCGAAATCGACCGGCCTGGCCTTCCTTTCCCCTATGATGCATACGCATGTTTCAAGCGTTTCAGATGTATGTTGTAATTGTTTTATCTTGATGTTGTAAAAGTAGATCGAGGAATGTTGCATATGTTGCAAGTGTTTCATAGGCATGTTGCAAGCGTTTGTTCAAAATGTTTCATCTGTTTTCACAGGTATGTTGCAATCGTTTTTATCTGGATGCATATATTGCAATAGTATATTCCAAATGTTTCAGTTATTTCAGTCTTATGTTGCAGCAAGTGGTTTCATGTTGCAAGCAGCAAGTGTTTTTTTATGTTTCATGTGCTTCATACACATGTTGCAAGAGCATGTTCTAAATGTTTCATCCATTTTCAGTTTTACGTTGCAATCATGTTGCAAGTGTTTTAAGCTGTTTGGTTGGGGGGCGAGCCAGGGCCGGTGGACGGGGCAAGCGGCGCGACGGGGCCGACAGACGGGGGCGCTGGCCGCTAGGGCCGGCGGACGGAGGTGCTGGGGCTGACGGATGGGGGTGCTGCAGGTCAAGGCCGCGCTAGGGGCGTGCTCGTCCTCAACCGCTGATCCCAGCTCCCACGTGTCGCCCATGCGGCGAGCAGGAGAGAGAGGAGGGAAGAACCAGCTGGCGCAGGAACAGGGGCGGAGCGCACTCGTGTGTGCGGATAGGTCTTCGCAATATAAGGCCCCGTTTGGCAGGGCTTCACTTCATTAGTGAAGTCATTTTTTTTGCTTCAGCTCCGCGAACAGTTCCACCGGTGGAGCTGAAGCGGTTTTGGTAAACCGTTTGGCAAAATGGCTTCCCTGTGAGAGCATGTTTTTAGGGGCCTGGAGGAGGAGCCGGGAGAAACCACTTTTTTGGCTCCATCCCACCCCAAATCACTGTGAGAGCATATTTTTAGGGGCTTCACAAGTGAAGCTATTTTACTTTACCCCGTTTGGTAGAAAACGACCCCAAACGGCTCCTGAAGCCGGTGGAGAAGCCCTCCCAAACAGGGCCTAAATCAATGCACCGGATGGATAGTCAGCCAGAGAGTCCAATGCTCACATGTGTCGTTCAGTTATTGGATGGTCCTGCGCTCAGATCCACGGGTGCCAGCGCTACAAGGAAGATTACCTGGCGCTTGCCTTTTTGCCACCGCTGGACTATCCGGTGCTATCTAAGGATGAAAACGCAACGGAAATATTCCGAACCGAACCGCATCGTTTTCTATATATAATCCGATCGAATCCGCATTTTCTTGTCTGACTTTACTGTTTTCGCTTTCGCATTTGAGATGTTTCGTATTTCAAATGTAAAAGTAGAAAACGGTTTACACATTTTTCGACCGTTTTCTACTTTTCTACTTTTAATTTGAAATATTCCGAATTCAACATTCGGTTTAAACCGAATTTGGCCAACTGCACAGGTCATACAGCCCAATTACAGGCTGCTCACCACGCAGCTGCGTTCTTTCTACTGGTGGCTAGCTGCCCTCTCTTATAGACGGCGCCCAGCCTCATCTCTCTTATTATGTATTTGGCCGTGCACTTGTTTAATGCTATGCACTTGTTTAAGGCTATGCACTTGAACTAGATCATGCACTTGTTAGTTGTGAACTTGTTATGTATTTGGTCGTGCACTTGTTTAATGCTCTGCACTGTGGGTCGGTATTTCGTATTGAATTTTCGCATACCGACCGTGTTCGACATAATTTCGCTCGAATTGGTTCGTTTCCGAAATTCTAGATATTCCGTAAGTTCGTGTTCGTTTTCGTGTCCGGTTTGTCCGCTTTCACTTTCGCTTTCGTATTTCAAATGTAAAAGTAGAAAATGATTGAGGAGTTTTTCGACTGAGTTCGACCGTTTTCATCCTTAGTGCTATCTGTGCTAGTCATGAGTCTTTTTGGACCTAGGGCGAGAACTAATATGGAGGCTTGCATCCACCTCCCAAAAATAACTTGTACATGTCTCTAAGTTCATAGAAAAGGACAAATGTGATCATAAACACTTACTTGGCACTTGACATCATTTAAAACAATTTCTTCGAACATTTTGAGATGCAAAGTCACTGATTATACTCTCATGCAATAGTTTCTTCTCAATAAATAAATTCATCAAACCATTTAATCCTTCATGAGACATTATTATTCACTGATTATGGCGATCTCGTGAATCGCGATGATGATCCTGTGATGCTAGGAGTCAGCACTGATAAGCGGTTCCCTCTCGATGAAAATAGAAGCACCTTTCTTTCTTTCTTTCTTTTTTTTGAAAAAAGATAGAAAACAATAGCAACGGCGGATGCAGCGTATCACTTTTCCATCTCCATACAAAAATACCGAGGACGATGCGGCCGTGGCACCATGGTAAGAAAAAAAGTTTACCACGTAACAGCCTCGTTTTCACTATATATACTTTGACAAAGTTGTAAAGGGTACTTAGACGTTGCACCAGGTCAATTCGCATGCAGCTTGGCCCTCTAATTAATAGGGGTGAGCAGAGCAGCCGACGGTGCAAGAGCCGCGTGTTGACGGGCCGTTTCTCTCGTCTCCGCGTCCAGCGACTCTGCGTTAGGGGCGTTGCTACGAATGCCTCCCGGCCGAGACACACTTAGGGTTGTTCTAGGTTCAATAAAACCACCTAAAATGTCCACAAACTCTGCCGAGAAGCTTGTGGAATAGCATATTAGGGTTTAGACGAGATGAGAGCAAAAGGAGAATAAAAAGTAAAGGCAAAAGGTAAAATTTGTACTGATTAATTGGATAGCTCAATCGGTTGTGTGACTTTGTATTTATAGGGTGAGAAGTCTATCCCAGTGGTGGAGTTTGAATACAATACAAAAAAACCGGCCCAAGATAAACATAGAAATTGAGTCCAACTCGGACCTGACCTAAAATACATGCACCAAATCGACATAGGGCATGGGACTACCCGATGCTTGTATTTGACATGGCCGGTCAATTTTGGGTGCGAATATGTGCCTCCCTATTTTTTTTTCCAAAACTCATGGGCAAAAAACTAATCTTCTAAACCAAAATTATCTAAGGACGATGATGACCAACAATTCATTGACCATATTTGTTCTAAGGACAATAATTAACCTATCGGCCATAACACTAGATCAATTTCAAGTAGTAGTAATTTTGAAAAAAAAAAATCAAGTCGTAGTAGAAACAACATATTTTGGCTTCCAAACCGTATTAATGGATATTGTCTTCTGGTTGGGCTTTGCTGAAATCACCTCCACTTGTTGCTCCTTTGATCTTTCCTTTGCGCATTTGCTAAAATCTCCTCTTTGGTGTGCGAGACAAGCCTGAGGACACACCTTGGCTGCAGGGGCGGATCCAGAACGGGGCTGCGTCCCGGGCTGAGCTGCTGATTCACGTTCAAAACAGTCTGATCTTGCTTTCTAGGCCTCCTTTTTCTAATTAAGATCATAGTTTTTTAGCTAAACACCACATATGTTAAAGGGGCTACGTGGACTCGCCTCGGGCTGCAGCCCGGGCAGCCCGGGCCCTGGATCCGCCCCTGCTTGGCTGTTGAGATGCAGAAGCATCCTCGCTGCCCTCATCACCTTTTTCATGGTTAGAAAATGCAGTTTTGACCAGATTATTGCTAGCAAAAAATCGGTTGGGGTAATAGACTAAAATTTAAATATGCAACATGATATTGAATAATGTATGGAAGCATATGCACACTGAGCAGGAGTGTTTTTACTTAGCACAAATATATATACGTGTCCAGAATTTTAGGTATTGATAGTGAAAACTACAAATGTTTTTACTTAGGGTAGAAAAATCTGGGTCCAATTTCAGTGTGGCGGTGGGGGTTGGGGGAGGAGAAAATTGGTAGAGAAGTATTGATGGTGAAAGTACTCTGACAACAGTATTGCTTTTACAGGTCTATGGGTCAGGTGTGAATTTTATAAATATGCTGAAAAAACAAGCATGAACTCTATAAGAATGTAGAAGTAGGCTATGGATAAAAGTCCCTCTTGTGTTGGCCGGTCGTCTTTTTATTAGCAGCTGAGATAGAGAGGGAGCGGTTACCCAACAAAGAGTCAGTAGTTGGGCTCTGGATCCCTTCGGACCGGAAGAACATGTGATCAGTGGCGGAGCTTGAACAACACCATAAGAGGGGCCACCAATGAATTAGGGAGGCCACAAATGATGCATGAAAAAAATTAGCCATAGATTACCATAGGTTTATTAAGAAAAATGGAAAGTATAGGGGTGGCCATGGCCCATGTTGGCCTCCTATTGATACTAGGTTAGGGTTTGGTAAACCAACCACAGGCGGGTAGGAAGAAAAAGATCGTGTGTGGAAAACAGGGTTTGAACCCGCAACTTCTGGCATGACAAACTAGCAAGAAAACCTCTATTCTGAGGCTAGCTTTCTTTCATGTTTGGTGGGGCTGGCCCCTTCGATTCTAAAATTCAAATTATTCTAGACTGAATGTATAGATGTAGTAATAAATTTGGATCGGCCTTTCCACCCTGCGCCTATGTCAAGGTACCTTTAGGTGGCACATGGATAGGTCAAGTAAGAATTGACTCAACAAAAATAGATGGAATTGGACCGAAAAATGCTATTCAACTTCATTGTAGTTCTTATCAAAAAAAAAAAAAAAAACTTCATTGTCGATTAGGTGGTGAAGGAAAGTTGGACGAAGTAATACCAATGGAAGCAAAAGCAGGAGCTAACTTGTAGCTGGGACACCAAAAGTGCCTAGCAGCTTTCAGTTCAATTCCTTTACAAAAGTTGTCGCTACAAATGTTTTTACTTATAGGATAGAAAATATGTGTCAAGTTTCAACAGAGAAACAGTAAAATGGTAGAAAAATCTGGGACACCAAGTGCCTAGCAGCTTTCAGTTTATTTCATTTACAAAAAGTCGTTGCTACAAATGTTTTCACTTAGGGTAGAAAAATCTATACGTGTCAAATTTCAATGGGAAATTATTTCCTTTACAAAAAGTTGTTGCTACAAATGTTTTCACTTAGTATAGAAAAATCTGTACGTGTCAAATCTCAATGGGGGAAAAAAAGAAAATTAGTAAAACACAGTGATTTTCAAAGAGGAATTAGAAGAAGAAAGAAAAGAAAAATCTGTACGTGTCAAATCTCAATGGGAAAAAAAAGTAGTAAAAACAGTGATTTTCAAAGGGGAATTAGAAAAGTGGCAAAAAAAGAAAAGTAGTAAAAAAACAGTGATTTTCAAAAGAGAATTAGAAAAATGGTAAAATAACGGGCCAGGTAGGGGTCGTCGAACCTAGGACCTTCTGCTTAGCACGCTATATTCACTTAGCTAAAGGCGTGAGTGTGACTAATTTGAAACTTCTAGATTTTTAAGAAATCTACAGCGATTTGCACTAGTACCATCTACAGAGATTCTAAACTTGATTCATTTTCGTCGAGTCCCGCGGCAGGGATGCGTTCGCCAAGAAGAGCCAAGAAGAAGACCAAGAACACCAACCCTTCTCCCCATAGAGATGCCTTCGACCATGGAGACAATAATATCGCCGACCCTCCTCCCCACATAGATGCCTTCAACGACCATGGAGACTACAACATCTCTAAAGTGTGTTCGAAGCGATCGGAGGCCTTGAGCGCCACAAAGACTGAAGAAAGAAGATAGAAGACCCTAGATTCAAAATGAAGAAATGGAAATTCGAAAATGATCCTTCTGATTCCCAAAGAATGAGGGACAAGGGGATTGATACCGAGAAAAAATTCTTCTTATCATAAGATGTGATTTGATCCGCATATGTTTGGTACAAAAACAATCTTCTCCTTTAATCATAAATGCACTACTACAAAAAACGTTTGTAGCAACGGGACAATTTTTTTTAGGGGAGGGTGGTGATGGAGCCACCCCTACAGTGGACGTGCTCGGGACCCATGAGACCAGCCGCCCCTACAAATGGAACAGTAGGGGCGGTTGGTGATACGACCCGCCCCTACAAATGGGTTGATTTGTAGGGGCGGCTCACTCACCAGCTGCCCCCGGTATTACGATTTATAGGGGCAGCTCAATCACCAGCCGCCCCTACAATGACCCACTTATAAAAACCTGCAACCACTTCTTCCTCCTCGGGTCACTCACTCCAACCTGTGAAAAAGGTAGGGAGGCTTTGGGCACCCCCCAAAAATTGCTCTACTAAGGGGGAAGGTTTTGGTCTCAAATCCTTTGGTGGAGAGGTTGTAGAAGGTAAAAAATGCTATTCCACACTTTTTTTGAAGTTTTAATGGTTGGTTAGTGAGTAATTAGGGTTTTGCTTTTCTCTCTCTTCTATGGTGCTTGAGCTACTTATGAAGCAAATTAGACCCAAGTTTTGAATGTACTAGGATAAATTAGGTAGGGGAACAAGATCATACCCTTATTTGGTCCATGTTTCTTGATTTTAGTGAATAATTAGTTAGTTTTATGGATGTTTTATGTACACATAGATCTAGATTAGATCTAAGGTTTGGTTTTTTTATTAATTTCATTTTTGTAAATTTATGTTTGATGAAATTGGACTAGGGTTTGCATGAAAGATATTGGGTAAAATATAATTGTTGCTAATTGTTGTCTTTGAAATTGTTTATTGTAATCAACAAATATGTATTTTAATTATTTATGGATAAATAGTCCATTAATTAATTTTCCTCTACCATGGTGTGTTTGTATGCTTCATGTAATTATATTTGATTTATATTCATATATATATAAAGTATATACAATTATTCTCAAGTAATTATTAATTTGATTCATTTTTATATATATCTGAATAAGTGGCCCTTTAATGTTTGTTTTGTTGTTGTTGTAAAAGACGGAGTACAGGAACTCTTGGATGTATGGTTCGTTAAGGTTCAAGACAGGTTTCCGTGAAGAGGTGGATAAATTTATTGAAGCCACAGAGAAGCATGCAACGACGTTGACAGAGAATAAGGATACAATTATTTGTTCCTGTAAAGATTGCAAGAACCGTATGGCATGGACAAATGTGACTATCATCAGATCATATTTGATTATGCAAGGATTTGTTGAGAACTACACAGCTTTGATTCATCATGGTGAAACGGTTATTGTTAACGATGGGGATGAGGAGGAATACGACGATGAAACCCTAGAATCCCTATCCCAGTATTCAGCAGAGCTTGATGCACGAATGGATCCCGAGTTTGACAATAAACAAGGTGGTGATGCTGGTGGTTGGGATTGTAACGACGAAGGTGGTGCCAATAATGATGGCGGAGCACGTGTCAGTGATGAAGATTTGGAGGACATGATTAGAGCCCTTGGACCAGAGATTTTACTAAAGAGCCCGAAATGTCTAGAAAATTTGGAAAGGGTGACAAAAACATCGAAGGAGACTGTGTATGGTGTTGAAATGTCTAGAAAACATTGCTACGTTTTGTGCTTGAGCTACTCATCCTGAAGGCTAAGTACGGCTGGTTAGACTATAGTTTCAATGATTTATTGCGTCTCCTATCATGGGTGCTGCCACAACCAAACTCAGTTCCCGCCAACACATACCAAGCGAAGAAGGTCATAAGTCCATTGACAATGGGGGTTAAAAAATCCATGCATGCCCCAACCACTGTATCCTTTTTCGTGGCAAAACGTTCAAGTCACTGGATAAATATCCCCTGTGTGGGACCAGCCGGTACAAGAACAATGACCTTTACGGTGGGGATGAAGCCTCCACGGAGAAAAAGAGGAATAAGAAGGGTACGAAAAAGGTGGTACAAGAATCTCAGCCCCCAGAGGACACTTCATTAGGCAAAGATACAAAGCAGAGAAGAATTCCTGCCTTGGTAATATGGTACCTGCCAGTGACCGACCGCTTGAGATGTGTCTTCCTAAACCCTAAAGAAGCCACACTCATGACATGGTGGGATGATGAGCGCAAGGTGGATGATGATAAGATTGCACACCTGGCTGATTGTAGTCAGTGGCAAAGGATCGATGAGAAGCATAAAGAATTCAGCGATGACCCAAGGTATGTACGGTTTGGCTTGAGCACCGATGGAATGAATCCCTTCAATGAGAGATGAGCGACCACAACACTTGGCCAATGATCTTGACCATGTACAATATCCCAACGTGGTTGTGTCAGAAGAGAAAGTACCTTCTCCTCACTATTCTTATTTCTGGCCCTAAACAACCAGGCATTTGTAACACCTTGGGTGTTTAAAATACTAAAAAACTGTCATATCATCATATGCATTGCAAGGCAATTGGTCATATTAAAAACTTTGAGATGCATACACTAAAACAAGTTTATATTCATGTGATATGTGTTGAATCACATTGTTTGACTCAAGTTCAAAGTTTGTTTGGATTTTGAATTTTTCGAGAAAACCCTGATTTTTGGCATTTAAATCCTACCCTGAAAATCCATTTCAAAATCTAAGCATAATTTGGGGTGGATCCCAAAAGTAAAAGTGTAGAGCTTAACAAGTTATACAAAGTTTATTTTTGGAGTTTTTCAAGTTGTTTAGAAAAATTTGGAGTAATTCAAAAAGGCGTAATTCGTTAAATATCCCCTATTTGAATTTAAAAGATCATTTCAAAATCTAGACCGAATTAGGAGATGGTTATAAAAGAAAAGTTGTAGAACTTTTGATTTTGAACAACTTTTGTTTTTGGAGATTTTTGAGTTGTTATGAAAATTTGAGAGTAATTTATGAATTTTGGTGAATGGCAAACTTGTAATTATTGTGAACAGTGTTCACGCCGGCGAGCTTCGGCTTGCTTCCAGTCGCGCGCGTGGCCGTCTGGGCGTCGCGTTGGCGCGCTGAAGGCTTCCTCATGGCTTCCTTGCACTTCCTTGGCCGCCCTATAACGCTCTAGAGCCGCCGCCGTTCTTCTTTCTTCGCCCTCTGTTTTTCCCGTCGCCGCTGCTCCACTCCGGCGAGCCCGTGCCGTCGTTGTCATGCTCCACCGTCGCTGATAAGCTAGTCTCAGCTCCGCCTAAACCTTGCGCGTCCATCTGACCCACCAATTTGGCTTGTCTTCACCGGGAACTCGAGTTTCATCGCCTTCTTCCTCGCGGCCGGTAACCTCACCGTCGCATGCGCATCTCCGTGGCCAGAGCCCGTCGGTGAGCCGTTGCCCTTGATTGGTGTACCTTTGGCTTCGTCTCGATGCCGTAGTGCTCATTTCATTGTTGCTTGGCCGTTTTGTCCACTGCTGTCGCCGGCACACCGTCACCGACGCTCCTTGCTCCGCCGCCGTTGCTGTTCACGTCGACCCGCGTCTACGCTGCTTCTCCAACCTTGCTTTCTGCTCCGTAGTGTTCGTGGTGAGCTCCTGATGCTTCCTGTGCCCTTTGATTAATTGCTACCGTACTCCTATCGCCGGCGTAACGTCGCCGAGCCACCGCGTCCGCCATGGCCGACGCCAAGCTCGTAACTCGTAGTAATTTGTCTAGTTAGTGCCTTCAGTCGATGCGCCGTGATGATGTGGTCATTTTGGTACCGTGACCGTCGCCTTTGGACTCACCGTCGGTGAGTTTGCGCCGGTCAGCGCCGTCGTCGTCGTAGTCAACGTCGGAGGTTGAAGATGACATGTGGGACCCGGGTGTCAGTGACTCAACGTTCAAATGGATTTTTCTATTTTTCAGAATTAAATGAATAGTGCTGTAATTTGTTATTTTTGTGTAGAATTATTTAGAGCTCCAAAAATTATGAAAATTTTTGTGTGAATTCTCTATGATGTATATTATATGACAAAAATTTGAAATATTGATTTTCAGTAATTTTGGGATGTGATAAAAATTGCTCAATTAATTAATAAATGACTTTCCATGATTTTTCTAGGCTTATTTATTTATCCAAAAATTATGAAAATTGTTTTGCCACTTAGTTATCATGTAATGAACATTTACAAAAATTTTGAGCTCAATTGGAATAAGTTGATTTATTTCATAATTTTGAATTAAATAATTAATTCATAAAAGCGAATAGTAACCTTTAATGATTTAGGTTTTTGTTTGGACTTTTGGATTGAGTGATGACCTTGGATCATTAGTTGATAATGATTCTTGGCAATTGATTGGGTGTTGCGAAAAAGGTTTGATTAGTTTGACTTGCAACTGTACCGCGAAGGAAAGTTGTATTCAAATTATTAATTTTGCATCCATCATCGAGCATCATGTTTCGTATTCCACATCATGTTAAACATGGCATTGTTATTACGTGTAGTAAACGAAGGTGAACACGTGGTAGTTAATCAAGTTGTCGGGAAGGTTGATCCGTCTATTGAGGTCGGATCGAATACTTGTGAAACGTCGCAGGAGCCGGACTTTTCCGTCAACGAAGGCAAGCCCCGGATGCATACAACCCTACGTTGTATTTTACGAATTGATTTCGCTTTTGCTTCTCATTACTGCATTAAGTGATTAGGAGTCAAATGAAAAACAAATTGGTGCATTACCACCCTTGTTATTCCATATTTACCATATTACCAGTTTTAAACTCGTATATGCCTAGTTTTGCTTAGCTATGCATAGAACGATGAAAGTCGGGCGATTACCTGTCACCTGCAAGTTTTAAATGGAACATTGGTTAATTATGTTAGCATGTGATATGGGAATGTGGAGTAATAAATCTAGACCGGACGGACTCGGTGTGTGTGAGCCACAAGACATGGAGGTCTTGTGAGCGGGTTCTTTCCGCCTGTGTCGATTAAGGCACGTCCATTGTTGAATTGCATGAGGTGAGAATTTGTAGTACTAACCACATACTCCGGTAAGCCTGAACTTGGCGATTCTATTACGAGAATGGCTACTCGCGCACTGGGAGTGGAGAGATGGCGGGAATAGCGTGTACCCATGTGGCCATGGGCTGGAATGGTGGAGTACTGTATTCTCGGGTGGCACGGACCCATTCTTGTTTCAGAGGATCCGAGGTTAGGTTGGTATATGTAGGTCAGGGACCTGCATATGTCGTGTGGTCTGGAAGTCCCAGCTGGGTTTATAATCGGTTTGAATCGTCGTTGCTCCTCGGTTATGGAGACTCAACTCACTGTTCCTCATCGTAGAATTAATAACTAGAACTTGAGAAAGGTTTGCGAAAAAGATTGATATGAAATTCATGATCTCATTACGGATCATGGCAGAATCATATGTGGTACTTATAAAGTTTTACCTTTGGAGTAAAGAATTTTATTAAAGAGCTTTTACGCAAAAGAACTTTGATTATTGTTAAAACCATACCTTGAAGCCCTGAGCCTGCATTCCTGAGTCTTATCAGTTTTCATTTCGGTTAAGTCTTGTTGAGTACTTTTGTACTCAGGGTTCGTTGACCCTTGTTGCAGGTGAGCCTCATGAGCAGATCTATTTTGGATCGTGCTGCATGATAGTTGTACCTTGTGATAACGATGAGAAGTAAATGTGTGGTCCTTGGGCAAGGCAATCTCCTTGTGTGTTGTGTATTATATTATAATGCCACTCTACTATTTCATTTTGTAATAAACATCGAACCTAGTTGCGAGGTTTGAAACTACTGTTTTGTAAACTATGTTATTGTAAGACTTCCGCTGTTTTTACTCTGGTATTGATATTTGAATAAATGTTATAATACTGCAATGACTATGTAACGTGATCCTGCTCGGAAATCGTGGATGATTCGGGGTTCCCTGAGGACACCCGACAGTCTTTTTAAGTTACTGGAAACGTATGCATAAATGTCAAAAGTCATCGGACAGTGACAGGTGCATGTGGGCCCTATAACTTAGGAGGTTCTGCCACAGAATGGTATTGGAGCGATCGTTACAAGGTTTTTGTTGTATTGTTTTACAAAAACTTCAAAATGATTTGGATGACTAAATTTAACTTGATAGTTTGGTCCAAATTGCTTCTGACTTATCTTATTTCTTTCTCACCATTCCTTATTTGATTAAAAGGGTCTTGTGTGGTGGAGTAGTAATCTTACTATGCCCTATATAAAAATAAATGTTGTTTATGTGCATTATAAACTTTGATGTTTTTGTTCGTAAGAACGATTCATGCATCATGCATAATTCACTCGTTACTTCCTTCACCTCTTAGTCTGGAGTTGAGTAGTGAGACTGGTTTGAGTAATGTAATCCATCATAGCTGCTCTTTAGACTTTGATCAAATGGTCTTACTTGGATTAAATTGGTTTCCTACAGTATGGCTCGTGCCAAGATGACGCCCCGTAAGTCCACTGGACCCAAAGGAGTTCCTCGTCACCAACTTGCCCCTAGAAATGATGGTGCTAGCAGTAGCAGTTCTAGGCCTGATCTCTAGGCAGAAATACAGAGGATTTCTACAGAGTTAGCACAAGCTACTAGAGATAGGGCTTTGGATGCTATACAGGTAGGAGAATTACAGGATCAATTGAGGCGTCTCACCACCGCACACAGGAACTGCGAAAGCATGTTAGTTCGTACGGTGGAGGGAAGAAATGAGGCTTGGCATAGGGAAAATGTAGCTAGAGCTAGAACTCATGAGCTAGAATTCTATGTAGAAGATTTAGAAGAACATAATACATATCTACATGAGGAAGTTCATAGGCTTAGCAATCTACTAAACCCGAATCATGAGCCTCAAGCTGATGCCATGGACCCAGGTGTCATCCTTGTCGATGAAAGTGAATCAGAAGAAGAAGAAGATCCTGAAGAATTAGTAATGATAGATGAAAGTGATAATGAAGGCGGTAATATTTCCGGAATGGATACCAAGCCTGAAGTTTGAAGTGCTCAGGGAAAGGAGTAGAGTTGTGTAATAGAAGATCTAGTTAAGATAGTAGTCTTGTTTAGATGTGTTCTTGTGTTTAAATAAGTGGCATCGATGTAATGCGGGTAGTAAGCTCTTTGATCTTTGAATAAAGACTTGTGAATAAAGTTTGGTTTGTTATGAACAGATGCGTCGTACGCGGGGATCGCATATTCCTGGTACTTCACAAGATGATGATGATATCCCCAACCCGCCACCAATGTCGACCAATTTGGCTGATGCTATCGCTGCATTAGTCAATGTGACTGTGGAAAATTCTCGTTTGCTTCATGAGATGGCTCAAAGTAATCAGAATTAGATGCATGGAAACCGTGGCCGCAATCATAACAGGCATGAGGCTACCTATGTGGATTTCACGGATACAAAACCCCCGGTGTTCACCAAGGCAGATGAACCCCTGGAGGCTGATGACTGGCTTAGGACCATGGAACAGAAATTTGATCTTATTCACTGCACAGAGTTTCAGAAACCGGTGTTTGCTGCCCAACAACTTAGAGGTGCAGCTGGTGCTTGGTATGCAAATCTGATGGCCATGCAACCTGCAGGCGTTCCGTTAACTTGGACAGAATTTCGCACTGCTTTCAGAGCCCATTATATCCCGGAAGGAGTGATGGCTATGAAGCTGGATGAATTCCTTGCCTTGAAGCAAGGAGATCAAACCGTGATGCAGTATGTGGGAAGATTTAATCATCTGTCCCAATATGCATCCGAACATGTCAATACGGATGCCAAGAAAAAGAAATGGTTCATGAGAGGTCTGAATACCAAACTGCAGACAATGATGATAGCCTATACCAATATCACTTATCATGAGGCAGTAAATATTGCAATTGCTTCAGAGGCAAAGTATCGGCAGCATAAGGAGCTCAAGAAGAAAAAGAATGTGCCGTCTGGACCTTTTGGTGGAAACCAAAAGAGGCAGAGAGTGATTTATCATCCAGTAAACCATTATCGTCCTCCTTATCGTCCACCGCAGTTCCAAGCCGGGCAACAGTCAAATGTCCGTCCTGCTATAACCTATCCGAACTCACAGTCAACCAATGCTCCTAGTGGTAATGCTCCAACATCACAGGGTCACAACTATCCGTGTTACAATTGTGGAAGGACTGGTCATTTCTCTAGGGAATGTCCATATCCTAGGCAGGCTAATCAAAATTATCAGAAGGCCCCTGCCAATCAACAACAGGGTCAAGCACCAAACAAGAACCACAATCAGAATGCTCAGAAGGGCAAAGATGAGAGGAAGACAGGAAGGGTTTTCTATATTCAAGCCGGGGAAATTCCTGAAGGAGAGCCAGTGATGATGGGTATGTTTCCTGTCGCCAATCACCCTGTAGTTATACTTTTTGATTCTGGCGCATCGCATTCATTCATCAATAGAACATTTGTCATGAAGTATGAAATTTCAATTGGGGCAACAAAGGAAAGTTTCTTTATACAGTCGCCCGGGGGACGTCTGTGTACTAAGGAAATGGTATACCAAGTACCCGTAAACCAGGGTGGGCATAATTTTCCCACTACCATGATTATCCTTAAGGATCAGGATATAGATGTAATCTTGGGAATGAATTGGATGTATCAGCATAAGGCTGTTATAGATATTTTGAATATGACCTTAAGAGTAAGTTTGCCTGATAGTAATTCTCAACTTCTCATCCAACTTCCAACCCTAAGAAGATCAGTGGGCAAGATTTGTGCAACTACTGTCAAAGAAATTAGAGATATTCCGGTAGTGTGTGAATTTCTGGATGTGTTTCCAGAAGATTTACTCGGTCTACCACCTGATAGGGATGTACAGTTTAATATAGAGTTACAACCTGGAACAGCTCCGATTTCTCGGAGAGCTTATAGAATGCCACCTAAGGAATTAGCCGAGTTGAAGGCTCAGTTACAAGAATTAATTAAGAAGGGGTTTATCCAACCTAGTTCCTCACCTTGGGGATGTCTGGCAATTTTTGTGAAAAAGAAAGATGAGACCCTGAGGTTATGTGTTGACTATCGTCCGTTGAATGAAGTGACCATCAAGAATAAGTATCCATTACCTCGGATAGATTTGCTTTTTGATCAATTGGCCGGAGCCAAAGTTTTCTCCAAGATAGATTTGAGATCAGGGTATCACCAAATTAAGATAAAGCCTGAAGATATTCCCAAAACGGCATTTACCACAAGATATGGATTATATGAATACTTGGTGATGTCATTTGGTTTGACAAATGCTCCCACTCATTTCATGTATCTGATGAACTCAGTATTTATGCCTGAGTTAGACAAGTTTGTAGTAGTATTTATTGATGACATTCTAGTGTATTCCAAGGATAAGACAGAACATGCAGAACACCTCAGAATTGTTCTGACCCGCTTAAGAGAACATCAACTATATGCCAAGTTCAGCAAGTGTGATTTTTGGCTTAAGGAAGTGCAATTTCTTGGACATGTCTTGTCAGCTGAAGGAGTTGCAGTTGATCCCGGCAAAGTGAGGGATGTGCTTGATTGGAAACCGCCAACCACAGTTCATCAAGTTCGAAGTTTTCTTGGATTGGCGGGGTATTACCGTCGGTTTATTCCAGAATTCTCTAAAGTATCAAAACCTATAACTGAATTGTTGAAGAACCAAGTTAAGTTTGTCTGGGCATCAGATTGTGAAGAGGCTTTCCAGACTTTGAAAAGGCTGTTGACTACTGCACCAGTGTTAGCTCAACCTGATATTGAGAAGCCGTTTGATGTTTATTGTGATGCTTCAGGTATTGGTATTGGATGTGTGTTGATGCAAGAAGGTCGAGTCATTGCCTATGCGTCCAGGTAACTTAAGCAGTATGAAGAACACTATCCGACCCATGACTTGGAGTTAGCAGCTGTGGTTCATGCTCTGAAGATTTGGCGGCATTACCTGCTTGGTAATACGTGCCATATGTATACAGACCACAAGAGCTTAAAGTATATCTTTACTCAGTCAGAGTTGAACATGCGACAAAGAAGATGGTTAGAACTGATTAAGGATTATGATTTGGAAGTACATTATCACCCTGGTAAAGCAAATGTGGTTGCAGATGCCCTTAGTCGCAAAAGTTATTGCAATTGTCTGACAGTGAGAACAATGGGTTTGAATTTATGCCAAGAAATGGAGAAGTTGAATGTAGAAGTAATTCAACAAGGAAGTTTGACCAACATAATTGTTGAAGCTACTATTCGAGATCAAGTTATTGCTGCTCAGAAGGAAAACAAGGGTATAGCCCATATCAAGGAAAAAGTCAAGAATGGAAAAGCGGAATGCTTTAACATAGATGATGAAGATGTGTTATGGTTCAAGGATCGCCTGGTGGTACCAAAAGTTCCTGAGTTACGGCAGTCAATTCTAGATGAGGCACATGCTACTAGGTTATCTATCCATCCGGGAAGCAACAAGATGTACCATGATTTGAAGCAAAGATTCTGGTGGACTAAAATGAAAATAGAGATTGCTAGATATATAGCAAAGTGTGATACTTGTCAAAAGGTGAAAGCTATACATTTGAGGTCTGCTGGTGAATTACAACCATTACCTATTCCATCTTGGAAGTGGGAGGACATCAGTATGGATTTTATTGTTGGTCTACCCAAGACATCAAAGGGATTTGACTCAGTATGGGTTATTGTAGATCGACTCACTAAGTCAGCACATTTTCTTCCAGTCAAGACCATATATCCTACGATCCAATATGCCAAGATGTACTTAGCAAGAATCATGAGTTTGCATGGGGTACCAAAAACCATAGTGTCAGATAGGGGTACGTAGTTTGTCTCCAGCTTTTGGAAACACTTACATGCTTCGTTAGGTACCAAACTTCTGTATAGTACAGCTTATCATCCGCAGACTGATGGGCAGACTGAAAGAGTCAATCAAGTACTTGAAGACATGTTAAGGTGTTGTGTCCTTAACTATTCCAATAAGTGGGATGAGTGCTTACCTTTGGCCGAGTTCTCATACAACAATAGTTATCAGGAAAGCATTAGAATGGCTCCATTTGAAGCACTCTATGGTCGTAGATGCAGAACATCGTTGAGTTGGTCTGAGCTAGGAGAGAGAAGGTTCTTTGGAGTTGACCTTGTGAAAGAAACAGAAGACAAGGTTAGGCAAATACAGAGTAATCTGAAGATAGCTCAGTCCCGCCAAAAGAGTTATGCGGATAGACGACGGAGACCATTGGTATTCAACAAAGGAGATTTTGTATATCTGAAAGTATCATCAATGAAGGGAGTTAACCGTTTTGGTGTTAAAGGAAAGTTGGCACCCCGATACATTGGACCATATCAAATTTTGGAGAGGTATGGAAAAGTGGCATATCGCTTGAAATTACCTGAACATCTCACAGCTGTGCATGATGTGTTCCATATTTCTCAATTGAAGAAGTGTCTCTGAGTGCCTGAACAGAATGTTGAAGTTGAAGGAGTAGAATTAGAACCGGATTTAACTTATTCCGAATATCCTATCCGAGTGTTAGATCAGAAAGATCGTGTTACTCGAAGACGGACAATCAAGTTCTATAAAATACAATGGAATCAACATTCAGAAGAGGAAGCTACCTGGGAATCAGAAGATTACTTGTTAGAAAAGTTTCCAGAGTTTCTAGCGTCAATATAGAATAGAATAATGTTAGTTGAGCTCGGTTACTACAAATTGTGTTTTGTAAAAGACCCTCAGTTGTTTTATGGAAAAGTTCTGGATGTTTTTGGATTGACACATTTCCTTTTCCATTACTTACTCTATGGCTTTGAATCTCGGGGCGAGATTTCTTTTAGGGGGAAGGATTGTAACACCTCGGGTGTTTAAAATACTAAAAAACTGTCATATCATCATATGCATTGCAAGGCAATTGGTCATATTAAAAACTTTGAGATGCATACACTAAAACAAGTTTATATTCATGTGGTATGTGTTGAATCGCATTGTTTGACTCAAGTTCAAAGTTTGTTTGGATTTTGAATTTTTCGAGAAAACCCTGATTTTCGGCATTTAAATCCTACCCTGAAAATCCATTTCAAAATCTAAGCATAATTTCGGGTGGATCCCAAAAGCAAAAGTGTAGAGCTTAACAAGTTATACAAAGTTTATTTTTGGAGTTTTTCAAGTTGTTTAGAAAAATTTGGAGTAATTCAAAAAGGCGTAATTCGTTAAATATCCCCTATTTGAATTTAAAAGATCATTTCAAAATCTAGACCGAATTAGGAGATGGTTATAAAAGCAAAGTTGTAGAACTTTTGATTTTGAACAACTTTTGTTTTTGGAGATTTTTGAGTTGTTATAAAAATTTGAGAGTAATTTATGAATTTTGGCGAATGGCAAACTTGTAATTATTGTGAACAGTGTTCACCGCTTGCGCTACACCGCCGGCGAGCTTCGGCTTGCTTCCAGTCGCGCGCGTGGCCGTTTGGGCGTCACGTTGGCGCGCTGAAGGCTTCCTCGTGGCTTCCTTCCACTTCCTTGGCCGCCCTATAAGGCTCTGGAGCCGCCGCCGTTCTTCTTTCTTCGCCCTCTGTTTTTCCCGTCGCCGCTGCTCCACTCCGGCGAGCCCGTGCCGTCGTTGTCATGCTCCACCGTCGCTGATAAGCTAGTCCCAGCTCCGCCTAAACCTTGCGCGTCCATCTGACCCACCAATTTGGCTTGTCTTCACCGGGAACTCGAGTTTCATCGCCTTCTTCCTCGCGGCCGGTAACCTCACCGTCGCATGCGCATCTCCGTGGCCAGAGCCCGTCGGTGAGCCGTTGCCCTTGATTGGTGTACCTTTGGCTTCGTCTCGATGCCGTAGTGCTCATTTCATTGTTGCTTGGCCGTTTTGTCCACTGCTGTCGCCGGCACACCGTCACCGACGCTCCTTGCTCCGCCGCCGTTGCTGTTCACGTCGACCCGCGTCTACGCTGCTTCTCCAGCCTTGCTTTCTGCTCCGTAGTGTTCGTGGTGAGCTCCTGATGCTTCCTGTGCCCTTTGATTAACTGCTACCGTACTCCTATCGCCGGCGTAACGTCGCCGAGCCACCGCATCCGCCATGGCCGACGCCAAGCTCGTAACTCGTAGTAATTTGTCTAGTTAGTGCCTTCAGTCGATGCGCCGTGATGATGTGGTCATTTTGGTACCGTGACCGTCGCATTTGGACTCACCGTCGGTGAGTTTGCGCCGGTCAGCGCCGTCGTCGTCGTAGTCAACGTCGGAGGTTGAAGATGACATGTGGGACCCGGGTGTCAGTGACTCAACGTTCAAATGGATTTTTCTATTTTTCAGAATTAAATGAATAGTGCTGTAATTTGTTATTTTTGTGTAGAATTATTTAGAGCTCCAAAAATTATGAAAATTTTTGTGTGAATTCTCTATGATGTATATTATATGACAAAAATTTGAAATATTGATTTTCAATAATTTTGGGATGTGATAAAAATTGCTCAATTAATTAATAAATGACTTTCCATGATTTTTCTAGGCTTATTTATTTATCCAAAAATTATGAAAATTGTTTTGCCACTTAGTTATCATGTAATGAACATTTACAAAAATTTTGAGCTCAATTGGAATAAGTTGATTTATTTCATAATTTTGAATTAAATAATTAATTCATAAAAGCGAATAGTAACCTTTAATGATTTAGGTTTTTGTTTGGACTTTTAGATTGAGTGATGACCTTGGATCATTAGTTGATAATGATTCTTGGCAATTGATTGGGTGTTGCGAAAAAGGTTTGATTAGTTTGACTTGCAACTGTACCGCGAAGGAAAGTTGTATTCAAATTATTAATTTTGCATCCATCATCGAGCATCATGTTTCGTATTCCACATCATGTTAAACATGGCATTGTTATTACGTGTAGTAAACGAAGGTGAACACGTGGTAGTTAATCAAGTTGTCGGGAAGGTTGATCCGTCTATTGAGGTCAGATCGAATACTTGTGAAACGTCGCAGGAGCCGGACTTTTCCGTCAACGAAGACAAGCCCCGGATGCATACAACCCTACCTTGTATTTTACGAATTGATTTTGCTTTTGCTTCTCGTTACTGCATTAAGTGATTAGGAGTCAAATGAAAAACAAATTGGTGCATTACCACCCTTGTTATTCCATATTTACCATATTACCAGTTTTAAACTCGTATATGCCTAGTTTTGCTTAGCTATGCATAGAACGATGAAAGTCGGGCGATTACCTGTCACCTGCAAGTTTTAAATAGAACATTGGTTAATTATGTTAGCATGTGATATGGGAATGTGGAGTAATAAATCTAGACCGGGCGGACTCGGTGTGTGTGAGCCACAAGACATGGAGGTCTTGTGAGCGGGTTCTTTCCACCTGTGTCGATTAAGGCACGTCCGTTGTTGAATTGCATGAGGTGAGAATTTGTAGTACAAACCACATACTCCGGTAAGCCTGAACTTGGCGATTCTATTACGAGAATGGCTACTCGCGCACTGGGAGTGGAGAGATGGCGGGAATAGCGTGTACCCACGTGGCCATGGGCTGGAATGGTGGAGTACTATATTCTCGGGTGGCGCGGACCCGTTCTTGTTTCAGAGGATCCGAGGGTAGGTTGGTATATGTAGGTCAGGGACCTGCATATGTCGTGTGGTCTGGAAGTCCCAGCTGGGTTTATAATCGGTTTGAATCGTCGTTGCTCCTCGGTTATGGAGACTCAACTCACTGTTCCTCATCGTAGAATTAATAACTAGAACTTGAGAAAGGTTTGCGAAAAAGATTGATATGAAGTTCATGATCTCATTACGGATCATGGCAGAATCATATGTGGTACTTATAAAGTTTTACCTTTGGAGTAAAGAATTTTATTAAAGAGCTTTTACGCAAAAGAACTTTGATTATTGTTAAAACCATACCTTGAAGCCCTGAGCCTGCATTCCTGAGTCTTATCAGTTTTCATTTCGGTTAAGTCTTGTTGAGTACTTTTGTACTCAGGGTTCGTTGACCCTTGTTGTAGGTGAGCCTCATGAGCAGATCTGTTTTGGATCGTGCTGCATGACAGTTGTACCTTGTGATGACGATGAGAAGTAAATGTGTGGTCCTTGGGCAGGGCAATCTCCTTGTGTGTTGTGTATTATATTATAATGCCACTCCACTATTTCGTTTTGTAATAAACATCGAACCTAGTTGCGAGGTTTGAAACTATTGTTTTGTAAACTATGTTATTGTAAGACTTCCACTGTTTTTACTCTGGTATTGATATTTGAATAAATGTTATAATACTGCAATGACTATGTAACGTGATCCTGCTCGGAAATCGTGGATGATTCGGGGTTCCCCGAGGACACCCGACAGTCTTTTTAAGTTACTGTAAACGTATGCATAAATGTCAAAAGTCATCGGACAGTGACAGGTGCATGTGGGCCCTATAACTTAGGAGGTTCTGCCACAGCATTGATATAGACGTGTTCCTCGAGCCTTTGATGCAAGAAATTGAGAGACTATGGAGGCATGGGGAGCCGATGTACGATGCGTTCTGAAAGGAGGACTTCATATGTAGAGCAATAATATTTGTTACTACCAATAATTACCCCGCGATGTTTGTTTGTCTAGACAGATTAAAGGGAAGATGGGATGCTTAGTTTCCCTAGATGGTACTACATGGGTGTTCCTGGATGCATCCAAGAAGATAGTTTACCTAAGGAACCTGTGCTTCTTAAAGACAAGTCACAAGTACCGTAGCAAATTGTTCTTTGGATTTTATGACAACACCTCGAAGATTGAACCCCCTCTAGAGAGACTTCATAACGGAGAACACGTGTACAGAATGGTGAAAAACAAATGCATCGTCTATGGAAAGAAGAATCCAGATGGGACGAACAGAGATAGAAGCACACCTCCTGTCGAAGGTGTACCTTTCAAGAAATAATTGATCTTCTTTCAGTATCTGCCTTATTGGCCAGACTTGGAGGTCCCCCCATGCCATTGATGCTATGCACATGCAGAAGAATGTCTTTGAGAGTCTCATTGCTACCTTGATTCACACAGGCAAGTCAAAGGATGGTCTGAAATCACATAAAGACATGGTGCCACTAAACATGATGCCACAGCTTCACCTGGTACCTGAGGCTAATGGAAAATACACTCTGCCCGCGGCGTGCTTCAACCTAACACCAAAAGAGAAGAGAGCTATATGTACTTTCCTGAGGGGGGTCAAAGTCCTGACTGGGTTTTCAGCGAATGTGAAGAAGCTAGCGTCGATGAAGGACTTGTTAATAACACACTGCAAGGCTCACGATTGTCATGTGTTTCTACCTATTGCAATTAGATCTATAAAGCCAGAGTTCTTGAAAATGGCCATCACCCGCATGTGCTACTTCTTTTCAAAGATCTCATAGAAGACGATTGGCAAGAAAGAGCTGAGTGACCTACATGAATTTGTGATGGAGACACAAAACCAACTAGAGATGTGTTTACCTCCTGCTTTTTTTGATATAATGCCACATCTCATGATTCACATGGTTCATTAGATACAGGCGCTGGGCCCTTACTACTTGCATGGAATTTGGTTCTACGAGCGGTTCATGTCGGTTCTAAGCCAATACGTGCATAATCGAGCATACCTAGAGGGCTCCATGATAGAGGGTTATAGTACTGAAGAAGTCATCGAGTGCTGTCAAGAGTACCTAAAAGTATAGAAAGGGATTGGTAAACCCGATTCTCATCACAAGGGTAGGCTAGCTGGGAAGGGCACCAGTGGTAGAAAAGTGTTCATCGACCATGATTACAAAGAAGTGAGTCGGGCGTATTACAGTGTCTTACAGAGTACACAACTGATGCAACCGTACATTGATGAACACTTGGCTACCATTATGGCGGAGCGAAATAGTCATTCAGATGATTGGGTCATGAAACAACACAAGCAACGACTAACTACATGGTTGAAGGATCAAAACATACCACTTGGAGAAACCATAGACTCTATTACCATCAGTAGGTTGACAAAGGGGCCATCGAGACAAATGACATCTTAGAAATCTTATGACATCAATGGGTACACGTACTATACCCACGCAAAGGATAGTAAATATATGAACCAAAACAGTAGCGTTCGAATAGAACCTCTCAATGGAGTGGGGCAAAAGATCCAATACTTTGGCATCATTGAAGGGATATGGGAACTTGACTATGGAAGTGATATAACGGTGGCCCTATTTTGATGCCACTGGATCAAACAACACCAACTTAACGAGATCAGATTGAGAGTCCTGGACCTCGAGAATCTAGGCTACCAAGATGACCCTTAGGTGCTCGCTTCACGTGTCGCACAAGTTTTCTATATGCCTGACCCACAAAGTAACATCCCCTTGAAGAAGAAGACAAAGCACGTGGTTGCCTCTGGGAAACAACACATTATCGGAGTTGATGGCGTGGACGATGTTGAAGCTTACAATAACTACGATGAGATACCGCTATTCACAGACTTTCCTTAGAAGATCAGTGTTGTAGAAAAGAACCTGCCCAAAGACTTATTGCCATTGGAATGAAAAGGTGTCAAGGGAAAAGTCATTACAGCGGGCTAGCTAGTTGTTGAACGTGGAGTGTTTGTATACGTGTGTGTTTGTAAGACTTCATTTTATGCATGTGTGTGAGACTTTATATTTATGTATGTGTGTGAGACTATATATTTATGTATGTGTGTGAGACTATATTTATGCATGTGTGTGAGACTACCCTTTGCAACATCCAGATGAATCTATTGCAACATCCACTCTATTACTACTAAAATAGCTGTAACACGCAGACACTTGAAACATGCACTTATTACTACTGCAACATGTTCGGACTACTATTGAAACGCTTAAAACAAGCACTTAACACTTTATGAAATAAAGAAATGACCAAAATAAAAGTTAGAGATCTTGACGAGTTATACAACTTTTATATTCATCATCTATACAGCTGAAATCATTTAGTGGTTGAAAATCAGGTTTGAAGTTGTCATTTTCTGAAATTCAAAACTTGAATTGTCCAAAATTAGTGACAAAGATAGATGACCAGACCAAAATGATAGAGCATGATTTTAGAAAATTTTAGAAAAAAAACCATCACATTTGAAGTTAGTATGAAGGAGAAAAACTAGTTACAAATTTTAGCCATAGATTAAAAAGAGAAATCACACTTGTTCATCATTGATCATCATAAACAGTTGTGATTTTTCTTTTTAATCTCTAGGTAAAATTTGTATCTAGTCTTTCTCCCTCGTACTAACTCCAAATGTGATGATTTTTTTCCTAAAATTTTCTAAAATCATGCCGTATCAAGTTACTGTGTTGATTTGGTCAATCCTTTCATTTGACAAAGTTTGAGCAATTTGAATTTTTAAATTTTAAAAAATGACAAGTTCTAACAAGATTTTGAAACACCAAATGATTTCATCTGAAAAAGTGATGAATACCAAAGTTGTATAACTCATCAAGATCTACAACTTTTATTTTGGTCATTTCTTCATTTGATAAAGTGATAGTAAACATTATTCATAAATCAACATGCCTCTCGTATAGTTCATGAAACTATGAGTTATATGTGAATTTGTGAATAATGTTTACTAATACTTTATCAAATGAAGAAGTGACCAAAATAAAAATTGTATATAGTGATGAGTTCAACAACTTTTATGTTCACGACTTTTATAGTTGAAATCATTTAAGGTTTTAAAATCTTGTTTGAAGTTGCCATTTATGAAAATTTAAAATTTTAACTGTTCAAATTTTGTCAAATGAAAAGATGACCAAAATAAAAGTTGTAGATAGTGATGTGTTCAACAACATTTATGTTCATGACTTTCTTATTTGAAACGATTTAAGGTTTCAAAATCTTATTTGAAGTTGACATTTATTGAAATTCAAAATTTGAACCGTTCAAATTTGATCAAATGAAAAGTGACCAAAATATAAGTTGTACATCTTGATGAATTCTACAACTTTGGTATTCATAAGTTTTTCAGCTGAAATCATTTACTCTTTTAAAATATTGTTTCAAGTTGTAATTGTTTGAATTTTAAATTTTGAATCGTTCAAACAGAGTCACATGACAAGATGACCAAAATAAAAGTTGTACTTGTTGATGAATTATACAACTTTTTTGTTTACAATATTTTCATTTTAGGTCATTTAATGTCCTAAAATTGTAGTCGAAGTTTTAAAATTCAAATTTTTAAATTTTTAATTTTTTTGTTTTCTATATTGTTTTAAATATCAGCAAATTGTTTTTATATATATTTGTGCATATATAAAATAATACAAAATATTATATACATTTACTTTGTGTTTTTGTGATATAAAAATACAGAATTAATAAGGCCTTGTTTAGATTGCAAATTTTTGCAATCTGGACACTGTAGCACGTTTCGTTTGTATTTGACAAACTTTGTCCGATCATGGACTAACTAGGCTCAAAAGATTCGTCTCGTGATTTACAACCAAACTGTGTAATTAGTTATTTTTTTACCTACATTTAATGCTCCATGCATACGTCCAAAAATTGATGTGATGGAGAGAGAGAGTAAAAAAACTTGGAATTTGGAGGTGATCTAAACACGGCCTAATTTAATACTCCCTCCATCCCAAATTGTAAGTCATTCCAAGAATCTTGGAGGGTCAAAGCATCTCAAGTTTGACTAAAATTATAGAGAAAATTACGAAATTTTATGACATCAAATTGGTAATACTATAAAAAATATAATCAACGAGGGATCTAATGACACTTAGTTGACATCATAGATCTTATTATCTTATCATATAAATTTGGTCAAAGTTAAAATGTTTTGACTCTCCAAGATTCTTGGAATGACTTATAATTTGGGATGGAGGAAGTATAATGTAAAATATTTGTAGGGGCGGCTAGATCAGGAACCGCCCCTACAAATGCATTTGTAGGGGCGGCTAGATCAGAAACTGCCCCTACAAATCGTCCTGGGTATATAAGCATGGGCGGTCAGGGGCCGAAATTTCCTAAGTGTTGGGCGCTCTCTTCTTCCTCCCGACGCCGTCAGGCTGCCCAATCTCCACGGCGGCTAGGGTTTTAGAGCCCCCGTTCGGCTGACCCGCCGCCTCCTCCATGACCCGGTCCACAGGTGCGACAACAAAGCCCGAGCGCCTCGCTACGCGTCGCCAGCCCCACTGCCCTCCCCCACCTGGACTCCCTACGCACTGCACGGAGGTCGCACTCCGCGCCGCACAGGCGCCTCTCTCAGGCCGCCGCCCTCCACGCCACTCAGGGCACCGTCCGGCTGCCTCCATCCCGGCCGCTCATCCCACCCAATCACTGCCACCCGGAGCGTCGTCCGACAGCTGCAAGTCCGCCTCGTCGTCTGCATCTTGGACCTCCTGTACTCGATCCACGGCTCCCTCCCCCAATATGTTGCTACGACTTGGCCTCTGCAGTCCAAGTCCCGTCCTAGGAGCCTAGAGGAGAGGGAGGTGGTCCGAGACGCTGCCGGGGCGCTGTAAAGGAGAGGGGAGGTGCACTGCTGCTCACCCCAAGTCGCAACTGACCTCCGCTGCTCGACGCCGGACGAGTGGCCAGGAGCGACTTGACTCCTATGTGACTCCTACAGTCCGGCTGCTGTGCATGACGCAAGTCGACTCCAACCTAGCACCAGGTATTGTCTTTGTCCTCAAACCTGAAGATTTGAGAAAAGTCAAGCTAATACTATGAAATTTGCTCTTGCTAACAAGTAATCAAATTTGCTCACTGTCCACTATGAATGCTTATTAATTTATTGTTGAGTATTTACAATCTTCTTTTGGCAGCGTGCATTGATATTAGAAGTCATATTCTTCATGTATTGACCATACAAATCTGCAGAAATTAACCACCAACATAATAAATTCGTAATTGTTGCCTTACTTAAAGAAAATTCATATTAGAGTTCATTCAAATAAAATTCAGAAATAAGCTGATTTGGCGAGTTTGATGGTCAACTCAGTGGCCAACTAGAGAAAAACATTGTCATGTTAATGCAACCTGCTTGCTCTGCTTGGTAAGGCATTTGAAACCATCTAAAGCAATGTGCTGATGCCGACAACAATGTGCAACCATTTAAAACAATTATCTTTTAGCTATTATATAATTTTGGCCCTGGTATATAGTTCCAGCAGCCCTTTTCTTCTCATATGCTTGCTAAATTGAGTATTTCAGTTATTGCATATGCTTCTTTGCACTGCCACTCGACACAGGGCTCCTATTTGAACTTAACAGAAATGTGTTAACCTTGCAGCTGCTAACTTTCACTGTTTTTCTTAGGAGTTAACTAGCAGCGCGTGGCACGGCCGGTGGTGGCGCCGAGCCGGCGCTGGCTCTGTACAAGCGTCCAAGGTGTGCTCCTAGCTTGCTGCTGTGCACTCTCCCCTTCGTATACTCTGAGCTGTGAGTTTTCCTACTGGTAAGATGTGGCCTCCATGATTTGCTATGAAATGGTGGAAGGGGAACAGATGCTAGAAGAATATTGGTGAACTTGTACTGATGTGTAGATGTCATGTGCTTATGAGTTAGCACTACTTGGCAATGGTGGCGTGCTTGCTTAAATGGGCAGGGTTAGGGTGGGAAAATAAATCACCTTCTTACAGTTGAGAGTTCGGCCGCAGTCACAAGTGGTGGCCGCTGCTACATCAGCGTGCTTAGCCTTGCTCAGTCCACACTTCTAGCTTCCCCATCAGCGTGCTCTTCTTCGCCCTCTTCTGGCTTCCCCCATCAGTGCTACATCCATGTTGCCTATTGATTGTTGGGGTGGCACCTGGTGTGTGGATTTTGCTTTTGGGAGTCATTTATACTACTACTACTCTTCATGAGGGGAGGAGCAGGGAAGGGGAAGAGGAGAGGAGGGTGAGGTATTAAAGGGGAGGTGGTGGTGGTGCTGAGGAAGGAAGGGAGGGGAAGGTATGTGAGGTGACGCAGTTAGCAGCAGCTGTATGCAGATGCAGCTGTGGCCAATTCCTATGGCCTGCACTTCATTGTTTTGTTTGTTCCCCTGGCCTTCTGATGACTTGCACAAGCCTTTTGATTTACCACGTCTTTGATTGATCCCTCTTGTACGTGCTTGCTTGGTGTCAGATCTCCATCTACCTCTGCAGTCAGCATGCAGGTCAGGCACACAAACACAGTTACCACAAAAACCGTTTTGTATATGGTGCAGCAAGGCTGGCCATTTCTTGCTTAGCTCTTTACAATTTTGCACTTTAATTCACCAAGCAGAATGAAAGAGCACGTACGGTACTAGTAGTTCATATATAGCAAGCTCCACTTGTAAACAATGCTAGTGTATGTTAAGCTAGCCGCCCTGAATTGTTCTCATTGGGCTTGGTAGAATTAATTTACAATAGTTTTACTTCTGAACTTTTTTTTATCTGTTCAATTCTTTTACAGACTCTCACTGATTAATTAGCATGAGGCAGCCGGCAGGGATATTTTATCAACTATAATAAAGTCTGTAGTTTTATTACAATGATTAGTAAAATTTGAGCTTCTAATTCAACTTATACATATAAAATGGTTTACTTTTTGTGACCTAGTGAATTAATAAAATGTTAATTTGTGTAGTGTCTGTTATCCCGGCTCATTTTCTTTTTGTTTCATCTTCACTTTTTTTTTCTTCAATATCTTGTGATCAAGGCAGGCATGTATACATGAGGAACATTGTGTGCCCTATTCGCATGTGACACCGCACAAACACTGTCCCATTTCTGTTTGGCACGTATATGTGACAAAGTTGTCCTGTTGGCTCATGCTTTGTTTTTATGTCTGGATATGAACAAATTAAGTAAACAGCTTGCACCTGCAGTTTCAGTTTCTAGATTCTCTGTACTCTACTATTCTTCTCTCTATGTTTGTTAACAGTGAGCATATATATGTTTGTTAAGCAGCTATTGTTTGGTGGATCTGTAGGAGTCTTCCAACCATGTGTCAGCAGTCAGCTGTTTTTTGGCTATTTTTTTCATCAGCTGCTGCTCTATGTTTGCTAAGCAGCTGTTGCTTTTTTTTGTGCCAAATCTCCCCTCTCCTCTCCTTTCCTTTGTTTTGCCGATGATGAAATTGTCCAAGTGCATACATTATATGGAATATGAGCTGATGATCAAGAACTTGTGAGGAACTTAGCATCATTACCAGCCGCCCCTACATTACCTTCTCCTCTCTTCTTTGTTATGATGCCTTGATGCTCCAAGTTCATGATCAAATGATGATTGACATGTTTCTGAGGCCTCTACTACTGCTACTACTCGTTTTTTAGATATATTGTTGTTTTATAGGACTACTTTGGTTTATAGACCTTTTTGATTTCTTATACCTTCTCGCGTACCTCAAGCACACTTTCTTGCATCTATTAGAACAAAACGCGAAATAATGTCGTGGACACCAGACAGTGCGGCTCGATGCCCTGAGCATGATGAGCAGCCAACCTATGAGGAGCAGGCACTAGAGGACCAGCTTACTTAGAAGCGGTTCAATAACGAGTTAGAAAAGGATCTAGAAGTGGTGCTTACTCAGGAGCAGTGTGACGAGGAGGAAGGGGGAGCAGAAGGAAGAGCAGGAGAGGTTGCTGAAGACGAAGAAGAAGAGGATGATGATGAGGAGGACTCAGAAGAGGGATATGTAAGTCCCGAGGATCATTTCTCACATGAAGCCAGAAGGAGGCCAACGGAGGAAGATTTAGACAAGGATTTTGACCCGAACGAGGAGGTAGGGATAAAGCCTTAGCTTATAAATTTTGCTAAAGCTTTGGTTGTGTTTCCTCTGCTAACACTTTGACCTGTCGTATATACAGGTCCCTCCTCAAACTCGGAAAAGACGACATATAAGATAGACTATTAGGTTTCTCACGTGAAGCCTTAGCTTGTAAATTTTTCTTTGCCGTGTGCAAGACAAAAGTTGCCTAGAAATTCTATCCAAACTACTACTTCCAAGGTGCTAATTGCCATCATAAAAATTGTGGTCTTCTCAAACCTCCCTGCAGATTTCAAGGGCTAATTCTCTGCAGCACATGAACATAGGTGGAACATTTATCACAGATGAATCTGTTTATGCAGTTTGCACAAATCTGCAGGTGTGCCTCCTTTTTTCCCTGAATCTCAAGTACTTCAGTTGCAAATAGTTGCACAAATATGAAGGTGTGCCTCTTTATATTTTTCTTCATATGGTGTTTGGCACTTTGGCATAGCTTAAAATTATGACCTCTGGTATTCTCAGTAAGGATCACCCCTGCATTCTAAAATCTTCTGTTGTTCATATCAGGATGTAGTTCTTTTTTATAAATATTTTCTTTCTAGGACTTCCAAGAACTTAGGATCAGCCTTGAGGAGCAATGTTAAGATGTGTCACTTTGCTTAAAGAATTTTGAGGTAATTGCCTTGAAGCATTCATGATTTGTAATTTCTATCCTATGGTAAATTTCTCTTTCAAATATCTTTGAATATATTCACATTAACTTCAAGATGCTACTGAACATGGTGGAAAAAAGTAAGTGGAGGAGGAGAATACAAATAATGGCTTGTTAGTAAATTGGGGAACTTGAACGTATAAGAAGCTACTTAAATATTTCCCTGCAGGTTTCAAGGGCTATTTCTCCAAATTGGGGAAATTGAAAGTAAGAATCAAGGAGGTCAAGACTATAGGCAATTAGTATCATTGCATGAATGACTCAATTAACAACAAATATTGTATGTTGTAGTTTTCTAAAGCTGGGCGGCGAGTACCTTTGTATGAGTGTTTTCCGGATTACATACATGGTTATATACAATTGCATGCAACTTAAACTATAGAAAAAAAATATCGTTGTTTGATTGTTTTTATGTGCATCCCTGAAATAAAGCCGTTGCGTTAGCACGGGTACTATACTAGTGGTATTTAAATATATCGTCTAAAGTTGTAAAATACATATCTAGCGGACCACACATGCATCTGTCGAATCTACACAAAAGATTTTTATTTATATCTAAAACTTCATATTTTACACAATAAAAAATGAAACAAATATATTACATCCTAGAAGGTAATATGTGATAGTTACCATCCGATCGAAACAAATTAACGACTCACATCTCGTCGGCCACGTGCGTGGAGGTGCGGGACAGCATTGATTCTACCACCACCAGTAGAAGATTGGTGGCGTATCATTTTACATCAGCATGGATACAATGTCAGGTCATAGAGTTCTGGTCTCTGATAATGACTGAACATTTGTGCTCAATAATATCCAATTTATGACCTAATTTGGTTTGGTTTCTTCTAATATCTCAAGCTAGCAATATCTGCATCAAAAGGATCACTGAACTGTATTGTTAAGCTCTCACTAGTCACTACAGCAGTGTTGCTCTCTCTCTCTCTCTCTCTCTCTCTCTCTCTCTCTCTCTCTCTCTATATATATATATATATATATATATATATATATATATATATATATATATATATATATAGAACTACTACCTGTAGCTGGCTACAAAATAACTTATTCCGTAGCCACTTTGAGTTACGATAATTACTATGTTAATTTACGAGATTATAGTAACTCCATATTAAGTGGTTTACTATAATGCTATGGTAAATATCTCCATGTATTATAGTAACCCAACTATCGTAAATATGTATTGACATTATCGTAAATTAATATATAAAATTATCGTAAATAGAGGTGGCTATGGAATAACTTATTTTGTAGCTGGCTACGGAATATACTCTCCCTATATATATGGAGAGTATATTCAGTAGCCAGCTACCAAAAAAATTTATTCTGTAGCCACCTTCATTTACGATAATTTTATATACTAATTTACGATAATGTCAATACATATTTACGATAGTTAGATTACTATAACACATTGGGATATTGACCATAACGTTATAGTAAACCACTTAGTAAGGAGTTACTATAATCTTGTAAATTAACATAGTAATTATCGTAACTCAATATATATATATATATATATATATATATATATATATATATATATATATATATATATATATATATATATATATATATATATATATATATATATATACACAACCAGACTGCAATATACACAAAGTCCTCGTTTGGTGCACCATTAAAGTGGGTTACCTTGCTTCTTACATGGCTGTTTGGCACTTATTCTCCATGAGCTTTCATGAACTTAACATGAAGCCCGCATAGACCAGCAAGGAACACATGACAATGACATAGTCGACACAACAAGCAGAGCAAGGCTTCACAATCATTTTTAGCATCAATGTATTTTACCCACAACAAACAATGCATGTCATCACTGCATGACAGAAAATGCCACTGCCAGTTCAAAGATGGCAGATAATGTGTGTTCCTTTTCTCTTTCGTGAGGAATTTCTGGTCTTTACATGTTGGTTTCATGTACCTCATTCTGTTTCATGCACCAGAAAATTCCAGGTTTCGTCTCTGTACCAATGTCGCCGGCGATTCCACTCACACATTGGATTCACCCACTAACAACCATCTACAATGGGTCCTCCTATCCACGAATGAATAAAAAAAAATGTTTCGAGAAGACTGTAAGAGCAGGATATTGCCTATGTCTCTTTTGGGACAGCAAGGATTTAGCCAGAACAGGGACAAATCAAGAGATCTAAGATTGGAGAGAGAGAGAGATGTGGTGGAGAAAAGGGAGAAAAAGAACACGCGACGGAGTGCCTCCATGAGGATTTGGTGGAAAAAATTGGGTGCAGTCTGACTGCGCGGACGCTCGGTGCAGACCCCACGCCAATGGGAGCCACGCGTTCTAGAAATTGATCACACGCGGCCAGGCGAGGAATGGCTTCCTTTGACGCTGCCTCTTTCCCAATGCATCGGCTTCGGCTTGACTCAAACCAGCCCAGGCTCATCTCCATCGCGTCGTGATGGCAACGATGCCCGAGTAGTCTGGGTGATCCCACAACGTCCATGATTGTTCACCGCTGGAGTTTTGTTTCCAACGCCGCTCACCTCACCGCCACGCCATCGTCCACCTGCAGCATGGACAGTGCCTTATCCATCTCAGCCTCCACTGCATCGGCCGATTTGTGCGTTTCCACCACTGCCATATCTGCTTGTGCGAGAGCTCATCAAGGAAGACTGACATAGCTAGGGATGTGTTGCTTTGCAGCCTTGGGCATCAGCGTTGTCTCCTGCCTCAAGGAGGACTCGGCTGGGGCATCAGCCTAGATGGAGGACGGTCTAGCCTGTGATGTTCATGCTACTGACCTTGTTCATGTTATGGATGCTGATGATTCTTCATACTCTGTTCATCGTATTGCAACACAGCAGTTCAACATGAGTACTAAGCTTCCTATTGCAATCTTAAACAGTCGAGCTGATTCAGTAGATGAAAATAGATTTCAGTACAGTTCCTCCTTTAGCAGAATAGCATGCTTTTCTAACAAAATCATAACTGGAGCCCAGCAATATAGATGCTACTTTCTTTGAACTGAGATGAAGTAACACCGTCGTCATTCTCTACCGGATTTCCAGATGACACAGGTGCATTGTTAGTGTAAACTGATGGACTAGAATCATATTGTTCCATAGCAACCAGGAACTCAAATAGATGCCTGCTCCCAGTGTTAGCAACAGGCTTGAATGAAAGAACTGAATATTTGACAGGAGGCAGAACTCATGTGCTTCCACCAGGTGCTGGGCACATGGCTCCAGTTTTGAAAATGGCTGAGCAAATGTACCATTACCCATACAAAGGGTGAAGAGTAGGGGGTGGAATAAAAAATGGAGAAATGTACTGATTGTATGTGTAACACCCCAGCCCGGGAAAAACGGCTAAGATCCACTCTACCGAGGAATGGACCACGCCTGCTAATTAACTTCCTTGCGCTTTCGCCCTCGCTTCGCGCAAAAAGTTCAAACCGAAGTTCATTAGCTTTTCAGGGCTCGGGTTTTTAAGTTGGTTCGGCTCAGATTCAACTTCCGAGGTGGTACTACTTCCGGTGCTACAGTGTTCCGCGACGCTACAGTATCCATCAACCCAGGCTATGCTGCCTCACATCACCCCGCGCTACAGTGTCATCCATTCGGCCCAGCCCACGACCGGCCCAGTTAGGGGGTCTCACATACACCCACCCTTAAGAACTCGACATCCTCGTCGAGGACCGAACCAACCTACAGGACAAATGTCCAGAATCGCTTCTCTCTTGGCCCACGTTTTATATTCCCAGCTCCTCGGCCCAAGTACTACTTGTCCGAGCTCCCGAGCCATATATCTGTGAAACCGCGAGACTCTCGGGGCCCACGTCCATATTCCCAGCTCCCCGACCCAAGTGACATGCTAGCCATGCGCTACCTGTCCGAGCTCCCAAGCCATACGTTCGTGAAACCGCGAGAGTTGGCTCTGATACCATTTGTAACGCCCCAGCCCGGGAAAAACGGCTAAAATCTACTCTACCGAGGAATGGACCACGCCTGCTAAATAACTTCCTTGCGCTTTCGTCCTCGCTTCGCGCAAAAAATTCAAACCGAAGTTCATTAGCTTTCCAGGGCTCGGGTTTTTAAGTTGGTTTGGCTCAGATTCAACTTCCGAGGTGGTACTACTTCCGGTGCTATAGTGTTCCGCGATGCTACAGTAACCATCAACCCAGGCTATGCTGCCTCACATCACCCTGCGCTACAGTGTCATCCATTCGGCCCAGCCCACGACCGGCCCAGTTAGGGGGTCTCACAGTATGGGACATAATTCACCGGGAAATGTGGTATGTGAACACCACAAGATTGGTGAAATTGAGGGACTTATGTGAACTCCAGCAGTAGGCGTACAACCAAAGCAGAAACAGTCAAACAGATGAAGCAATCATACGTGAGCTATTCACCTGTAGTAATTATAACAGATATAAATAAATAGGAAACGATGATATTGTTCATGACAAACGATATAAACTTATACCAAGCCAATGTGGCAATGAATAGTATAGGTCAGATATTTTGTCACACTCTGACACTAAAAAATCAGAGAAAGCATAGTATCTGAATGAAAAGGAGAACAAGTGATTATTTTTATTTAAAACACAATGTAGCTAGACAAACTTATTTTGGATATAAAAAATTCGATATGTATTGAACTTGCGCCACCTTAATTTGTCTTTATATGCCATGCTAAAAATTGTGGTTTTGGTATTAAATTATTGATAAGTAGGCTAAGTTTATAACAACACCAGCCATAAATGAAACAATGACTACGGTGCGATGCAAAGCAGAGCGCTGCACAATCTTTATTTGGCCCACAAGCAACGCACGAGCGAGAGCGCCGGCAAAGTTAGAAGAGGGAGGGGGCGGGCAGTGGGCGGGGCGGCCAGTGATGAGGTTGTCTCCAGGCCCGTCCTATGGGGAGGGGCAGCATGTGCGATGCCCATGGGCCCATGAGGCTGGGGGCCCATGAGAGTACCCATGTGTATATTGTATAGTAGATGCTATCAGCCCATACGCCGGCAAGGCAACAGTGCGTATCAACAGACCTGCGTATCAATTGGCGGCGGCCGCTCGTATTCTCGTTCTCGATCGTGAGTGCGTGTTTGCGGACCGCTGTGTTGGCATGCTGGGATCAGGCGCGAGCGCGAGCACGGACGTCCCTCCCGCGTGGCGGCGTGGCACTACGGTGCGGCGTCCCTCTTCACGACAATTGATCTTGAAAGTGTTCTCGAAGATTTTGCATCAAGAAATGCCCAAAGACGTTTTTTTAAAAAGCACTGAAGCACCGTAGTTTTATTTGAGGTAACCATCATAGTTATTTTGCCGTTTTTTTATCTTCTTTGATGTACTGTTACCTTATCAAGAAGAATTAAATATATGCTACAAGTTATATACTTTAATCGTCATATTCAAATATTACATTGCCAGGCCCTTAGTGTCTTACTGCCCAAGGGCCCATGAAATTTGTGGGACGGCCCTGGTTGTCTCAGGTGGAGGCGGTGGAGGAGCCAACGGTGGTGAGATTTGAGGTTAGGGTTTTGAATTTTCGGGAAAGGGGGTCTCCATGACTAATGGGGTTAGAAAGGGAGGGGCTGGCGGCTGTGGTTAGCGTGGTGATGGTGGTGGCAGGTCAAGGGATGGTGAGCTCGGCGACAGAGACACCGTCGAGCGAGCGGTGGAACACAACCGGATGGGCGATGCCAACGATAGGGGTGAGGTGACCAAGCTTTCTCCTTCGATTGGATTTAGGAGAGGGCGGGAGTGGGCGGTGGGCGGTGCGGCCGGTGGTGGGTGAGCCGCTGGCAGAGGTTGGGAGCGGCAGTGTGCTGGTGGGGTTGACGAAAAAGAAGAAAAGTGGCAGAGAAAGAACCGCATGCTGCATCTGTTTGCAGCACCCGCGCACTACTTAAGAGCACTCACAATGCTTGTACAATAGAGAAACCAGGGTTCAAATTTCCGCGAAATTTCGTGGTAATTTTGGTGGTGGCCGAAAGAAAACTCCGAAATTTGTAGTACACTAATACATGTGCTATATAACTCTAGACTTGTATTTTTCTTTATATTGCATATTCTTCTATTCAATAGATGTGTAGTCATAGATATGGATGAAAATGGTACGGATATTTATTCGACCGAACAAATATGAACACTTATCTGGATAGTTACTCGGATATCCGTATTTTTTTCGGATACGGATAATAAAACGGATATCTTAGGCGGATATCAAATACGAATGTAATATCATCGATATCCAGCGGATATCGGATAATCCGGTTAAGTATCGGAACGGATATTATCCGGATATTATTCAAACGACCTTGGATGGAGAAATTATCAAAATAAAAATTGTAGATATCAAAAAGTTATGAAACTTTGTTGTTTACAACTTTTTCGTTTGAAATCATTTAGTGCTTCAAAATGCTATTTGAATTTCAATTTCGAAATGGTTAAAGAACGCCTATTTCTCTTTTTAATCTTTGGCTAAAACTTGTAACTAGTTTTTCTCTCTCGTACTAACTTCAAATTTGATAATTTTTTTTCTAAAATTTTCTAAAATCATGTTCTATCAATTTATTGTGTTCTTATAGCTATTATTGTGTTCATCTTTTCATGTGACTGTATTCTATCTATTTGAATTTTGAATTTCAAAAAATAGCAACTTCAAACGTCATTTTCAAACATTAAATGACTTCAGCTGAAAAAGTCATGAACATAAAAGTTGTAAAACTCATCAAGATCTACAACTTTTATTTTGGTCATTTGTTCATCCGAGATTGTGGTAGTAACATTGTTCACAAAATTTACATCTCTCTTGTAGTTTCATAAATTATAAGAAAGATGTGTGAGATTCGTGAATAATATTACTACCACTATGTCGGATGAACAAATGACTAAAATAAAAGTTGTAGATCTCAGAAATTTATGAAACTTTATAGTTGAAAACTTTTTTATTTGAAATCATCTTGTCAAGAAAAACTACGTTTGAATTTCTCAAATTTAAAATTTGGATTTTTCAAACGACCTCAGAATCTCAGATGGAGAAACAACCAAAATGAAAGTTTTAGATCCCAAAAAGTTATGAAACTTTGTTGATTACAACATTTTCATTTGAATTTGTTTAGGGCCTCAAACAATAATTTTTTGCTTTTTTGTTTTTTTTTGTCTCGAATTGTGATTTTTGGAATTGGGCCAAAATATTACTTCTTGCCCAAACGGCCCAATCCTCTGTAACCCTAGCTAAGCTAGCTGGCCCATATATAAGTTCCCACTTGGATATATATATATATATATATATATATATATATATATATATATATATGCTGCTTTTACTCAATATCCGAATAGATATTTGTATCCGATCTTCTCCGAATCCGATTCATACCGTATTCGATACTCATTATTCGTATCCGTAACCAAGTCAATCCGTATTCGTATATGTATCCGAACGCTATCCGTGTCCGAATCCGAATCCGAACAGAAATATGAAAACAAATATAATATGAGTGATATCCGTTCGTATCCGATCAGTTTTCATCCATAGTCATAGATCATACTAATATTTGTTTAGATCTAAACTTTTATAGAAACAACATACTTCATGTCCTAATCTCTAAAAAAAATCAGCAAAATTTCGGCCGAATTTTACAAAATTCAGTAATTTTGGTGGTGACCGAAATTTTTGCGATACCAAAATTAAAATCCTTGATACAAACCTTTTGATCCTGACCAATTTGTGGAGGAACAACTGGGATATTCCCATACTTGTCGGAGGAACAAGTAGAATATTCCCATATTTGTGAGCAGCTTGAGAAGAGGACCAGCCGTTCATCAGCATCACTTGCATGATGATACGATTATGTACAGTAACTTGTAGAAAAATAAACTGTTTGCAGAATATAAACTGAACGAGCATTACACTATTAACACTCTAGAATAATTACAGGCATAACTGAATGAGAAAGTAAAACCGCAAGGGCTACATGAATTGTGACTCCCCACATCTATTGTACTTGGATTATTTTTTTCATGGTTCGAACAAATTAGTTCATTTGACCAAACAGAGATATTTAAGGACAGACCAACATTAGTGGCTATGTGCTTTCACGAGTTGCCATTTGCACTGCCCATTCAGACAACAACAGGGAAAGGCTCAAGCTCAAAGGACAGTTACATACTTTCAGATGCTGTTTTTGCATAAGGCATGAACTGGAGCGCAATGCCAAGGAAGCTTGCTCAGTCAAAAATAAATTGAACCACATTACATATATAATCTTAGACAAAACAACTATCAAAGGGCATGAACCAACAGATGTTCATCCCCAGAAGATAAGCATTATCTATGGCTAAACGAACAACAAAATCTGGCACGTGATGGGTGTTGCTGGCGGCAAAGACGAGAACCCATGTTTCCTAGCGCTGGGTGAATAATTCAAGTTTGGTGACATGGTACCATGGTTGTGCCTTCGTGAAGACTGGGGAGTGAAATAGTCACCACCATACAAGAATTGGTGATTTGTGTAAGACTTCTTGGGAGTAGATGGAGAACCCCAACCATTGGATTTGTACTTCTTCAATGGTAGATCATTATCGCCACCAGTCCACCCACCTCTCGATTTGGATTTATGACGAGGTGTGTCCACTCTTTCCTCAAAATGGGGACTTTCCCTTTTGCTTGTTTTACGGGCATCATGAGGAGCCGATCTAGCACTGAAATCCCTTTTCCATTTTTCCTTCCTCTGACTGTGAGATGATGACTTGCCTTTCGACCGATAGGACTGCAGAAGAAAAAAAACAGAAACTTAAATACAGGTAACTACTGTTATTGGAAGATAATTTGTGGGATGCTTATAACAACCTTAGCACTGTGTAAGGGTGGGGCAGAGGTTCAGGGGTTTTCTCGATCTGCGTGAGAAGATCTTCTTCTTAAGACGGAGGTTGTCTAGCCACCGCGGATCGAGTTTTTTTTTTTTTTTTTTTTTTTTTTTTGCAGTCACGTGCAAAGTGACCTTCCTCGCCACATTTGTAGCATAAGGTTGGAGTTGTGACAGCACTAGTTTCCCTGCGTTGCTTGGCACATCCCTGTAATAGAAAGTCCAATGTTAATCACCTGCCATGAGAAGCAACATGTGGCAACAGTAGTAATTACAAGACATAAAAAGCATTAAAACTTACCAGACCGCAATGACCAGATTGGGCACAACTATAAAAGCTAATTTGTTTCGGACAATTGTCGGAGAAGTCAGAACAACAAAGATGGCCCTTCTGATTACACATGTAGCATCTTATTTGCTGCATAATCAAAAATGAATTATTAAGGGGTAAGCCAGTGGCGAATCTACGATTTTAGCTTAGGGTATGCCGCTCAAAATTTTTCATATACAATTCGGTAAATTCATTTTAGCAATTCGGTAATAATTGTAAATTTTACGGTGTGATTCGATAAATTCAAGTATTAGATTCAGACCATCCACTAAATACAATCAAATATAGGCATAAAAGAGTACCAGAGACTTACAATGCTATTTTTCTCACTGGTTTATTCGACGTTTACGAAGGGACATAAATGTCTTTACTATATCATTTTCATCAACTTTAAAAAAAATATCTCGCTCAACGAAAGTGACTAGACAATCATTCAAAAGGCTAAACAATAATTTTCTATAAAAACCTGAAGAGCAAAGATTAAATTACTGTAAATATTGCAGACGAGACGTGCGAGAAATAGATGGCGATCCTCCAATTCAGAGCAGGGCGAAGGGCGGCAGCCGGCAGGCACCAGGGGCCAGGGCGACAGGGCGGCACCGACTCGACTCACCTGGTCAGGGCGTCAGGCGCAGGCGGTGTGTTCCTCCGTGGCTCCATACTCAAATTAGGAAACTGAAACGTCGAGCGAGCATACCGTATGGGTTCACTTGCCGAGTAGGCCGCGTTACATGGGCCTCCCGTCATCAAGTGATGGTGTCCAGGTATGCTTTTTTGTTTTTCTTTTTTATAAATACAACGTATACACTATATTATATAGTATATATATACTGCTTGCCGCCGGTTTTGCAGGTTATGCCGGTGCATTGGGGTAAGCTCTTCTACATAATCCACGACTCTGTGACTCTAACCTTGCAGCTGGGACACTATTGCACTGCAAAAATAGTTAAGTATTACATAGAGGGCACCGTACCTATCTTATCCTGTAATACACAGCTTGTTCGGCTAGGCTTATACGATCGTGAATTATAAGCTAGAACAGTATTTTTCTCTCACACCAAATCAGTCAAACCAGCCAGTAATAAATAATCCACGATCGTTTACGACGAAACGAACAGGCTGACAAGTTGTAGATTCAAAAAAATTGCATATGCAAGTTTCAGGGATCCTGTTATGGAAGGGAGGAAGGCACAGCATCAAATATACCCGGTATTACATACAGAAACATCAATCAAACATATATCTTACAGTTACAGCCTAGTCACCTAGCCCACAACAATTTGCATAAAAAAAAAAACTAGCTCATATTTAATTCCTTTGTAGGCCTTTTTCTTCACGCCAACACTAGAGCGAAATAGAAACCAAAAAAACAAATTCTAACAAACAAAAATCCCATTATGGCAACAAGATAACAAATTAGCTTAAACAAGGCAAAGAAGCACTACCTCGATTGATGATCATTTCTCTGGTGCTTATCAGGGCAGTCCTTCGCCATATGGCCTCCTTTTTTGCAGATGAAACAGTCTTGACCCTGTGAAATATATTAATGGTTTGTTTATTCTTGTGAATGCTAAACACCGACAACAACCATCACAAAAATCATTACAGGGACGATATATATACAGATAATAGTACCAAAACAGATGAATAACACAGAAGATTGAAACAGACAAAATAAAACTTGATCATTCTTTACTTTGAATACAAAGGCAGGCATGAATATGGAAAGGAATATATCACAAAATCATTTGAAATTATAAATCATAAATATAAAGATAATGCTACTGCTCAAATGGTGTGAACAAGCATGAGAATATATAGGAAAAGTTAACTTAATTAGTGAAGAGAGGAAAAAGGTATAAAGTACAGGAATCAAAAGATGAGCTGGCATGATGAGTATAAAAGAGTTGTTTAACCAAAGTCACTAATTATATTTATTTAGCATCATAAACATATTTTCATTGCCTTGCTGCATGACTCACTAATTAACATGGATTAGAGCATCTAGATGTTACATTGATGTAGTTATTAGGAAATAACAAAACTAACTACGTACCATGCAGCTAATTGCACATAAACACGATAGACACGAAGACAACACTGTTAGACAAATAAATCCTTGCATGGCACTGTATCCTTGTTTAGCCCTTGATTGATTGGCGTGTATCCTTGTTTAGCCCTTGATTGATTGGTGTATACTGTTTTGGCAAGTCTAGCCTTGATTGACGTTTGCTTTCTATCCACTGAACAATGCTTCTATGAGTCGGTTGGATATGGAAGCTATAGTATATATATATGTACACGACACTTATGATGGTATATACACGATTTCTATCGTCTATCATGGTATCGGCCACCGCATCCTACGACCTACTCTAGCTCTCGCCGCCGGCTAACCCCAGTCCGGCGTCCTCCCTCCCTTGCCCATGGCACTCTCCGGCGATGAGCGCGCCGAGCGTGTTGCTCGTGCTAAGGTTGACGTTGATGCCCTTGCCGCCGCCGAGGCCGATCACGCCACACGTGCCAAGTCTGAGGCCGATGAGCGCGCTCTCCTGGAAGCCGAAGCTCGTGCTCGCGAGGCTGCTGCCATCGCCGACCTCCACTCCCAGGTAGTTGGCCTTCCCAACATCCGGACGCTCGTCCCGGTCGTCCTCGATCTCAGCACCCCCAACTACTCCAAGTGGTGCCACCTCTTTCTCCTCGCCGTGGGCAAATATGCCCTCACGGATCACGTGCTCTCCGACAAGGCCTTCCCCATGGTCCCAGCGTGGGCACGCATGGAGTGCATAGTTCTTGGGTGGCTCTAGAACACCATCTCCGCTGAGCTCTTGGAGATCGTCACCGCGCCCACTGCTCGTCGCATCTGGCTCGGCATCGAGGAACAATTCATCGGCAACCAGGAGACTCGTGCCCTCCTCCTCGACGCCGAACTCCGCAACTTCTTCCAAGGTGACCTCTCCATGACCGATTACCTCGGGAAGATGAAGAGTATGGTCGACACGCTCGGCGATCTTGGCGAGCCTGTGCACGATCGCACTCTTGTTCTTAATGTTCTTCGTGGCCTGAATGAGAAGTATTCGCATTTGGCTTCGCTCATTGCACGGCAGAGGCCGTTTCCATCATTTATTGATGTTCGTGCTGACCTGCACCTTGAGGAGATCACGCAGAAGGCCAAGGCTCGTCCTGTTGCTGCCTTCGTCGCTGCTTACGCACAGGCCCCATCGGGCTCACGCCCCCCACTAGTGGGGTGGCTGCTCCTAGCAGCAGTGGCGCACCCGCTGTCCCTCCCCAGCATGGCCACAGCAACAGCTACATCAACTGCAATGGCGGCTATGGCAAGGGGCGTGGCCGGGGGCATGGTCGGGGGCGTGGTTCTGGCGGTCCTCGCTACCCTGGCTGGCCAGCGAATCCCTGGTCCGGCACTGTCCAGGTCTGGCCGCACACACGCCCACTGGTTTCCTTTCCGGCCACATGCCCTGGCACCCCGGGCTAGCATCCTCCCCTAGCGCCCCTGCCTGTGCCTGCCGGGCTCCACGTCGGCGTCCCACCGCCACCTCCCGCGCTACTAACGGTTCCTTGTTACCTGTCACCACCACTGGTTCCACCACTCTTCCTTATGCACGCCCTTTGTCTCTGCAGGATGTTCTTGTCTCCCCTCATATTATTAAAATTTTGATATCCGTTCATCGCTTTACTCCTGACAACCTTTGCTTAGTTGAATTTGACCCCTATGGTCATTCTGTGAAGGATCTTCACACTTGGAGCGTGATCACCAGGTGCAATAGTATTGGTGACCTCTACCCCCTGCTGCTCAACCTCCCCAGTCCCCAGGCTCTCCTCGCTGCATCCACTTCACTTTGGCATCGTCGTCTTGGTCATCTTGGCTCGCCGGCGTTAACGAAACTCATTTCTAGTGCCGCTATAGAGTGTAATAAACGTGACACCGAGTCCATCTGCCATGCCTGTCAACTCGGTCGTCATTGTTGTTTACCTTTTTCCCATTCCAGTTCCCGTGCTATTCGGAACTTTGATTTAGTTCACTGTGATTTATGGACATCTCCTATTGTCAGCTTGTCCGGCTATAAATATTATTTGGTTATTCTTGATTAATGCTCCCATTTTCTGTGGACTTTCCCACTCCGCCTAAAATCCGACACTTTCGCCACCCTAGCCCATTTTTTGCCTATGTCCGTACTTAGTTTTCAACCACCATCAAAAGCGTCCAATATGACAATGGCCGGGAATTTGATAACTCTTCCACTCGCTCCTTTTTCCTCACCCATGGCGTTGCTCTTCGCATGTCATGCCCCCACACTTCCCCCAGAATGGAAAAGCTGAACGCATTATCCATGCTACTAATAACATCATCCGTAGCCTTATGTTCCAAGCTAGCTTCCCTCCATCCTATTGGGTGGAAGCCCTACACACAGCAACTCATCTTCACAATCTTCACCCCACCAAAACTCTAAACCTCGGCACACCTCATTTCGCCCTCCATGGGATTCAGCCTTCTTACTCCCATTTACGTGTATTTGGTTGTCTCTGCTATCCCAACCTTTCTGCCACAGCCATCAACAAACTTGGGCCTTGCTCTGCCATGTGCGTTTTCCTTGGCTATCCCTCCGATCACAAAGGCTACCAGTGTCTGGACTTGTCATCCAATAAGATTATTATTTCTCGCCATGTGGTGTTCGATGAGTCTGTGTTTCCATTTGCTAATCGGAAGGCCCAGTTGCCATCCACCACTTATGATTTTTTGGCAGATGAAGGTCTTTCGGTACAGCCCATCAATCGTCGACTTCCATCCGTCAGTGATGCTGCCCCTGGTGGATCTCGTGCATCCCAGGTTGCTGCCAGCATCACCTGGCCGTCCCTCGCACCCGCCACTTCTCCAGCTACGCCCACCAGCCCACCAGCACCAGGCGTGTCTTTGCCTCTGCCTAGCGCGCCTCCGCCTGAGCATGTCAACAACCCCGCCACCGGTACTGCCTCATCCCCGACCGCGTCGCTGGGGTCTGCCGCATCTGCAGTTGCCTCCACGCCCTCCACTCCTGCTGCCCCGAATGGTTCTCCACCATCGGCCACTGCCAGCGGGACACCGGCATCTTCACCACCATCTGTATCCTTGTTTAGCCCTTGATTGATTGGCGTGTATCCTTGTTTAGCCCTTGATTGATTGGCGTGTACTGTTTTGGCAAGTCTGGCCTTGATTGACGTTTGCTTTCTATCCACCGAACAATGCTTCTATGAGTCGGTTGGATACGGAAGCTATAGTATATATATGTACACGACACTTATGATGGTATATACACAATTTCTATCGTCTATCAAACACAACAAGATTAATCTAACAATGAGGGCCTACATTGGCAATGTGCAGACCATCTCCTACGGGCTACGGCTTCATGGGCAGGGACGTCGTGTGCAGCATGATGGCGCTCGCCGACGTGCATCGGTGGGTGCAGCGGCCAGACACTCTATGACCTGCTCCACTCGCGCGCCACCGGCCTCGAGCCCTAGATATACACAAGACGCGACCCACGCTCCACAACACGAACCTGCCCATCATCCACAGCGATGACAAGTCTGCCAACGTCCTGCTTGACGCCAACCCTTACATGCACCTCGGTGACTTTTGTCGCAGAACCGTCCAATTTATAAAAGCACAAGTACAAAAACGATCATCGAAACGATCAAATTCTCGCACTTGAGCCCATATAAACCCGGTAGTCAACTGAAACCACGAAGGATTTCAAACCAACTTGCATACAACCAAGATCACAGTAATTCAACATAACACCTCACACGTTACAACATTTCACAAACAGTTTGTAGATAGATTACAACACATCAGAGTCATAGTTATTACAAACCAAGTCTTATAAAGTAGCGGAAGCAAATAGTTTAACTCACTCACACGATTTCAAATACAAGTACCAGCTTGCCGATCACATCCCACAAAAGCATTTGGATAAGATAAACAGAGATCATGCCCGTGATCTAGTCTTCGTCACCCGCCGGGTGGAGACAGTACTTACAGAAGCCCTGATAAAGAAGGTCATCTGCAACAAGAGGAAATAAACCCTGAGTACGAGAATGTACTCAGCTAGACTTACCCGTTGGAAACCAAAATAATTGACACCAAGGATCATGCATCGCTTAATTTAGTGGATCTGGCTGACACTTTCTTTTTGCGGAAAAGCATAAGTAATAATGATCAACTCTTAACCTGAGCTAGCAGTGACTTTTAGCCATTAACCTGTCATCAATATTAGCACCTATACTAAGCAATCACTTGATTAAGATGCAAACATTATTAACCATAGCAGGTATAAACTATGGCAACTTTATCATCATTCTCCATTTAACCATATCGTTAAATTAAGTGAATCTACGTTGTCGCTGCTCAGTCAAGTTCTCACTATCCGGGAGAGACGGCGATTCGAATCGATTCCTATCCAGCTGGAGGGGTATTCCTAACACAAACTCTGCTTCCCCCGTCAGGGTCGCAACAAGTCACCTTTGGTACAATTTAGGAGTCGCGGGTACGATCAATGCCGCAAAACCAGAGAACCACTCTGCCATGAGTGCTCGGTGATTTAACCCACCCTTGGGATTACGCCAATGGTTCTCCGCACATCCTTACTGCCATCCAGATTGTGACCAACTGTTTGTGACCCCGGCCTAAATTGAGCTACTAGGCTTCGCGGTCGGAACGACTTATCCGGCCAGCTAAGTGTTAAGCTACATTCAACATGACATGAGGACGTACAGCGTATCGGTCCTTAAACGACACAGACGGAGTCACTATGTCCAAACCTACACAAGACTCTGCCTGGTCTTAATTCATTATTAATATGGTTCTTTTCCACAATAGCAAATATAGCCAACCGTGACCCACCTCATCCTAAAGCTCACAGGTGACAGGAAATCACCCGACTTCTACCGCACTAAGCATGGCTAAGCATTTAACCCGTTCCAGAACTTAAATAGGATTCAAGTGCGATATTTGGACAAGGATAGATATATAATGCAACAATTGGTTCCAACTAATTCCTATACTTAATGCATCAGCAAAGATAAAAGATACTCAAGATATTTGTAAAAACATGGGAGACTTAATATGCTCTAGGGCTTGCCTTTCAGGAAAGAGGATGGGCGGTGGTCAGGGCACTCGGGCAACTCCTCCTCGGCGGCTGCTTCGTTGGTTGCCTGAACCTCGGGCTCCTCCTCCTGGCTCGCTCCCTCGAACTCCAGAAGCGTCACACCCTCCGGCACACCTATTGCATGTATGTGCAAGATAAATATCATGGATGCACATGAACGAAGTTAGGGATGCTCGGGGAATGCACATGCTTACTGCAGTCCGCATATTCTAACTTAAGCTCTATTCAAATCACTTTAACTTACCAAGTTTATACAACCTAATGTACAATTGCTCATCTTCAGTTAAGGACCTAGCACCTACACCTAAGCATGTTCTCAAGTTAGGCTAGCACCTAAACAATCAACAAGAACATTGCAACAAAGCATACACACAAACATTCGTATTTCAGCAAAACAGGAACTATACAGCGGTACAGTAAACTGATCATAACCGGAGATCTACAAATCAAAATGACAAGCAATAAGACAATTTGGAAAGCTTATGAAATTTACTACAATTCATTTCAGACCACAAGGCATGATTCCAATTTTTACCAGGTCGAATTTACATAACTACATAATCAGGTCCAAACAAGACAGAGAGCAAACAAAACTATGATCCAACTTTGAACGACTATAACTCCTAAACTACTAGGCCAAATGCCCCCACATTTTAACAGGAGCTAGATACATAAGGTCTCTACAACTTTTGTATTCACCACTTTCCCAGAAAACCAAATTATCATAGTGAACTTTGCAAAGTTCCCAGAACTGTCCAGAAAGACATAATGCAAGAAAATAATTATTAACTTATGTGGCAAATACATAAATGGACAAAACCAACTTTACTAACTCATCACACATATCAAAATAACACCAGAAAGTAAAATGTTCACCACCAATTCATTTACTTTAATGCCTTTCTTAATTTATTTAATTATTTAAGAGGAATAATAAACATATATGAAAACTGCATCATTTAATCTACAAAAATTACAGTAGGTACTACATGCTCCAAGTAGGCTATTGTAAAAATTTCACATTATTTGAACAAGTATAACATCCTACACAAAAATGACAAGGCATAAAGGCTTAAAATAACATAAATAGGAAACCCTAGTGAAAAGTGTCAAGCAATAGATTTTATATTTTTCTTATAAATTTGACACTCAGTTCTCACCGAGCGAAGTGCTACATGATAGTTCTGTGCACTTGCGGAATCCCTCCAATAGACATAAGAAATATCAACACTAGACATTATTGTGTATTGTGGTGAGCCGGTATTCAGAGCGTCAACCCTTACTGCATGTGCCCATGGAGACATGTACCAAGGGGTGGTCCTAGACATCTATTGTGTATTATGGTGAGCCGGTATCCAGAGCATCAACCCTTACTGCATGTGTCCATGGAGAGGTGTACCAAGGGGTGGTCCTAGACATCTACTATGTATTATGGTGAGCCGCCGAGTGTGTCAGCCCTTAAAGGTGGGTGAATGTAACACATTAGCCCATTTGAAGCAAGTAGTAGTTGTGTTGTTGGCCCATTACCCCATGTGGCACATCAGGAGTTATTGTTGGTGGGTTTAGTACCACCTTGCAAGTTTAGGAGGGTGAGGGCTGATTTATAATATTTGTCATTCCAAACGTAGCCCCTCCGGGTTACCCCTTTTATACGAAGCGAGGACGAAAGTGTAATAGAGGAGCTACACGTATGTTGGCCCATTCCACGTGCATGAGGAGCTAGGCCATACAAGCAGACTTCAGACACGGGGTGTTACATTATGAAACCCCATATCCTATGAGAGGAGAAACATTTTTTTGTATTGCACAACTAAGAAGTGGTAATTTATACATTGTGCATCTCGCTCTGCTTTAAACCTAAATCACAATTGTTAGAAGATTTAAGAGACAATATGGCATCATGAGGGGGAGCACATTTATTTAAATTTATCTTAAAGATGTATCAAATATATAGATAATGAAGATAGACATCTATTCATGAAGATTAGAATATCCTGCAGAATACATGACCAAGAAGGTTAAGCGTTGAGCTCTTTTTTCTATGTGAGTTTTTACAAGAAGATTTCTCACAGAAGGTTTTTAATGAGGCAACATGTGCAATGCAATTAATGAATGTGATGTACTCTTTTCTTCAATTACTATTTTTCATTGGGTTTTCGATTGGATTTTTTGATGAGGCATGTGTAAAACATATGGACTATAACCTAGAAGGAAAGGAGTATAAGGAATCCTAATCCGAGATTAGACGCTAGTATCACCACCAAGACCAAATAGTGAGGATATCACTCCGGATACAAGACATAGAGGTGAAGAGGACTAGCGGAGGCATCCAACTCATCCAAGTCATGGTGGAGGCGAGTCCAACTCAAGTTGGAGTCCGTCTCAGATTCCAGGAGTAGTCCTGACAGACTCTATTTTCGATTATGCACATATGCATGGAAAAAATAATTTCATATGCTAACAAATGGCTTTAGTTTGATATGAAAGTTCATCTAGAGTCAACAGGAATCATCAATACAAGTCAGTGTCCGAAATCTGTCAAGGTGCTACAACACCTTCTTTTGGTCTGTTGGGACATGTATCGCCTTACAGCCCATAAGGGGCATGTCCAGGGGCTTTCATGCCTAAGACTTTATAATTATCCATCATCACACTTGTTAGAGATTGATTTTGTTGTGTTCTTGTTTTCCTCGTGAAACAGACATTGTTCGTAGCACTTGTAACGTTTAGATCGACTATTGTGAACTAGGACCACATTTCTTGATCTTGTTCGCCTAAGTCGACTAGTCATTTTCCTATTAGTTTGATAAATTTCATATATATTTGCAATTTCAGATAGCGTTCTTCATGTTCTTGCTTGTGTTCTTGATTCGCTACCAGGAAAGCCTTCTAGGTGAGGTCGCATCATGCATGGTGATAGCCAACGAAGCAGTGGTGTCACGATAGTGAGGGTCCAAATCAAACTTGGTATGCTAAATTTGAGTTGTTGCCTTTACCACTCCACAAACTAGAGCATCGGCTATCCCTACAACTCCATACTCCATGACTCCACCTATGATCGGTCATGATCATACCTATGGATTATTTCATCCAACTAGTTCTTCTCTTGTGCTGCTTCTCTGCCCTAAAGATAGGTCTAGTTGGAGGCCGTTGAGACAAGGAGCGCACATGGGCTACCACATCTCTTAGGGGATGTTTGAGGGTTTTGGTAAGGGAAGTTTGATTGGTGAGTTTTTCCATAGGATTTTTGTTGGGATGGAGTTTTAGTTGAGGTGCACACATGTAGGTTGTGAAAGGACATCCTCATAACAAAAGTATGAGTTGTAATGGGGACCTCATCTAGTTATAGCTTTAGGTCTAGTTGTTGCAACCAAAACCAAATAGCTAGCTAAGGGGTTGTTGTCAGGGTGCACTGGAGGCTATGGACCTCCACTTTTGTATAAAAGAGTCCCATATAGGTTTATGGCCATATGTGAAAACATCTAGGGGTCTTATTATAAAGTATATGGACTTGTGTGTAAATATTAGCCCCAGCAACAAAAAAATGTAAACAACCATCTCCCCTCGTATAAATAGAGTCATTTAGCTTTGATGGAGAGGACTTGGGACTTTGCTCATACTTTCTAATTTTTCTCCTTTCTCTTACTATTATGTTTCTCCTTTCTCTCTCTATTATGGTAATCCCAAACACTAAATCCACAACATTATCAAGAAGAGTATAATAATTTTTATTCCAACTCTTTGGGTCCAAATTGTGCCAACCATTATTGATAAGAAAACTGAGTACTATGTTTGTACTTAACCCAAGAAGTTATTGTAGGATTCCAAAAGTTGAGGCTTCAATTTAAGTTAGAAAATCCACATTGTACCCGCCTTTAGCCCTCCGATACTACTTTCATGTACCAATTACAAAGAATGAAAATTAGTTTAATTTGTCTCTTTGGGATGTTTCCTTTATTGGATGTTTTTTTCTTCTATTTAGCAAAGAGGATTCTCTCTTGGAACAAAAGTGAGCATAGGTTAAGACCATTACGTCTACTGAAATAGACTCATCTTCCTCAAATAGCACATCTAGCGGCGTGCATCGATGGCGCCAGGCGCGTTCCGGAAGAAGGCCACGAACCCCGCATTGGACCACGGAGGCTAAGATATGAGAGAGTTGTTCGACGATGAACTAGAATAGGATCGTGACACGGCGTTGTCCTATGCCATGTTCTGCTGGAAAACCTTCGAGGCCTTGAGTCGCACAAGAATCAAGAAGTCTGCGGCATCTGCTACTTCGAGGATAGGGTGATCCACAGCTTCAAAATCGATAAGGAGTTGAAGAAGCACTCCCAAGCGGATGCAGGAAGGCATCGTTACTATATGCACCGTCAGAAGAAACGCGACCGGTGGCAGACCCTGCTGCAGCAATAAGGTTACGTTGTTAGTTCATAGTTTATCGAGTTGTCAGTTCATAGTTTTGAGTTTTGGCGAGTTTTCATGAAGAAGACAGGGTGCATAGGTCGTAGAGTTTTGATCTCTCACAAAACTGTGTCATTTGACTGAACAAGACGCATTATTTTTCATGGTTTGAAGTTAATTCCTTTAACCATTGCGTTGTTACGGACACCTAAAATTTGAATAAAATAATGTAATGTGTAAAAAAAGGTAATAAAACAACACAATAAGAGGTATTCAACATTACAGGCTTCATTACTCAAGTAACCAATAATTCTGCACATTTGAAGTACACTATTCTGAAGCTATCACATTGACAAATTTAGAAGTATTGTATTTGGGAAGTTGAAGTGAGAAGCTCGGCCATGGAGGGTCTGCAATCGATCTACCCTCATCCTCGCTCGTCAATACCTTGAACCTGCAAATCATTTAGGAGCAATTTGACTGCATGCAAACCAGGTCCGCAAACAAAAAAAAGGTGCATAATTATATTGTCTTTCATCAGAAAACTTGCTCCCAAGCGTTTTGATTCTTTTGATTTTGTGCCTTTGATGGGGGCTTCGGGTGGCATTCTAGTGGGCTGGAATAGCTCTATTTTCAGAGGGCAGGTCCTTGACAAAAAGCAGTTTGGCATCACCCTCTCTTTCACCTCAGTACATAACATGGACACCTGGCGTCTCACCACGGTCTATGGACCTTGCGCCAAACCAGATAGGTCAGAATTTATCAATTGGTTCAGGGGCCATCTTATCACATATTTGGATAACTGGCTCTTCCTTGGTGACTTCAATTTCTATAGATCCCTCTAGAACCGCAACAAGCCGGGATGAAACCTATCTGATACCCTGATCTTCAATGATGCTATTGGACATCTTGGCTTAATTGAACTTCAATTGAAAGGGAGGGCCTTCACCTAGAGTAATATGCAGCAAGACCCTCTCCTAGAGCAGCTTGACTGGTTTTTTACTTCGCCAAACTGGACAATCGACTATCCTAATACTAAAGTTCTACCGATGGCCAAGATAACCTCTGATCACATCCCTTGCAAAGTGGCAATTGGCACCAACATACCTCGCTCCAACATTTTTCGTTTTGAAAATTTTTGGGTGGAGCATGCAGGTTTTCTCGACACAGTTCAGTATTAGTGGACTATTTCACAGCAGCAGTCATCGGCATCTAGAACTATTTCCTCCAAATTAAAGGCTTTGTGCAGTGCCTTGAAGACCTGGAGCCGAGGACTATCCAACCTATCCCTCTTGATCGCCAACTGTAACAAGGTTATTCTTTTCCTTGATGCTCTGGAAGATAGAAGGTTTCTCTATAATCCAGAACTCAATCTTTGGATCATGATAAAAAATCAGCTCGCTACTCTGCTGCATTATAAGAATGTCTACTGGAGAAAGAGATATACAGTGAATAGAGTTAAGTTTGGGGATGAATGCACCAATTTTTTCCACGCGATGGCAACAATCTCGCATAGGCGAAACTCCATTCCCCAACTCCTCAATGAGCAAGGTCTTTGGGTCCACGACCATGAAGGCAAAGCGGGGCTGCTCTGGAATTCTTTTAGAAAGTGCATGGGTGTAACCACCAGTCCGGTCATGATCTTTGATCTGCAGTCGCTCATCACTGCGGTACCTGGTCTACGTGTTACCGTTTGAACATGAGGAGATTGATTCTGTCGTCAAACGTATTCCAATTGATAAAGCCCCGGGTCCTGACGGTTTTAATGGCATGTTCATGAAAAGGTGTTGGCAGATTATTAAGCAAGATTTCTATTCCCTCTGTGATGAGTTCTATAATGGCACAGTGAACCTAGAGTGTATCAACAGTTCCTACATCACCCTTGTGCCCAAGACCAGTAACCCAGAGACAGTCAATGACTTTAGGCCAATCTCATTGTTGAATATTAGTCTAAAGCTGTTGACAAAAATCCTAGCAGACAGACTACAGAATGTCATTCTCAAACTCATTCATTGTAACCAATATGGTTTCATTCGTTCGCGTTCCATTCAAGATTGTCTAGCCTGGAGCTTTGAATATATTCACCAATGTCATCACTCAAGAAGGGAGGCTATAATTCTAAAACTGGATTTCGAAAAGGCGTTTGATACAGTTGAGCACTCTACTATCCTACTGATGTTGCAGCATTTGGGCTTCCTAGATAGATGGATATCTTGGATCCACTGTATCTTATCATCGGGATCGTCAGCAGTGCTCTTAAACGGTGTCCCGGGCAAATTCTTCAAATGCAAGAGGGGTGTCAGGCAGGGAGATCCACTATCCCCCTTGTTATTTGTCATTGCAGCTGAACTTCTTCAGTATCTCGTCAATAGGGTGTCGGCACTTGCACTACTGACAGCACCCATCCCTTGTGAAAATGGTGAATTCCCCATAGTTCAGTATGCCGACGATACCCTCCTCATCCTTCAGGCTGATGCACGTCAATTGTTCTTCCTGAAAGCATTACTCAACAGCTTTGAGGCTGCTTTGGGTCTCAGGGTCAACTACAACAAGTCACAGATTCTACCAATTAATGTCAGCCATGATAGAATGCAGCATCTTGCCAATATGTTTGGCTGTCAGGTGGGACCACTGCCATTCACATATTTAGGGCTACCGATGGGCACCACCAAGCCATGCATTGAGGACCTTACACCAATCATGGACCGGGTTGAGAGAAGACTGTCAGCATGCTCCACGTGGCTCTCTTATTCAGGTAGACTGCAGATGGTTAATTCAGCTATTACGCCAATAGTCACCTACACTCTTTGTACTATCAAGGTCCCAAAGGGCTTCATTGACAACATAGACAGGGCCCGTAAGCAGTGTCTCTGGAGGGGAAATGATGACACCACGCGAGGAGGCAACCTTGTGGCATGGCCGGCTATCATGAGGCCTAAGGACAAGGGTGGTTTGAATGTGATCAACCTGCGCTTGCAAAATGATGCTCTCCTCTTGAAACAGCTCCACAAGTTTTATAACAAAGTGGATGTTCCATGGGTGAAGCTTGTTTGGAATAAGTATTATGTTGGCAAAGTGCCCCATGAATGTAGAGAAATGGGCTCTTTCTGGTGGCGTGACGTCATGCGTCTCAACAACATCTATAGAGGTGTTGCACGCTGCACATTGGGAGACGGCTCAACAGTTTCTTTTTGGGATGATCTATGGTCAGACTTGATCATGTCTGCTCAATATCCAAGACTCCACTCGTATGCCAGGAACAAGTCTATCTCGGTACAGGAATTAATGATGCATGAAGACCTTGATGACATTTTTGTGCTTCCACTGTCAACCCAGGCTTATGAGGAGATTATGGATCTACAGAATCACCTTGTCACCTTGGAATATGATGATAGCACCGCATATTTCTGGACAATGCTATGGGGACCCCAATATTCATCACGGCGGTTCTACAATCATGTCTTCAGTGGCATGGCTTCGACTCCTTACTTCAAGGTACTCTGGAAATCTCAGTGCACACCTCGTGTGAAGTTTTTTGCCTGGCTAGTGTTGATGGACCGACTAAATACGAAGATGATGTTAAGAAGAAGGCACCTGAACATACAAGATGATGTACTATGTGTTATGTGCAACCAAGGTGCTGATGAAGATATTGATCATCTTTTCTTTACGTGCCCGTTTGTGGTTCAGTGTTGGACCTCAATTAACTTCTCCTAGGACGTCTCCCTGCCACTAGCTGAAAGATTGATGAGGGCCAATGAGGTGCATGCTTTGGACTTCTTCGTCGAAGCATCCCTAATTGCAGCATGGGAGCTCTGGAAACTTAGAAACGACAAGATTTTTCAGCGTCAAGACCCAACTCCTTCTCTATGGCTTGTAAATTTCAAGCATCAATGTAATTTGCAATCCGTTAGACTCAGGGAGGACCTTAGGTCTTCCTTTTGCTTTTGGCTAGATGCTTTCAGTTAAAACAGGTTTGTAATCTTGACGGTTGCTTAATTTATTTATAAAATCTACTGTGGGGATCTCCCCCACAGTCCTTTGTTTCAAAAAAGGATATTGACATACTTGTCCACACTGCTAGAAAAACTCAGCTAAAAACCTCACCCCAAAAGTGCAGACAAGACTTCAGTTTAATTTTTAACCAATTAGACAACACATTCGACAAGAATAAATTAGAACAACATTAATGTGGTAAGCACTAAATCTGGAAAAAAACTATCTTGCATGACTATAAAAACTGATTCCCTAAACCAAGTTAATTAGTACCAATTACAATTCCTAAATTACTATCATTCAGTTCAATGATCATAGTTCAGGTAGTTGACTTAATTGAATTTGTACCAGAACAATAAGTAAAGGCTACAGATCTCAATGCTGGTACCGGGACTATTTTATCCAGAAGTTAACCAAGATATTTTTAGAAGTTCAAATATGCATCTGTGAGGTGTCGTGGACTCGTTTGTGGGCCGCCAATACCGGCATCGCCCCTAACAATCCCACAGCCCAAGCCTCCACGGCTGATGGCTGAAGAGAAAAAGGAGGGATTAAGGGAGGAGTTTCGTAGATTGGTTTACTAGTAGATTGGTTTAATCATGGAAGTGCACCTGTACTATAATGGGGCACCTTAGTAGATTGTAATAGGCATCGAAGAAGGAATAAACCTCCCTGGTGTCAGGGTGGAGTTTTACCCTTCGACGGTGGCGTTGGGCGTTTCAGCCGCGCCCACCAGAGAAGAACCCACCGCCGACGTTCCTTGCTACCCCTTGCATTCAAATTCCCAGTCCAGCCTCCTTCTCCACTCTCCTCTCCGTTCACCTCAAGGCCGGCGCCATAACATGAGGACAAAGCTACAGACCAAGAATTAATTCAGTATAGATCAGCCAGCAATGCTTATCTAAGCAAGAGCCACGGCAATCCTTTCACTATAGCACAGAAGAAGCCTCTCCGTTGCACTATCTTCTAAGTTAAGTGTGCATTTGTTTTGGTATTACATTGAAGCAAGAGTGATGAATACTACAAACCTGATTTGGGTGTGCGGAAACAAACGTTGAACAACTCACGCGCATACCTCCAATACACCCCGTCCACAACACTAAGCCCCCTCCACGGCGTAGCCTCCAAGCAAGGCCAACAAGGCCAACAGTGATGCCACTAATTTAATGCCCTGTTCGCTTGAACTTATCAGTCATGGTACAGTGTTTTTCTCTCATAACAAATCAGCTTCAGTCAGAAACAATCAACCGAACTGCTTCTTAGAATGCATTTTGGTGATCAGGGCCTACTGGTGAAGTGGACCCGCACCACGATGGAGGGGATCAGGGCAGGCAGATCATGATCGATAGAGTGCAGAGGAGGTGGAAACACTGCACAAAACACATAGGTCAGTCTATTTTGGTACACGACACCAAGTGCTTCTTAGTTCAGTTGATCATTTCAATTTAGCATTCAAATGGTACATGAGATCAGGGATATTACAACGGTTGTGAATGCATTTCTACTGAGGCTATCTGTGGAATCATAGAGATACTAAGAAACAAGTCATAAGTTACTTACATAGAAATTGCATAAGAGGAGTAGAGGACATAAAAAGAAATTTCACATACCAAGTAAAATCTTGCAGCTAATAGAACAGAAATCCAACTCAAGGACTATCATCAAATGTAGAACATGGATGGAACAGATGTGGCTCAGAGTTGTCCTAACTCAAGCTTAGTTGGATCTTGAAGATAAACATGAGCTTATACATGAATATAGATGGTATATGAGAATATAGAGCTAAAGGATTGGACTAATTCTCCTCTAAAAATTTGTATAACACAGGCTTTTAAAATCTTAACATTATTGATGGACAATTAATGAATTTATCTCTGATTTCTTATGCTTGCAGCTCCGTGGTCAGTGCTTTCTAATTCGAGATAGGGTTGACGATGCATGCAGTGTAAATATGGTAAGATGGAATCAAACAAATAAAAATCTTAATGTCTGTTTTTAACGAGGAAAAATAAGATGAGGGGCCTCAGGTTGTACATAAATCTACAGGAACCTGGTCAATATATTATTTAACTGCAACACTATCAGCCTCAAGTTGCACCTGACGTGAATCCGAGATCAAGCAAAACTAAACTCAAGCTCAATCAACAACCATGGACCGAATGAAATAGTCAAGACCATGGACTCAATCAACAGCTCAATACATGAGTAATCCAAGGCCCTTAGAAAGCCTTTTGATTCAATCAATAGCTTAACACATGTCTGAATCAATCAACAACTAATCGGAAGCACACATTTGATCTTAGAAAGCCTTTTGATTCGTGTGACAACAACTAAAAAAAATAAATTACTGAATGTGAAAATCAACCTGCAGAAGGTCACCTTCCAACCCTCCCCCCAGCATGCTTGTTTATCGATTATTGGAGAATGCCAGGAACAAAAGTGTGTATATATCCTTCAATGGGGAAAAGAGGATTCTTTGACTTATCTCCTGAAAGAATGCAAAAATTATTCCACCAGGTCACATTTTGATCCTTTGTTGGCAGGCACTCATGAATGGGGAAAGGTGTTGCAAACAGCAACTATGTTACCTGCCCCATTCGTGGTCTCGTTGCTGCAGAATGACAAATGCATGTAGCTGCAGCTTCGATCATATGAAACATCCTATTTTCATTGAACCAATTTTCCATCCTAGGTCAGAAAGGTCCCCAAATTCTCGATGCTCAATTGCCTTCATCAGAAGGGGACGAGCCTGAAAATTTTACAACATGCAGCATAAGTCCAGATACTAAAGCTCTCAATGAAAAATAGAAACACACACACACACACACATACCCCTAGGCCGGCCTGACATTTTCCAAACCAATAGAGCTCAGGGTGACCTCCGCCTCCAATGGAGGAGCAGGATGGCCATGCGGTGGTGGCCTCAACTGTGAAACTGAACGTGGTGTGCTGCTATTGATGGTGGACACCGGCAACGGGCAGCTGGATGCCATCCGTGCCGGCGTGTCACCACCTCCCCTGGCCCGGCCGCCTCTTCCGCCACCAAAATCCTAACACCGCCCTGCCGGCCTGCATCCTCCAAACCCCTTCTAAGCCCATCGAAGTTGGGAAAGAAGAGAGGGAGAGGCCGAAGATGGAGAGGAATCGAGTATGGAGGAGAGAAACACTATGTACAGATTTACCGACTTTTTAAGGAGAGATGTGCTTTAACGAGTAACCATTTGCATGTAATGCCGCATCAGTGATGGCAGTGCTGCACTGCCCATTCAAACACCAGGGAGAGGCTCAAAGGACAGTTGCCGTTTTTTGCAAAGGCATTATCTGGAGGGCAACGCCATACTATGGAAGCTTGCTCACAGTAAAGAAAAAAATAGTTTGAACCGGATTACATATATAATTAATCTTAGACAAAACTATCATAGGGCATGAACCCAACAGTCAGAGTTCATCCCCAGGAGATAATTGTTATCTATGGCTAAAGAAACAACAAAATCAGGCACGTGCATCCAGCTAACTTCTTCCGAACCGGACATGGGTGTTGCTAGCGGCGAATCTTGATGATGAGAAACCATGTTTCTTAGTGCTGGGTGAATAATTCGAGTTCGGTGATGTGGTACCATTGTTGTGCCTTCGTGAAGACTGGGGAGTGAAATAGTCATCACCAGATAAGAATTGGTGATTTGTGTAAGACTTCTTGGGAGTAGATACGGAACCCCATCCATTGGATTTGTACTTCTTAAATGGTAGATCATCACCACCAGTCCACCCACCTCTCGATTTGGATTTGTGACGAGATGTGTCCATTCTTTCCTCAAAATGGGGGCTTTTCCTTTTGCTTGTTTTACGGGCATCATGAGGAGCTGATCTAGCACTGGGATCCTTTGTCCATTTTTCCTTCCTCTGACTGTGTGATGATGACTTGCCTTTCGACCGATCGGACTGCAGAAGGAAAAACAACAGAAACTTAAATACAGGTAACTACTGTTATTGGAAAATAATTTGTGGGATGCTTATAACAACCTTGGCATTCTTTGTGCAGCCACGTGCGAAGTGACCTTCCTCACCACATTTGTAGCATAAGGTTGGAGTTGTGACAGCACTAGTTTCCCTGCGTTGCTTGGCACATCCCTATAATAGAAGGTCCAATGTTAATCACCTGCCATGAGAAGCAACATGTGGCAACAGTAGAAACTAGATGATTTACAATAATAAGCATTAAAACTTACCAGACCAGAATGACCACATTGAGCACAATTATAACAGCTAATTTGTTTCGGACAATTGTCAGAGAAGTCGGAACAACATAGATGGCCCTTCTGATTACACACGTAGCATCTTATTTGCTGCATAATCAAAAATACAATTATTAAGGGGTAAGGTCTTCTACACAATCTATGACTTTGTGACTCTTAACCTTGCAGCTGGGACACTATTGCACTGCACAAATAGTTAAGTACGGAGTATTACATAGAGGGCACCTATCTTATCCTGTAATACATGTTGTAGATTCAAAACATTGCACATGCAAGTTTCAGGGGTCCTGTTATGGAAGGGAAGGCACAGCATAAAATTTACCCGGTTTACCTACAGAAACATCAAACGTTTACAGCCTAGTCACCTAGCCCACAACAATTTGCATCCAAAAATAAAAAATCTAGCTCCTATTTAATTCATGTATAGGCTTTTCTTCAGACCAACGCTAGAGGAAAACAAATGCCAACAAACAAAAAAAAAACATTACGGCAACAAGATAACAAATTAGCTTAAACAAGGCAAAGAAGCACTACCTCGATATCATCTGGTGGGTAATCATTGGTACATCCAAACATATCATGACCTGTTTCTCCACATCTTAAACATAATGTGAATTGATGATCATTTCTCTTGTGCTTATCAGGGCAGTCTTTCGCCATATGGCCTCCCTTTTTGCAGATGAAACAATCTTGACCCTGTGAAATAATGGTTTGTTTATTCTTGAGAATGCTAAACACCGACATGAACCATCACAAAAATCATTACAAGAGAAATATATACAGATAATAGTACCAAAACAGATGAATAACACAGAAGATTCAAACAAACAAAAGAAAACTCGGTCATTCTTTACTTTTGAATACAAAGGCAGGCATGAATATGGAAAGGAATATATCAAAAAATATTTGAAATTATAAATCATAAAGATAAAGATAATGCTACTGCTCAAATGGGGTGAATAAGCATGAGAATAGGAAAAGTGAACTTAGTGACGAGAGCTAAAAGGTATAAAGTACAGGAATCAAAAGACGATCTGTTTAACCAAAGTTAATAGTAGATGTAATTTGAAGGAAACATATGCGTTGTGCTAAGATATCACATCCTGTGCACTTGGTACACCAAATCAGTAATGATTAATGAACTTCCTTTCTGTCTAGAAAAACATGCATTCATAGAGAGGCAGGAGCTAAACAGAAGGAATATTTTATAAAAATGTTTGAAGTAACAAAGTTCAAGATATATTTCCTTTTCTACTAGAAATACGGGTGTTCTTAACAATGCAATGCAGATATTGTAAGCCTGTTCCAAGTAACAAGCTTAAGATATATTTCTTGAAGACATCACAGCTTGGGCAAAGTACATTTGCTTGCATGATTGCGAAAATTGAAACCTAAACAAGCTGAAACATGGTAAAATTAAAAGAGTTGAATTATCATCCTACATAGAAACATTACACTCAAACAACAAAAACTAAATAGATTGAGCAAGTCAAGGGCATGAATGGACATACCCAAGTCACCGAGTGATAATCCCTCGGAGATAGGGGGACCAACCTGCGTGCACTGCTTTGCATTGTGCCCGAACAGCCCACAAACAAAGCAAGGCTTCTTCCGCTTTTCCATTGGGCAGTTTGCAGCTACATGTCCTTCCTCGCTACAATTAAAACAAGTCTCCAACAAAGTTTCCCCAGGATCAAAGTATCTTGGTATGCGCTGGTCACAAGTAGAAGCGACACAATGGTAAGCTTACATTAGCAGCACAAACACAATAAATTCACATGTCACTTACAAGGAGCTTTCGCAGAACCATATTGTCAGATGCAGGGACATCAGCCCCATCTTCAGTTAGCACCGATTCTGCTGTCCCAATTGGCCCCTCCTGGGTGCTACCAACCTGAAGCCAAAAAGAATAAATCCACCACTCATTACTGCCTCTAAAGGAGATAAACCTAGCATTTTGTTCCCAAGGAAGTAACACTGAACTCAGAAGGTTTTTAACTTAATCCCCAGCAAAAGAAGGCACTCGGGATATCAGTCTTCAGATAATCTTCAAATGAAATCAGCTAATTCTGACAAGCAACAGCAGGACGAGCAAAGATGCTACTTTGCACTCCTAATCAGCTTAACTCAGAAGCTTACCCTAAGCTCACAATAGAGGGGGAGTAGGCACTAGGGAGTACAATCACTCAATTCTATTGGGGATTGCTTAGCTACAAGCATTGAACCACGAATTTCACTGTTGAATTGAACACAATACCCACACTAGTGGGGTGGTAGGCACTAGGCAGGAATTGCTTAGCTATAAAGCACTGAACCTTCACTGTTGAATTGAACACAACACCCATACCAAAGGAGTAAGAGCTAGGGGGAGGGGAATGCTCAAGCCTCAAGCTTACCTCCTCTTCCTCCTCTACGGTGGCCGCCACTGCAGCCTCGGTCGCCTCCTTCCGATGCTTCTTCCTCTGCTTCCGGCGCTCCTTCTTCTTCTTCTTCCTCCGGGGCTCATCCGCCTCAGCGAGCTCCACCACGGCGTCCTCGTCGACCTCCTCGTCGCCGGAGGACAAAGAGAGCAGGTCGGCGAACCCGGGCACCCCGCCGCCGGACGCCCCGCGCCGCTTCCGCTGCGCGCGCGCGACGATCTCCAGGCTGAGGTCCTCGTTCCCCAGCTCCTCGTCGTCGTCGCCGCCAGCGCCGGGGCGCGGCTGCCGGGAAGGCGGGGACCCATCTTCGTCCAGGTCTGGGTCCCGCCGCGCCCTCGAGCGCCAGCGCTGGGCCATCGGCGGCTGCGGCGGCGGGCGAGGGGCAGATGAAGAAACCCTAACGCGCTCGATCTGGAGGCGGCGCGGAGAAGTGGGATGGGAAAAGAAAAGGTTTTTTTTTTCCGATAGAAGCCATTACAATTCTGGAAGGCGGAGCGGAGAAATGCCATTACGATTCGGGCATTCTGAAACATGTCATTATAATTCTGGGTGTTGTTGGTGTTTGTCATTTTCTACGTATGTGAACAGCTCGGGCTCATTGTCAGGTCGAGGAAGGCATACGTGACTTTCGTATGGACATCGATGTCTTTGCTTGCGTGTTACAAGCCGTCGCAGCCCTCTCTCCCGTTCATTCCATCCCCCACTCGTGCTCCACTCCGTCTTCCTCTTCCTCTGTTCTTAAGAACCCTAACCCTAGACTGTAGCCGTCGCCGGACACCTGCAGAGCTGCGACGGCGACCTGCGGAGTTGCAACGATGGTGGCAGCGGCTGGTGGTGTCGCGTATGTGGCCGGCGCATCCACCGAAGGAGATGCAAGACCTATGAAGACGACGGGCAAGGTCTTTCTGCATCTGCGCCGTATTGCTGCGGCGGAGATGGAGGACTACAATAGTAGGTAATGTGTGCGCGTCCCCTGTTATCAGTTTGAGCACATAGTGTAGTTGACTTGTGCTTGCCTATTTACACTTCGATTTGGGACACGATTTGATTGTTGGTAGGAATGGTATGTTCGCGGTAGAGGTTAAAGTCCACGGTTTTGCTACGAAAGACTCGGATGGTAGAAAATCATACACTAAAGGCACTATGATTAAGTGGGATGTGGAGTTTGGGTCTTTAACGCTTGAACTGTTGGTGTCAAGTATTGCAAATGAATTAAATGTGCCCTCTAACCAGTTACCCACAGTGTGGTTCTTTGATAAAAGACTGCATGAGGATGTCAGATTAATTAGTGAAATTCAGATTGTTGATGTCTTTGAAATGTACAAAGAAGAGATTGGTTGTCAGCTTGTAGTGGGATTGTTTGATAATGATGCTGAGTTTGATGACCTATAGCCTTTATGTACAATTCCTCTTGAGGTTAGATTTGAAATACCCAACAATGATTTTTCCATTGCCGATGAACCAAATAGTGCTACTGCTAACTATCCAGAGGCTCCTAAACCCAGTACTGCTGCTGATAACAATCTAGAAGCAGATACTGATTTAGAGCCTGAACAAGGTGATGATGTTGATGTAGAGCCTGAGAGGGAGCCCGATATCTTTGATAATCCTGAAGAATATGTTGGAGTTGATGATGAACAAATCTATATTTCAGTTGCTAATGCACAGCAAGCTGCTAATGCACAGCCAGTTAACAATGCTTATGATTCTGTTGATGCTTGCCCATCTGATGAAAATGCTTTTGCTGTTGATGATGAAGTTGATGATGCAGACCCTCTTGAGGTGCATTTACTCCATGATCCTAAGAATCCAAACATAGTGAAGGGGGCATTGTTTCCTGATGCCATTGCATTCAAGAAAGCAATTAGGCATCATGCAGTGAAGAGTGGTTTTGAGTTTGCTGGGCTCAAAATAAACAAGACTAGGTTCATAGCTCACTATGCTGCCGAGGGTTGTCCATGGCGCATACACGCATCCACTATTTTTGATAAAAAAAAACAATAAAGGTAATGTGTTGAACTGCTGTTGTTTATGACCTATTTGTGACCTTTTTTGACATGCTAATGACCTGTTTGACATGTTTGTGCAGATAAAAGTGCTTCCTACACAGCGCAATTGTCCTACCACCAAGCTTAGAGAAGGAAAGATGGCAAGTCAGGGCTAGTGTGCAGACACGCTAGCAGACTGGGTGAAAAAGAATCCAAATAAGGGCCCAACGGATGCCAAAGACAAATTGGAGGGTGACTATAGAATTAAGTTGAAGTACTCCAAAGCTTGATCTGGTTAGCAGGTTGCTCTAGACCAGATTCATGGGTCTTATGAGGAAAGTTTTTAACTTTTATTCAATTGGGCTGCACAGGTTGAAATAAGTTCTAGTAGCATTGTAGAAATAGAATTAGAGACAATAGGTGCACAGAAAAGATTCAGAAGGATATTTGTTGCTCTAAAGCCATGCATTGATGGGTTCTTAGTTGGTTGCAGACCATTTTATTGGTTTAGATGCTTCTAGTCTGAATGGGAGGTATCTTGGGCAGTTGGTTTCAGCTACTGGGGTTGATGGCCATAATTGGTTGTACCATATTGCCTATAGTGTTTTTGACACAGAGACTGAAGATAACTAGAAGTGGTTCATGCAGAATTTGCACAGAGCTATAGGGGACCCTCTAGGATTGGTGATTTGTTCAGATGCTTGTAAAGGCCTAGAAAAGGCTATGGGAGCTGTCTTCCCACATGTTGAGAACAGGGAGTGCATAAGGTACTTGTACCAAAACTTCATGAAGCACTACTCAGGTGATGTGTTCACTAACCATCTGTATCCTGCTGCAAGGAGCTACAAAGAAGGCATGTTCAGGTGGCACATGAAGAAATTTTTTGACTTTGCTCCTGATGCAATTGAGTACCTTGAGGAACACCATTCTAGGATTTGGTATAGATGTGCCTCTCAGAGCTTAGCAAGTGTGATTACCTAACTAACAAAGTGTTAGAGAGTTTCAATGCACAGATTAAAAAGCTGAAGGGACTTCACCTCCATGAGTTGGTTGACAGGCTGAGGGAGCTCATAATAGAGAAGAGGTGCATTAGGAAGAAGATTGCAAGGCAGTGGGAGGATGGCATCCTCCCAGGTGTACTCAAGGTTCTCAATGCCATTAGCAAAAATTTGAAAGTAGTCAAGGTTGCAACTGTGACGATGGCATTGCAGAGGTCACAATATTAGATGACTAGAACAACCAGAAAAGGCACACAGTGGATCTTGAAAACCACAAGTGTTCCTGCAGGAATGGCAAATAACTGGTAAGCCTTGCAAGCACGCCCTGGCATGGATTTGCTCTAACAGAGGAGTCCAAATCTCTGACTATGTCCATGAGTATTACTTTGTTGCAAAGTTTAGAGCTACATATGAACAGAGAGTGGAACCTATGCTAGATAAGTCCCAGTGGCCTCATTTTGAGCTGGGATTTAAAGTTTTCCCACCATTACTTGGAAGAAGACCAGGCAGACCTAAAGTCACGGGCGGATCCATGTTGTGTTTACTGGGTGCGGCCGCACCCACGCCAGAATACATAATACTTTATAGTATATAAATTTTTTCTATATTCGCACCCCCCTGGCCCAAATACCTGCACCCACAGCCCAACTGGAAAGAGACCACAGCTCCTTGCAACTCGACAGCCAAACAGCCAGCAGCATCAACGCACGCACCCTGGCTGGCCGCCCAATCCTACGCAGTAGGCTTGCGGACGCTTCAACTGCAAGCTTCACCCATCGCTTCGACTGCACACCTCCTATCCTGGCTCCCGTGGCCTTCTCTACCGTTCGTCACTCCGCCTTCTCACCCTAAAGTGGTAAGGATAAGAGGTTGCTTGGAAAAAACAATACAAAGAAGAAAGTGAAATGTCGAAGGTGTGGAGATTTTGGACACTTTGCCAAGACATGCAAGGAACCTGAGATGGGACCGGATGGCCAACTTGCTGCTGCTCTGAATAAAAGGTATGAAAATAAGTATAGAAAATAATTTTGATCTGTTCACTACATACTGGTATGAAAATAAATAATTTTGAACTTAGTTTACAGGAAAAGGCTAGTTTAAGAAGAAGTTGGACCATCTCAAGTAAACAAGAAGAAGAAGGCACCTAAGAAAAAGAAGACACCTAAGATGAAGAAGAAGACACCAGTTAAGAAGAAATTAAAGAAAAATGCAGCAACTCCACCTGCACAGGTTGTTAGAAGCCCGTTTGATATGATAAATGATGGGCAGTAATGAAGCTACAACTTTATTTTGTGTGTAATGGCAAATGGCCTTCATGGCCTGTGAACTTGATATGTAATGGCGTTCATGGCCTGTTAGAAACCTACGGCTTATTTTGTGACTTAGGATATGTGGCCTATATGGCCTGGGAACCTGAACCTGTTATGTGATGGCCTAAATGGCAACTTGGTTGTGTGAATGGCCTATATGTCCTTTGAACCTGAACCTGATCTGTAATGGCCTAAATGGCATTTGAACCTTTCCTATCGATTACTCATCTACTCCTGTCGTCCTACGTCGTGGTGCTGGGTTCCTTGTGCTGATTCAGTGGTCTGATTATCTAAGCAACATCAACCCGCTCTAACTATATGTGGATTGTGTAAAATACTTTTGTATTGGCATGCTTGGCTATCCTCTATGTATGTTATAGTTATTGTGTCCTATACAATTGTATTACATCAGAGTTTAATCAAGTCCTGCAAAGCGATAGCTGTCGCCTTTACCAACTGCAGTCCCACACCTGTTCTCAAAGACACCCTTTGAACAGATTTACCTGGGGTATGTTCACTAACTAGATTTATTATTTAACACATTTAGGTGGACATTTTCATGCCATGCTATTCTTTGAATTGCATTGCGGCTAAAGTTTTGATATATTATTATCTATAATTATCCAATAGGAAACAAGAAAAGTTTAGTTGACGCAATGGGCAGCGGAATCAATCTAAGAGGAGATTTTACATATGTACATGAGCACCTACAAAGCCTCTTGTTTCAACTGTTCACTTCCACATACCAGCAACAACCACACCAATCATGACACGTACAAAGACTACTGAAAGCATCTAGGCCCCTAGTTGGGTTTCAGTGATTAATGACAATACATGATTACTGTGACTAACGTGTGTTTTGCAGAAACAATTGAGTTAGGTCATGGTAATGGAGATCGGCTAGGCAACTATGGTTGTCATGCCCCTATGATGAAAATCATTTCGGTTTTCAAAGGATGGACGACAAGGTTAAGGATGGACTAGTTCTAAGTGTTGTTTGGAGTTGGAGAGACACTTAGAGTAGTTTAGGACTCTGTTTTTCCTTTGGCCGTACTATTAAGGAGGGTATGAATGGGTAGCTTGACCTAGGTGAGTCTAGTGAGTTAGGTATGGTGCACACTTGTTAAAACTAGCACTAGGTAGCTCCACAACAGCCCTTTGATCTAATGGAGCAAACTTCATTCACAAATGTTCGAGAGTTAGAAGTGAATGGAGGGTCAAATACTGACCGGACGCTGGCTCAGAGTCCGGTCAGTTCATTTGACCAAGGTGAAATCGTTTGGAAATGACCGGACACTGCGAGGTCATGGCACCGAACGCTGAAGGCCAGCATCCGGTCGACTCCAGTAAGGTCCCAAAGAGGGAGAATCCTGATTGGATGCGTCTGGTCAATACTGACCGGACGCTGATCAGATTCCGGTTACTGACCGGACGCTGCTCAGCAAGTGACCGGACTCTGGAGGTCTAGCGTCCGGTCGACATCAGTAAGGTTTCAGTGAGGGGAAAATGTGACCGAACATGTCCAGTCAGTGCTGATCAAACACTGCTAGCGTCCGGTCAACTCTTAACCACTGGAGTTCAAGGTGTACGGACCGGTGCGTCCGGTCAACATGACCGGAGCGTCCGGTCACCCCGTAGAGGCACATAACGGTTCATTTTTCAGGCGGTGTTATAAATGCAACCTCCGCTCGTGTGTGGGGGTACTTTTGCTCATTCCAACAGCTGAGAAACATGTTTGTGAGTGCCAAGAAGAGCAAGGTCCTAGTGAGGTGATTGAGATTTGAGAATCCCAAAGAGAGCCTTCATTAGTGAAGATCAAGAGTAGCAAAGTGTGCATCCACCTTCTCATTAGGCTTGTCGTGGTCAAGTGAAAGTTCATGCTTGTTACTCTTGGTGATTGCCATTACCTAGATGGCTTGGTGGTGATTGGGAGTTTGGTGATTACCTGACGGAGCTTATGGGTGACCCAACTTAAGTTGTGAGCAGTTGTGGGTAATTCACTGCGATGGAGTGTCGAAGAATCAACCCGTAGAGAGCACTTGATCCTTACGCGGATCAAGGGGGAGCTACACCCTTGTGTGGGTGCTCCAACGAGGATTAGCGAGGAGTGGTGACTCTATGATACCTCGGCAAAACATCGCCGCGTTCCTCCTTCTCTATTTACTTTGAGCATTTACTTTAAGCATTTACTTTGAGCAATTCAATTTATGTCTTTACATTCTTAGAATTGCCATGCTAGAGTAGGATTGGAATTTAGGTTACAAGTCTTTTGTGCGGTAGAACAATTAGAAATACTTTCTAGGTACAAGGGGTTAATTGGGCTAACCATAGGATTTAATTATTGCTAAGAAATTTAGAAGTAGCCCAATTCACCCCCCCTCTTGGGTATCTTGATCCTTTCAATTGGTATCAGAGCCTCGTGCTCACGTATTTAGGCTTAACCGCCTAGAGCAAGATGTCTCACAGGGACGGATCTCCTCCTATCTTTGAGGGAGATGACTTTCCTTATTGGAAAATTCGCATAGAGGCATATCTAGAAGCTCTAGATGTTGGTATACTTAGAGCCGCCTCACATGGCTTCCCAAAACCTTGGGATGCTACTCACCTACAAGGCGATGAGGTAAATTACGAGAAGTGGAATGCAAAGGCTCAAAACACCATCTTTAGAGGCCTTTGCAAAGATGTGTTCAATCGGTTGAGGAACCACAAAGACGCCCATGCTCTATAGTCGGACGTTTGTGCGCTCCATGAGGGAACTAAGAGTGAGCATGAGGAACGCTATCATCTTGTCATGAAAAAGCTCAACTCTTTTGAAATGTATCCTAAAGAATGTGCTAATGAGATGTATTCACGTTTGAATGTTCTTGTAGAGGAAGTCAATGGGCTTGGACTCACTCAAATGCAACCATCCGATGTTGTAAGAAAAATCTTGAGTGTCCTCCCCATTGACAAATATGGGCATATTGTGACCATGCTACATCAAAGTGATCTTTCCACTGCTACACCGACATAAATCTTGGGAAAGATCAATGCTAATGAGATGTACATGCACATCACGCCACAAGATGGCTCATCCTCTACCAAGAAGAAAGATAAGGACTTAGCATTCAAAGCTAGTCAAGAGAAGGGCAAAGAAAGACTTGAGTATGAGAGCTCAAGTGATGATGAAGTTGATGATGAAAGTCTTGCTCTCATGGTAAAGAAGACCGCCAAGATGCTAAAGAAGCTTAACAAGAGTGGCATCAAGTTTAATGGCAAGAAGAAGAAGTTCTTCACTAGCTCTAGAAGGAAGCCAATCTCTGAGATGGATTGCTTCAATTGTGGAGAACTTGGTCATCTAGCACACCAATGCACTAAGCCCAAGAAAGACAAGTTCAAGAATAAATACAAGGGCAAGAAAGATGACTCAAGCAATGAAGAAGAAGAAGAGAAGAAGAAGAACAAGCCATACAAGAATAGAGATGGCAAGAAGAGGGACTTCCACAAGAAGAAGAAGAGTGGAAAGGCATACATTGTCGGTGATTAGCTCATGGACATTGATTCATCTAGTGCCTCAACCGATGATGATAGCGACAACGAGAAGGTGGCCACAATTGTTATCAACTCTTCATCATCTTCATCGCCACCACCGCCATCATCCTCTACACACCTATGCCTTATGGCCAAGGGTGACTGCAAGGTATCTAACAATAATGATAGTAGTGATGATGAGCATGCTAGTGATGATGATAGCGATAGTGATGATGATGAATATGAATCACCTACTTATGATGATCTTGCTAGATTACTAAAATAATACACTAAGATCATTATAAAAACTAGAGCTAAGAATGAAAAGCTAGAAGCTAAAAATGATGCTCTTTTAGCAAAATGTGATGTAGCCAAAAAGGCTAGCGTTGAGCTTAGAGAAGCAAATGATGCTATAACATCCAAACTCAAGGAGCTCAAATCTTCTAAGGAAGAGCTTAAAGATAAACATGATAAACTTGAGAGGACACATAATGAGCTCATCACTAGCCACAACAAGCTAAGAGAAGAATATACCACTCTTAAGGTTAATCATGATACTCTTGTTATTGCTTAAGAATTCTTATCCAATGAGCCACATGATGCTACTAACGATGTTGTTAAGATTGATATAGCTACATCATGTGATGACTTGATTATTGAGAGTATTGGGCAAAGTTCTAGTAGCAAGGGCAAGCAAGTGGTTGAGGCCGATGATTATGATGAGTTTGTCAAGCTCAAGAAAGTTCTTGAAGAACTCAAAACCACCAAGTCCATTGTGCTAGAAACTATTGTTCATGATGATGGTTTGATCCTTGAGAATGAGAAGCTCAAAGATGAGAACAAGAAGCTCAAGGAAGAGAAAAACAATGATGCTCTCAAGGAAGAAAACAAGAAGCTCAAATTGGAGAAAGAGCATCTTAAGATTGGATTGAGCAAGTTCACTAGAGGCAAGCATCTTCAAAGTGAGCTACTAATGAACATCATCATGAAGATGGATAGAAGTGGCATTGGGTATATGGCAAACAAAGAGAAGAAGGCTCAAGCTCAACATCAATAAAAGCCAAAGCCAAAGAAGTGTTTTGAGTGTGGACAAGAAGGCCACTTTGCTCATGAGTGCCAAACTCCACCACCACAACCCTTGCCCAAACATGCTAGACCCTTTGCTTTCAATGCTCACTACATGCTTAGAAAGGATTCTAGTGGAAAGATGAAAGTGATGTCCTTAGGTCCTCCCAACAAGAATAAGCCTAAGAAAATTTGGGTTGCAAAGTCACTTGTTGAGAAGGTGAAGGTCCCTCAACAAGTTTGGGTTCCTAAAGCTTGATCTCTTGTGTGTAGGTGAACTACAAGACCGGTGGAAGTCATTGGGTTATTGATAGTGGTTGCACACAATATAAAACCGGTGATCCTCGTATGTTCACCTCACTAGATGAAGAAGTAGATGGGCAAGAAAGAATCACATTTGGAGATAACTCAAAGGGCAAGGTCAAAGGATTGGGCAAAGTGGCAATATCAAATGATCATTCCATCTCCAATGTGCTATATGTTGCTTCATTGAGTTTCAACTTGCTATCCGTTGGACAATTGTGTGATCTTGACTTCTAATGCTTGTTTACCAAGAAGGAGTTGTTGTATCCAAGAAGGATGATGATCATGTGATATTCAAAGGATTTAGATACAACAACCTATATCTAGTGGACTTCATCTTCGAAGATGCAAACTTAAAGACATGCCTATTCACCAAAATAACACTTGGGTGGCTATGGCATAGAAGACTTGCTTATATTGGAATGAGCTCACTCAAGAAGCTTATGAAGAATGATTTGGTGAGAGGGTTGAAGGATGTGAAGTTTGAGAAGGACAAGCTTTGTAGTGCATGTCAAGCTAGCAAGCAAGTTGCAAATACCCATCCAACAAAAGCTTTCATGTCAACCGCAAGAGTGCTAGAACTCCTTCATATAGATTTATTTGGACCAATAACATACAAGAGTTTGGGAGGAAATCTTTATTGTCTTGTGATTGTTGATGACTATTCAAGGTATACATGGGTATTCTTCCTTCATGACAAATTCAAAGTTGCATCTTGCTTCAAGAAGTTTGCCAAGAGAGCACAAAATGAATTTGAAGTGAAGCTCAAAAAGATAAGAAGTGACAATGGGAAGGAGTTTGACAACACAAACATAGAAGCTTATTGTGATAAAGTTGAAATCAAACATAAGGTCTCCGCAACATATACTCCTCAACAAAATGGTGTAGTTGAGAGGAAGAACCAGACATTGATCACTCCTGCAAGAACAATGCTTGATGAGTACAACACCCCCGAAGCTCTATGGGCGGAAGCAATCAACACAACATGTTATGCATCAAACCACCTATTCCTTCAAAAGTTCCTTGGCAAGACACCTTATGAGTTGCCCAATGGGAAGAAGTCGGACGTCTCCTTCTTTAGGGTGTTTGGTTATAAATGTTACATCTACAAGAAGTGGCAACACCTAGGGAAGTTTCAAAGACGTTGTGATATTGGTTTTCTTGTTGGCTACTCATCAAAGTCCAAAGCATATAGAGTATTTAATCATGCCACCGGCTTGGTTGAAGAAACATATAATGTGGAATTTGATGAATCTAACGGCTCCCAAGGAGCACATGAGAATCTTGATGATGTAGGTGATGAACCATTGAGGGAGGCTATGAAGAACATTCCAGTTGGAGACATCAAGCCTCAAGATGATGAATATGATGTATAAGTGATTGATCCATCTTCTTCATCAAGTGTGCCACAAGATGGTGAAAAAGATGGAAGAGTAGAAAATAAAGATACTCATGTCTCCCGTGAACAAATGGTGGTATAAGCACAAGATGTTGATGCTCCACAACCTCCCTCTCAAGTGGTCAATAGAAGAAATACACCTCTACTTCAAGACCATCCACAAGATCTCATCATAGGGAGTCTATCAAAGGGTGTAATGACTCGATCTTAAAAACTTGCTTCAGTTATTGCTCATCACTCTTTTGTCTCTTGCTTTGAGCCTACTAAGGTAGAAGAAGCTCTTCAACATCCGGATTGGATAAATGCAATGCATGGAGAGTTGAACAACTTCACCCGCAATGAAGTTTGGACTCTTGAAGAGTGACCTAAAGGTGCAAGAGTCATTGGAATAAAGTGGGTGTTCCGAAACAAGCAAAATGATCAAGGTGTTGTTGTGAGGAATAAGGCAAGACTAGTGGCAAAGGGGTTCTCTCAAGTTGAAGGCTTGGATTTTAGAGAGACCTTTGCACCGGTTGCAAGATTAGAAGCCATCCGTACCCTCCTTGCATATGCATCACATCATGAAATAAAACTTTATCAAATGGATGTGAAAAATATATTTTTAAATGGCTTTATTAATGAACTTGTCTATGTTGATCAACCTCCCGGGTTTGTAGACCCTAGATATCCTAATCATGTTTATAGGTTGTCCAAGGCACTATATGGGCTTAAGCAAGCCCCAAGAGCTTGGTATGAGCGTATTTGGGACTTCCTTATTGAGAAGGGCTTCACCATTGGGAAGGTCGACACCACACTATTCACCAAGAAGTTTGATGGGCATATCTTCATTTGTCAAGTGTATGTTGATGATATCATCTTTGGATCATCAAATAAAGATTCATGCAAAGAGTTTGGTGAATTGATGTCGAAAGAGTTCAAGATGTCAATGATTTTAGAGCTTACATTCTTTCTTGGTTTTCAAGTCAAGCAAATGAGAGAAGGGATTTTCATCTCTCAAGAGAAATATACTAATGATCTTCTCAAGAGATTCAAGATGGATGAATGTAAGCCAATCAAGACACCAATGCCAACCAATGGACATCTCGACCTAGATGAGGGAGGTAACCCGGTTGATCAAACTCTCTACCACTCTATGATTGGTAGCTTGTTATATTTGACCGCATCTAGGCCCGACATCATGTTTAGTGTGTGTATGTGTGCTAGGTTTCAAGCTAATCCTAAGGAAACTCATTTAATTGCCGTAAAAAGAATCCTTAGGTATCTTAAGCACACACCAAGCATTAGCCTTTGGTATCTCAAAGGAGCTATATTTGAATTAGTTGGCTATTCTGATTCGGACTATGCCGGTTGCAAAGTTGATAGAAAGAGCACATCCGGAGGATGCCATTTGCTTGGTAGATCACTTGTGCCTTGGTCCTCCAAGAAGCAAAATAGTGTGGCTTTGTCCACCGCCGAAGCGGAATACATTGCCGCGGGTGCTTGTTGTGCACAAATACTTTATATAAAACAAACTTTGCTAGACTATGGTGTAGTCCTAGATAAAGTACCTCTTTTGTGCAACAATTAAAGTGTGGTAAAACTTGCAAATAATCCGGTTCAACACTCTCGCACCAAGCACATAGATATCCGCCATCACTTTCTTAGAGATCATGTTGCTAAAAATGATATATCACTAGAAGGTGTAAGGACCGAGGATCAATTGACGGATATCTTCACTAAACCGCTAGATGAGGCAACATTTTGTAGATTACGGAATGAGCTCAATGTGCTTGATTTTAGTAACTTCACTAAAAATTAAGCTTGTGTTGTCCCTTGCATTGCATTGTAATATACAACATGTTTAATGTTTTGTAATGCATATAGGGCTTGTCTAACATGGTTAAGATAAACCGCCGAAAAGCGTGCGAAGAAGCTTAACCTTCGATCAAACTTGACAAGCAACTGATTTACTTTCAAGTATTGCATTGCATATGCATGATTGTTATTTGTCGTTTGTCTTCAAATTGCTCTCTTATTTGCCTATTTTCTTAAAAAGAATTATAGCCTAAGGCAAAATATTTTGAAAAACTTGAGGGTTTAAGAGAGATCACTCACATTAGTCCCAATTAGTGTTTATTTGGATCTTATTGGAGTTGAGACTTGATTGGGAACAGGCAGCACGAACAACTTTGAAGATTTGATGGAAAAGGAGTGATCGGACGCTGCACCGGACTCTGATGTCCAGCGTCCGGTCAGTTCACAGGAGGTGAACAGCTGCTGAGCAGGAGTGACCGGATGCTGAAATAGTGTTTTCTCAACGTACGGTCAGAAGGAGCTTCAGCGTCCGGTCGATCATGAAGACGTCAAGGCTTGGTGACCGAACTCTGGCTGCATCCGTTTGGTGTCCACCGGACGCGTTCGGTCGTGGTTCTAGAGGAATTGGACCTCTCTGGAATCAACTGGACGCTGGGTGGCAACGTCCGGTCGCTGCCACCGGAGCGTCTGGTCAGTAGAAATCGTGCGGCATCAGGTTTCTTTCTCCGTTTCCTTTTCTGACTCAGGGAGGGGCACCCTATTTAGTCTCAGCGCGCCGTACCTTGACCTAATCTGCACCTTTGTCGCACCGTCATCGCCCGAATCGCCATCCCATGCCCTAGCCACCGAGCTTGCCTCCGCCTCCGCACAGCCATGCCCGCGCCATCTGCTCCAGCCGCTCACGCCGTGCCCCAGCACCGCTGTGACCCTCTCTAGAGCCACTACGCCAGCCCGTGCTCTCTGCTCCCGTGCGCCACCGTGCCTTGCCAGCGCCCGCCACCGGAGCCACCACAGCAGCAACTGCACGCCAACGAGCTTCCACCACAGCAGAGACGCCACTGAACTCCACCACAGTAGCACTGCCTGTGAAATTGCCCTAGCCACTGAGCACTTGCCTTTCATCATCTCGGTTGTCGATTTTCATCGAGCCACGAACCCTAGATCTTTCGGTGGTTCCCTGCGTGTCACTTCTCTTCTCTTCGGATCGCCGGTTCGTCAGGTAGCAAACCAGTTGTTTCAATTTCGTATCTAAATTGCTTACTTCCTAGGATTTCGCATCTATTAGATATATTATATTTATTTGTATACCCTATCTATTCCATCGTGCTGCGAGTCGGTGTCGTTGAGGTGTCAGTGGCAGTTGTTAGTTAACTCGGGGCCAAGCTTGCGAGTGCGGAACAAGGCCAAGCCTCGAAAGTGTCAGTTGATCTTTGTCAGGGGTAGTTGATTCTTCTTTGATCCATCAGATGGCTCGTACAAAGAATGTCGGAGGTGGTCCCGATGACGAGGATCCAAGGCCCCCGCCTTGCCAGCCTGCAGATCCGAAAGGAAAGGTGACAAAGAAGTTGGCAGTGAGGAAGTGTAAGTATCCAGATGCAGATACAACGAGAGCCGCCGCAGTTGCTGAGGCCGCAAAGTCTATCGAGAGAGGAGGTGCTCGCAGTGGAGTCCAGATTGCTGATCCGCTTTCACTAGAGGCGATGGCTTCACTTCAGCGAGTTGAGCGCCTCCATGGTGGTCCAGCTGTGACTCTCATGATTGGTGGACGGCGTGTTGCCATTGATGAGGTTCAGCCTCAGGGGGAGCCACAGCAGCAGCCTCAGCCCACATAGCAGACTCAGGAGCCTCAGCCAACTCAGCAAACTCATTAGCCACAGCTAGCAAAATCTCAGGAGGGTGAGCAGGCCTAGCAGGCTAAGGAGACAGAGCCGGCACCATAGCCACAGTTATGCCGCTCTGGTCGTACTCGTGTCCTAGTTTCACTAAGGCCAGCCACTCAGCGTAGGGGTTCTCATCCACCGCCTTGACCATAGGGTCTGCCTCTAGTGACCCATCTTGACCTGAGGGCCGCCACAGCCAAGCAGGTGCAGCAGCTGAGGTTCGTGGACTTTGAGGTGTGGTTTTCACCCAGGCGGGATGAGAGAGCATCAGAGGGATTCTATACACCCCTGCAGGAGGACTTCTATAATGCCTATCTGAACAGCGGAGCAGTTTTCATATCATAGAGGGTGTGCAACATCGAGTCTATTGTTGTAGTAGCTGGAGAGCACATTCACCCCTACCTTGCATATCTGCCGGGGTTGACAGATTTGATTGGATGGACCAGATTATATGTTCCATCTTGGGTTCGTCAGTTCTATGCATCTCTCTGGATTGACCCACATCACAGGTTTATACACTTTACATTTGGAGGCAGAGACTACCGGTTGATGAGCACCAGGGTTAGGGAGATTCTCAGGCTTCAGGAGTAGCCAGTCAGGCTCCATGACGTGTGCTATGGATAGACCACACCCCCCAGACGACCTCATGGTGGTATGGTACCTCCTACAGACTTGGTTTGTCACTGCTTCACAAAGCCCTTTGGCGAGGGGTCGAGGAGGACCCCCAGTGATCTCACTCCCACTGCTCAAGTGATTGAGGCTATCATGAGGACTTTACTTCCAAGGATGGGATATAGAGAGGGATTGACTCGGATATAGCTCTGGCTTCTCAACTCTCTGATGTAGCAGACAGTCTTTGATATCTAGGATCTTCTTCTGTCAGAGATGGAGGACACTATAGCTGAGGGATTCAGAGGTCACCGGCAGCTACCATATGCTCACTAGATCACATTCCTTATCCATAGAGCTATTATAGTTAAGTCGCCTGAGATGATTGCTGAGTACAGTGGTGCCACTATAGAGTTTCCTGCTTATAACCTGACTCAGATGATTCGCCATAGTACACCACAGGCACCTAGCTAGCCGCGCCATCATCCAGAGGTGCCAGAGTCTATAGCCCAGCAAGATGATATTATTAGGGGTATTGCAGCTACAGAGGAGGAGGAGCTTGCTCAGTAGGAGGGGTTGGTCACGAGCGAGCCCAGTGACAGTTCTGATGACGACTACCAGCCCGTTCCTCAGATGCCTCCACGACGCCATGATGCTGAGGCCGGTAGCTCCAGTTCAGCGCCACCTACCCCGTAGACTGACCCTGCTCTTCTTGCTATACTTGAGCGGATGAGGTAGGACCAGGCACGATAGGCTCAGGATACAGCTGCTACATTTGCTCAGTTTCAGACTCGACAGGATGAGTTCTAGCGCCAGCAGCTTGTTATTCAGTAGCAGACACAGGCACTACAGCAGCAGCAGCAGGCTATGCATCAGCAGCAGATCCTCATGCAGCAGCAGCTTCTCAGATTCATGCAGCATGTAGTGACAGCGATTGGGGCCCCACCGCCACAGACTTCGCCCCAGCTTGGTCAGCCTACCACCACTTCGATGACTCCAGCGTTACAGCCTAGTGGGCTTTAGAGTCAAGGATAGCCACCAGCACAGTATGCTTCACCGACAGAGCAGGTGTCCCAGTGGTTCGCTTCGCCAGTGGTAGCCCCGTAGTTCACACCACTTCAGATGGGCTTCACATCGGCACAGACGTCGTTGCTGCTTGAACCAGACACTTCAGTCTCCAGGAGTCTTGGAGCCTACTTCAGTGAGTTGATAGGGCAGCCCACTCCTCCATACCTACATGCTCCAGGACCTTCTATGGCTGCACCTATCACAACGATGATAGATACGCTCCCCTCCTCTATGGCATCATCAGAGCCGGCTGCTTCAGTTATACCAGCTCAGCCTATAGCAGCACCAGTTCCTGATCTGACCTAGACTGCTTCAGCATCACTTCTAGCTTCAGAGGGTCAGATAGCTTAGAGCTCAGGATCAGACGATGATGGCACCTAGTTCCACCTCGCTCCTCGTACCTCAACGCCTGGCTCGTCCGCTGTAGCCCCACTGACCTACCCTTAGGTTTTGGTGTTTGATGCCAAAGGGGGAGAGGGTTCGAGTATGTTAGGCTTAGGGGGAGCTACTTATCTAGGGGGAGCTTAGTTATTATATTAGCTTATCTATTTACATTTGGAGTTTTTATGTGTGAGATACATTATGCATTCATGTTTACTATATTTATGTGACAGTGATATCTACGTGATCATGATATTTGACATGTGTGCTCTCTACCTTGAATTCTTTATATGTCATATCACTTGTGCTATGCTCATTTGCCTTTGCTTCCACCTTTTACTCCGATGCAAATGAGCTTTATTACTTGTACTCATGCTTATTTCATATCTTTTGAGTACATCATGATGGCTTGGGTCATATAAGCTTGTCTAACACTTTTGTTCTTATTGCCAAAAGCTTATATGAACCAAGCATGTTAAAAATCTCATCTCTTTCACATACTCGAGGTAGTATTGTTATCAATCACCAAAAAAGGGGAGATTGAAAGCATCTAGGCCCCTAGTTGGGTTTCGGTGATTAATGACAATACGTGATTACTGTGACTAACGTGTGTTTTGCAGAAACAATTGAGTTAGGTCACAGTAATGGAGATCGACTGGGCAACTATGGTTGTCATGCCCCTATGATGGAAATCGTTTTGGTTTTCAAAGGATGGACGACAAGGTTAAGGATGGACTAGTTCTAAGTGTCGTTTGGAGTTGGAGAGACACTTAGAGTAGTTTAGGACTCTATTTTTCCTTTGGTCGTACTATTAAGGGGGGTATGAATGGGTAGCTTACCTAGGTGAGTCTAGTGAGTTAGGTGTGGTGCACACTTGTTAAAACTAGCACAAGGTAGCTCCACAACAGCCCTTTGATCCAATGGAGCAAACTTCATTCACAAATGTTTGAGAGTTGGAAGTGAATGGAGGGTCAAATACTGATCGGACGCTGGCTCCGGTGTGACCGAACACTGGCTCAGAGTCCGGTCAGTTCATTTGACCAAGGTGAAATTGTCTGGAAATGACCGGACGCTGCGAGGTCATGGCACCAGACGCTGAAGGCCAGCGTCCGGTCGACTCCAGTAAGGTCCCAAAGAGGGAGAATACTGACCGGACGCTCATCAAGTTCCGGTTACTGATCGGATGCTGCTCAACAAGTGACCAGACTCTGGAGGTCCAGCGTCGGGTCGACATTAGTAAGGTTCTAGTGAGGGGAAAACGTGACCGGACATGTCCAGTCAATGCTGATCGAACGCTGCTAGCGTCCTATCAACTCTTAACCACTGGAGTTTGGGGTGTACTGACCGGTGCGTTCGGTCAACATGACCGGAGCGTCCGGTCATCCCGTAGAGGCACATAACGGTTCATTTTTCAGTCGATGTTATAAATACAACCTCCGCTCATGTGTGGGGATACTTTTGCTCATTCCAACAGCTGAGAAACACGTTTGTGAGTGCCCAGAAGAGCAAGGTCCTAGTGAGGTGATTGAGATTTGAGAATCCCAAAGAGAGCCCTCATTAGTGAAGATCAAGAGTAGCAAAGTGTGCATCCACTCTCTCATTAGGCTTGTCGTGGTCAAGTGAGAGTTCATGCTTGTTACTCTTGGTGATCGCCATCACCTAGATGGCTTGGTGGTGATTGGGAGTTTGGTGATTACCCGGCGGAGCTTGTGAGTGACCCAACTCAAGTTGTGAGCAGTTGTGGGTGATTCACCGTGACACAGTGTTGAAGAATCAACCCGTAGAGAGCACTTGATCCTTGCGTGGATCAAGGGGGAGCTACACCCTTGCGCGGGTGCTCCAATGAGGACTAGTGGGGAGTGGCGACTCTCCGATACCTCGGCAAAACATCGCTGCATTCCTTCTTCTCTATTTACTTTGAGCAATTCAATTCATGTATTTACATTCTTAGAATTGCCATGCTAGAGTAGGATTGGAATTTAGGTTGCAAGTCTTTTGTGCGGTAGAACAATTAGAAACACTTTCTAGGCACAAGGGGTTAATTGGGCTAACCATAGGATTTAATTATTGCAAAGAAATTTAGAATTAGCCCAATTCACCCCCCTCTTGGGCATCTTGATCCTTTCACCTACAAAGACAGCGGCAAGAAAAGAAGAATCAAGCACAATGTGCATGTTCTTGTTGTCGACTTTAGGCTTCACTGTAGGCATGTCGACTTCAAGCTTCACTGTAGGCATCACCTCAACATGTAGCATCTTTATTTTCCAAACCTCTGCTACAACACTATCTAGTTTTGCTTCACCAATTCCAATTCTTCCTTCAAATCGGCGCAACAAACACCAGCTGCATCCTTCACTGATTGCACCCTCTGTTCATTTGCTTCTCAGGCCATATACTCCTTCTTAGAGCAGATTTATGGGTAGGTACTATCATCATCCTGCAATCGAAACAAAGGGCATAAATCAGAGATGAATCAACACATAGCGAGCACAACAATGTCAAAAATCATAACCTTGATGTTGTACGGGCACTTGAGGTACCACTCGCCCTTTATCGCCGGTTGCTTGCTCTAGATGCGGACCAAAGCAACATGGCAAAAGGGGCACTCCCTTCTACCGCTGGCCATCGAGCTCGAGCCACTAGAAGTTGCCTTCATGGTGCCGCGACTCCACTTCCCAGCCATGGCTTCAAAGTTGGGTGCCGCCATCGAACCGAGCCTCAAGAGCGACAGATGTCGCAGATCTCAGGTGGACGTGCCAGACTGCTCTGCCATGGGCTGCGACGTTAGCTCATGCGGGGGGATGGATGCTGGCTAGATTCTAGGGTTAGGGTTCTTGGAGGAGAGGAATGGAGAAGGATGAGCGTGGGTGGGTAATGGAGTCAGACGGGAGACGAAGACCGAGAGGGCCATGGCGGCTTCTAACGCTAACAGGTAGGGGCGTCGATGTCCATACAAAAGTCATGTTTGCCTTCCTCGACCTGATAGTGGGCCCGAGTTGTTCACATACGTAGAAAATGGCAAGCACTAGCAACACCATAATGGCATGTTTCAGAATACCCGAATTGTAATGGCATTTCTCTAACTTCAAAGAATTGTAATGGTTTCGATCCAAAAAACCCAAAAGAAAACCTTGCCAGTGGCTCTTCGTCTGCTCGTGCCATGGTGTGGGCCCTAGAGCGCGTGTCGATGTAATGGTGGTGTGGGCCCTGCTAGTTAGGGAGTGATGTGTGTTGGGTTTTTTTTATCGAATGATGTGTGTTTGGGTGAATCCTCTAGCTGTGGACGCATGCCTACTCACCTAGAAGTGTTTGGTGAGTTAAAGGTAAGAAGGAGATATAAGAAAGGATACAATAAGGCCTTATTGGTGGTAGGATACATTATAAACCAAAACAAAGGATATATTGTACATGAAAACTGATGAGTATATTATTGTTACTGGCATTAATAGTGCTATATTATTATCCGACAAGAAAGAGTAAAAAAATCTTTCTCTATCTTCTTCTCATCCTCCCTCCTTCTCAGGAGAGACTCATATCACTGATGGTGTCCATGTCGAGTAACCTCGAGTTGGCACGCATAGATGTGCCTTCCCTAGACGTTCTCGTAGCTGGCGAGCTCACCAAAGTCTTGCGCCGGGAGAGAGGGGGGAAGGAACAAAGACGTCCACCATGAAGTCTGGTTGGAGGTCGATTCGGTAGAAGGGGATTTGATCCATCATGCTTGATGGGCGATGACTCTAGATTAATGGGAGGGTAGAAAGGATGGGCAGTGGCTCTAGCTCGAAGATGGTAAATCAGGACAGGAAATGGAAAGTCATAAAGAAAGATGGAGTATGGTTGTTGGCTTGATTTTTATTTTTATGGGCCCTAGCTTACTACCTCTTATCAGATTGTGTACAAAATTTAAGAACTAATGTCAATTTTTATATGGCCCACCCTTATTACCTGCTTAGGTAGTATAAACTATGTGACCTTATAATAGATTGTCTACTTTATGTCAATCTAAAAATTATTAGGCATCACGAACGCATCCTTTGGTAAGGCAACTCAGTGGAGTGTCTGCCACCTATGTGAGTGCAACCCAAGCTAGATTTGTATCAGAGTTTTTCTTCTCTTTAGGACACCTCTCACATTGATAAACCATGATGATAGCCAGGGTCACGTGCTTAGTCATGCATGATCCTGTTGCTAACTTCATGTACTCCCCCACTCACCATGGCCACCTCCTTGGTCTTCGGGCTATAAAAGCCATGCTATGAATTCCTCCTTCATCCATGCCCAAGAGCTCAACCCACCTCAGCAAGATTGAACTCCTTGACAACTCTAATTGCACATCAAGAGGCCACCTTAACGCTCTCCTTCATCGTGGCCATGTGAAAGTCCTATTTGGGTTTGGTAATTAATGACAACATTTGTGGACTAGGTTTAGACTTAGTTTTAGTGAAAATTGCATACCTCCAAGTTATTGGTGCTTGTGTGCACTAAGAGTTACACACACGGGACTTGTAATCTTGCAAGATCACACCAAATGTGTTTGTTGTGTGGTTGCCAGGTTGAATGAGGGATGAGAGGCCCTCGACGGTTTAGCTGAATCTCTCCATAGTGAAGATGGTAGAGAGCGGTCTAGGAGAGGACACATGGAGACCTGATTGAGCTTGGGGAAGGCCCATGAGCTATCCACGAAGTTATCTAGTGTGGCAGAACTACCCAAAATAGCAGGCTTTCGGAGGCGCTCATCTTCCACTAGACACTAAGCACCCCGAAAGTAAGCTACCAGGCAGTTCTATCGAGCACACCCCAAGAGAGAACTCAAACAACCCATATTTTTCATCTAGGATCCAATAATGAGAACGAGTTTATAATACTTAGTCCATTTCATACAACAAGAGTTCTCAGAAATACATTATTACAATACCAAGGTCAGAGTGCGGAATTAAACATCGGAATTAAATAAACATCTAATGATAAGACACAAGGATCCATCTGTGCCCACTAGAAGAATCCTCTACACAACAGTCATTCCTCAAGCTACACCTACAACAGGGGTAAATAAACCCTAAGTACACAATTTACTCGCAAGACTTACCCGACTAGTGGGAATAATTTCCCGACTCCAAAGGATATGCTGAGCTTTATGGTTTGCTGGGTTTCCTTTTTGCGAAAAGCATTACTAGTAGTGAATCCTTATGTACGTATTTTATTAGCAGTCATGATTAGTTCATTAGCTAATCATTCTATGTAAGCACCTGTTCTACTTTCAAGCAAGAGTTGAGCAATCGGATCCATTCATTCCCTTTCATCTTCCCGTTCTTACTACGGTGCTAGATTGTCGCCAAGCCATACCATATCACACGGCGATTCGCGAACCAATGTATCCTAGCTGGGTACCTCGAAACACACGCCCCGCTTGTACCGTCGGCACAAGCAAGACCAACCCACCACTCTCCTGTCAAGAGGTCCAGGTCCTATCCAAACTTGGACTCCAAGCCTCGACTCCTGAGTCCCAGACTCAGTGTGGTGCATAGACCTCCACCATCCCCGCCTCCAATCAGTCAGTCCAAAAAGAGCCGGAACCCACGATAAGAGAGCAACGAGCCTTTCCGCTCCCATAAGCAAGTATGTGTTCAGGATAATAAGTCTGTGACCTGACTAGAATCCATAGCAATGGACGGTCCTTAACCGACATGGACAGGGAACAATAGTATAACCAAGCTATGCTCCATTGGTCGTAGGACACAACCTATTACACCCACCAATACCCGTACCATATCCATGTCCGGTCTCCATTTCCTTTCACCATTTTATCATGAGAGTAATAATAATAATCACCTATTGTGAGTAACGATAGGTTACTCATGCTACCAATAGCCCAAGTATAGCAGCCACTCGACCTATGCTAGTAGGACTCATAGGTAGGTTATCTATGCATGTAGTTTTAATATAAGTCTTGTAATGTAAATGCACATCACATATATATATATCCGGTGATTATTCAAAATAATGGTTATGCACCGGGGCTTGTCTTGGGCAGGCGGAGTGTTAGCTAAGTCAGTCAGTGATGGCTCCGGGACCTCCTCCTACACGAGAACCTCCTCCTCGTACTCCTCGATCACCTCCTCGTACTCCTGCTCTCCGGTGGTCACGAACTCCACCAACTCGTTCTCTACATGCATGCAATAATGATGCAACACTTAGTATTTATGCAATAGCAACTCTTAAAATAAGAACACACATGCTAAGCTACTAAGCTAGCTCTAATGACTAAGGCACTAAGCTAACTATCATCTTTACCAAGCAAAGTGTTGGGTTCAACTAACAAACACCTAGCTTTATAATTGAAGGATATATCTTTATTTCTACTAATGATTTAATGTATATTTGAAACAAAGAGCATTTAACTACCCTTATGTTTAGTCTATTCTAAAGCTACAAAAATTACAGTGAGCATATAATAATACCATGATGCTGCTATAAAATTTTTAGGGCTAAAGCTATCACCAATTTACCACCAAAATTACTACAACAATGCTCCTAACAATATTAAACATTTTCAAATTATTTAATAGCTCCTGGTATCAACATGTATATATATGAACTAAGTACACTAATAGATAGAGCACAATTTTAGAAACTTAACAAAATTTGTTTCACAATTTTTGAATACCTACATGATTTTATATGATTTACCAAAGATCAGCTAAAAATTATATTAGAAAATTATTTCTAATTCCTTATGAAAAAGACAAATGAATTCTCCTGCACGGCCCACACACGATGCAGCGCGCACGCGAACGCGTGGTGGCCTGTGGTGCGGCTCACGCAGAGACGGCCCATGACGGGGAAACCCCACGCACGCTGATGTTTTTGCAAAATAGTCCTCGCACTTCTCCCGAATTACAACTAAGTACTAACACTATTTCTCCCTCTCTCATAACTTCTCACTTAACCCCCTAGCCTTTCCCTAATTCACCCATGCGCACCCCCGGCGACCCAGCGCAACGAGCGGCGGCACTGAGCGCTTACGCCGGCCACCTAGGACCTACGCAGGCACACCTAACGGGCCGATCACCATCTTTGACTCGAGCCGCTACGCTAAGCGGCGGTGCAAGGAGACACGACTGGCTGGGGAAGGCGGCAGCAGCGCGAGGCCATTCGCAATGATGGCGTCACTGTTCCAGTGGGCTGGGGTAGCTATAGGCCTAATTGATTAACGTGTGAGTGTTAAGAGGCTACCATGGACCAAGCCGAGGTGACGGTTGGGGTGAAAGATGATAGAGGAAGGCTAGCCACGTGCGGCCGAGCTGTGCGGCAGCACGGATTGCGTTAGCGATGAAGGGGAGGTGGTAGCGGTTCAACTAAGGCACGCAAGGTGGAGAGGGAGTCAAGGCGATGCTAGTGGTGCAGAGGAATTGGCTCAAGAGGGGTGACAGGAGTGCTGCCCACACTCGTGGCCGGACGCGGCCTTATCGGCACGACGGCGGGGAAACTCCAAAATTGGAGCTCGACCGGGCGCCATTCAAGGCGAGGTGGGGACAGGAGCTAGGCAGCTGTGTGGCGGAGCCAACAACACAATGAATCGATTTGAGGTGATCTCTACCTGAAGAATTTGAGAGAGAGAGAGAGAGACGAGGCGTGGTAGGTGGGCTCGGCTCGTCCTCGCCTTGGTGGGACACGGCCGACCAGACCTAAGGCAGCGTCTGCGCACCCGCTACCACTACAAAAAAAATAGTTTGTATGACATAAGCACACTGTCATGGTAAGTACAAAATTGGTCATAAAAAGTGTCTTATGATAAAAAAGCAGCGTCATGTCAGTCGTCATATAACGACCGTCACATAATGTACCTTATGACGATAATATTAAGAACCATCACAAAATGTTATGACCTTTTGTGACAGTTGTGTCTTTTCGTCACATATTGTTATCTTTTATGATGACTGTAACTGTCACATATTGGTCAGTCAATGCGTCACCTAATGTATGAAACGTCATAAATGGTACGTGCGAGGACAGTCTCAGATAAGTTTTTTTGACGACACAGAAACATCATATATAAGTATGTGGATTTTGTGACGCCTAGATTTTGTCTTGTTTTGTATGGTAGTTAGAGACATTTTGAGACGACTGTACGGCGTCACAAATTGTCCTCTCATTCATGACGAGCATGGCAGCCATATTCAGTGATGACACACTGATCTTTCATCACAGCTCATAAAAGCATAATACACATATATATCAGCCAAGCCATCATCCACAACATTCTCATCACAAGTCATAAATCATACACAATTCAGTCAAGCCATGATGCATACACATAAATTCAAGACCAGAAGACAGTGGTTCAACATGTTCCAGCACACTTGTTCCACCACATAGTTCCAGGTTCCATCAGGCATGTTCCACCACAAGAGGTTCAAACATACAGAGGTTCCACCACAAAGGCTCAAACATACAAACAGATTGCACATAGTTCTGACAAAGTTCCAACCACAGAGTAAGTTCTAGCAAGGTAGCAAAAGCTTAGGCAAAGGCATCATCCTCAGACACTACATTCATACCTACCTCAATCTTTCTGAAGTTTCAGGACAGCTCGTAGCAGTGCATTAGTCTCTTCAAACTTGGTATGCATCCCCTTCACTTCCTCTTGGGTCTGACGTAGCAAACTTTGGTTTTCTTCAAGTGCGGCCTGTTGAGCTTGAAGCTGTGCTTGCAACTCTTCCTGCTTCCTAGCAGCTTCCTCTCTTTCTGCTTGGAGTGTTTCCTCAAACTGAGCTTGCAGGCGTGCTTGCGTGACTGTCGATGTGGACCGGCTAGTCTTCGATGGTCGAGGGACACCAATGTTAGGAAGGAAGGTGGATGAACGGCTAATCTAGCTGAGACAATCAACAACAATCTTGGAGGGAGACTTTTGTTCTTCTCCTTCTTCTATCTCTCTTTCCTTCTCTGCAACCATTTGTTCCTACATAAAATGAATCCACTTAACAACAAGGCCATACAACAGTGTTGAACCAGGCATTTACTTGAGTGCAGTACATGCATGTATCCATTGATTTTGTAACTTACATATATTTCATTTGCAAGAGGAGTACGACCATTTTGGGGACTACTCATACATTCCCCAAAGAAATCAACATCATCTGGCTCCATGTTGTTGTACTTAGTCCTCTGCAGCATGTTAAAAACTTGGGATATAAGATTAGCCATAGATTATTTGTACATGCCAACAGCAAGATGCCAAAATATGTATGCACTACAGATCATACAAGTATTTGCCTCTAGATTTTTTATGCCAACAACAAATACAATCACTAGCAAAGTCAACTAATTACTGACAGTTCAAGAAAAACAACACAGGAACATGCATCAATGCAACCTGGACAGATCAAGAATAATAACTTGGCCTAAACAACACCTACTACTGGTGATGATCATCTCTAATGACATAGCAATTCCTCTTGCAGATTTCAGTTTCAAATGGTCACCATAAAAGAATTTGAGCCTAAACACCTATTGATTATAGCTCACTCGGCATAGCGCAAATATTATGAACATGGGAGCTCATCTCAGAAATAATTGGAGCACGTGCTAACTTGACAGTTCAAAAGCACATGGTAATTGCTAAGCTACAAATGTACAAAAGACATAGTATCCGTACCAGGCTATATCGATGGGCAATATAGGACCTAGCTCTAGTCCTTTGATGAAGCTGCACTTGGGCTCGGTTTACTTTATTCTTAGCACATTTTTCCTACACCACATGCAATACAGAGTTGTCATTCACATGCACAGTTTGCATTGCATATTAACAAAAGCAGATAATTCAGGCATGGACCTGATTCTTTGGGTCACACCAGTACTCTACCAGCTTGGTCCATTCCTCTTTCTTCATTTTAGGTGGAGGTTGCTTGGCCAACAGCTGTTCTTCTATCAGTGACTCATCGAAGTACTTCTTTTTCAGGTGATACCTCGTCTGCCTTACTCCCCTCTTAATGATATCAGTGCATGCAGCTTTACTTAGTGCCTCATTCTTAACATCCACATCCAACCTTGACTGAAGCCACACAAATAATTTATTAGATACAATTTTTCACATGGGAGTAGAGTAATGCAAGAGAGTATTTGGAGGAGTGAAATAGCTGTCTCACCGCCACTTTGTCAGGCACTTTTTTTTACTTCTGCCTTTCCCGCATCATTGTCATAAAGCTTCCATGATGTGTAGATGGGCATGTTGTCTCTAAGGGCAACACTAGTTTCTGATGCCAGCTTCGCTGCCTGAAGTGGGACATCAGGTCTTTTCTTCCCTTCAGCCACTTGGATAGCCAGCTTCTTTCCTCTATTTAGCATCTTCTCTAAGCCATGACCCATGGTTTTCTTGCGAACATTCTTTGGGGGTGCTGCATTGGCAAACAATGATCAAAATGTGTTATTAAAGCAGTAACAATTGTAGATAATGAATGGAGAAACAAATGCTTAGAAACTCGTATTATTTACCTAGAACTAAGTCATCTCTTGGTTCTCCTTCATATGTATGACCCTCTGAATTAGCGGCATCAAATTGCTCAGCTAACTCATTGATGTCATTGCTTTGCCTAGAGCTCTGTCCACTGGTGAGGTGTCTGCAGGAACTGCTTGGTTAACACTAGTTGTGGGAGTAGGTTGCCGAGATAGGGTAGTAGTGGATCTAGGAGTAGTATGTTCAATGTTTGCACTGGACGAAGACATGGCTGCATTGGACCTGGTAAATCTAGGAGGACTAGGTATTGTGTTTGCACCAGGCGCAGACATGGCTGCACTGGTCCCGGTGAATCTAGGAGGACTAGGTACTGTGTTTGCACCAGGCGTGGCTACACTTTTCCTGGTGTATCTAGGAGGACTAGGCTGTGTGTTTGGAATAGGTGAAGACATAGTTGGACTGGTCCTGGTGACTCTTGGAGGAGTAGGCACTGTGTCTGTAGTTTCTATGGTGTGGCTGTCGCTTGTAGTGAGGTGGCCTTGCAGTTGGCTGCTACTAGAAATGGCATTTGGTTTTGGGTTGGCTTTCAAAGTGTTCTTAGGAGGCAAGGGATGTCTTGGCCTAGGCGGTGGATGGCCTGGAGGTGAAGGCATGGCTACACTTTGCCTAGTGATTCTGGTTGGCGTGAGCGGTGGCTGCTGGTTTGCAACCGCCATTGTTGCCACCTTTTGCTTCTTCTGCTACGGACAAGTTCCTAGAACCATTGGTCTTTCCTGGCAAGAGAAAAATGCATCTTATTAATTATGAAAGAAGTGTCAAGTAGATTAATTAACTACAATGAAGTATATATGTTTCAAATGGAGAGACCAAAAACTTGTTAATTGTCCAAGTAATCCATCTCACCTCAGTATTGACCTCATTATTGAGGTCATCATCAGAATTATCATCACTGTTAGATTGGTTATCAATGTCAGATGAAGGATCATACTTAGTGTCAGATTCTGGATTGTCAGATACTAGTCTCCTCCCTTTGCCCCCTTTCTGTTTTGAAAAAACATCACTAACAGTCTGAGCTAACACTAGAATACCGAAAGACTTAAAAACTTCCTGAACAGCCTTTACATTCGCATCCCTCTCCTGCTCCTACTTGGTTTTTGTCATTTCTTGTATTACTTATTACGACCAAACATAGAAAGAGCAGAAACTGGATTCAGTTTCTGTAAAAGAGTTGAAAAAAACCTAACAGATCAGTAGAGAAATTGTAAACGAACTAAAAGAAGCAGTCTAATAGTTAGTCAAACCATTAAAATTGTAAATGAAACAAAATGGAGCTAATATCCTACTGCTTTGTGTATCTTGATACAAAGAGCATGTCGGGTGCCTTTTTCTATGGGCTGTAGATGCAGCTAATATCATATTTCAATAAACATGTCACAAATTCATAATTCTTTTCTTCAGCATATCGGGGTGAATAAAACAAGTATGAAACGGCAGTGCACTAACCAGCAGTCCTGCACTAACGCTTAATAACTGGTGTTGTCATACACGTACAATTTAAATGATTGTTTACATTTTATCATCTATAACACAGCAAGGCCAAAAGGCCATTCATGGTCTTTTCTGCTTCCCCACAGAAGTACTAGTGCAAGAAAGGGTCTAACTAACAAAGAAACCTGTAGGAAGCAAATAATTCACCACATCTGCTGACCAAGGTAATAGGAGCTACAAGTTAGGGGAGAAGGGAAAGCAAGAAATGTTTGAGGAACTAACCAAAGCTGGCCGAAGGGGGACTGCGTAGACAATGAGGCTAGGGCCAGGCAGACGACGGCTGGAGGAGGAGGTGGTGCTCTGTGCGGAGCCGTAGAGATCAGCCCGCGGAGGGAGTCAGAGCTACCGGTGGCAGGATGGGCCGCTCCGGCCTCCAGCGTTGGTGTGGTGGCGGGATAGGCGGCACCGCGCACCAGCGTAGGAGTGAGGGTTGGATGGCCAAATCCGGCCTATGGTGTTGGTGTGCCGGCGGGATGGGAGCCTCCGGCTTTGGGTGTTGGTGTGCCGGCGGGATGGGAGCCTCCGATTTCAGGTGTTGGTGTGGCGGAGGGATGTCCGAATCCAGCCTCTAGCGACGATGTGGCCACAAGATGGGCAAATCCAGCCACGACGGAGGTGTGGCGCCAGGATGGGTGGCATAGGAGTGGCGACGGGAGGTGTGGCGGTAGCGGTGAGTGGCGGGCGGGGTGGTGGCAGCGGAGTGGCGACTGGTGGTGAGTGGCGGGCAGGGTGGTGGCGGCGGAGTTGCGGCAGGTGGGGTGGTGGCAGCAGAGTGGTGGCTAGCGGTGAGTGGTGAGCGGAGTGGTGGCGAGCAGTGTGGTGGCGGCGTGGCAGCGAGTGGAGGGAGGAGAACGAGATTGGGGATTTCCCCTTGGTCTGACCCGTGGGCAAGAGGATAAGGCCGCGGGGGAAACTTGGATGCCTTGAGCGGGAGGCGTGGTGGGGCCCATGTGTCGGCGAGCGAATCAACACGGGAGAGTGTGAGGTGCAGCTTTGAAAATTTGGCCACATTTTTGTCCTGGCGTAGTGGGTCCACTATGTCAGTGACCGTTTTAGTAGTATTTGGACTTCAAATGGATTTTTTGGCTAATAAACGATTGAAAATGGGAACAATGTCTGAAAAAAGTTGTACAACACGTCGAGATCTACCAATTTGGTTTTGGTTATTTCTTCGTATGATTTTGTTTCGATAGTTTGAAATTTGAATTTCAAAATATTCAAACTTCTAACAAAAATTTGGGGTATTAAATAATTTCAAATTAAAAAGTGATGAACACAAAGGTTGCACAACTCATCAAGACCTACAATTTTTGTTTTCGTCATTTGTTCATACGATAAAGTGACAGTAACTTTGTTCACAGAAATTACATCTCTCACTTATAGTTCAAGAAACTCTAAGAGAGAATGTAAAATTTATGAACTAAGTTACTACCACTTTCTCGGATGAACAAATGACCAATACAAAAAATGTAGGTCTTGATGAGTTGCGCAACCTTTGAGTTCATCACTTTTTAATTTGAAATTATTTAGTACCCCAAATTTTTGTTAGAAGTTTGCATATTTTGAAATTCAAATTTCAAACTATCGAAACAAAGTCATACGAAGAAATAACCAAAACCAAATTGGTAGATCTCGACACGTTGTACAACTTTGATGTTTGTGATTTTTTTAGCTGAAATCATTTGGAGTTTCAAAATGTGGTGTAAAGTTGTAATTTTTTATATTCAAATTTTGATTTGTTCAAACTTTGACACATGATGATGGAGCCAAAATCAACGCTATACATTGATAGATCATGATTTTAGAAAATTTTAGGAAAAAACATCAGATTTGGAGCTAGTATGTGGGAGAAAACTTGTTAGAAGTTTTTGCCATAGATCAAAAAAAGAATTGATGTTTGCACCACATGGGAGGCCAATGAGCATGCTGGGCCCACATGTCATTGAAACTTTGGACCACATGGCACTCAAGGCTAATTAGCTGGAGCCTGGCCGGCCAAGCCACCTGCAGCAGCACCGCCCACCCTCACAAGCAGCCGCGCCGCCCCCTCCCCGCACAAGCAGCAGCGCCGGCCCCCTCCCCCCCATCAACAGCCTCGGTGCCCCCTAGAGGTAGCCTAGCCGGCGACCACAGCTGCTCCCTCGCTCGTGCCGCGCTGAGCACCCGTGCTGGAGAATGGAGCCTGCATCGGCGACCCCTGCTGGAGAGTGGAGACGCACCGGGCACCCTTGCTAGTGCCACGCCGGCCACCCGTGGTGGAGCCTGGCCGTCCACCCTAGCTGGAGCCTAGCCGGCCACGGCACCTGCTCCCGTCGGCCCGCTCCCCCCCACCAGCAGCAGCGCCACCCACTCTCACAAGCAGCCACGCCGCCCCTCCCCCCCCCCCACAAGCAGTAGCACCGGCCCCCTCCCCCCCATCAGTAGCCTCAGCACCCCCAGAGGCAGCCTGGCCGGAGACCACAACTGCTCCCTCGCTCGTGCCACGCTGGCCACCCATGCTAGAGAATGGAGCCTGCATTGGTGACCCCTGCTGGAGAATGGAGACTGCATGGCCACCCTTGCTAGTGCCATGCCAGCCACCTGTGGTGGAGCCTGGCCGTCCACCCTAGCTGGAGCCTAGCCAGCCAAGCCACCTACTCCCGCATCTGCTGCCTCGGCCCCCCCTCCCCCCCACCAGCAGCAGCGCCGCCTAGGTCTAGTTGGATAGAAGCTAGATTTATAACAGTGCCCCATTTACTACGCCCTATTTGTCTGGTGTTGCACAATTCATGGAACATGTCAGAAGTAGATATAGTGCAGATGAGAAAATCAAGTGCCCATGCCAAAAATGCCTGAACCAAATAGAAAAAGCCAAGGTGAGGTACAGGAGGATATCGAAATCAATGGTATTTCTAGGTCCTATACAAGGTGGATTGACCATGGAGAGGGAGATAATGATGTTGAACAAGATGATGATGGAGAACTCACTGTTGTACCTGAAGATATGTCATGGGAGGGAAATGACCAGGCAACACTTGATGAGGAGGGACAAGCTAAAGATGTCATAGAAGATAGTGCACGGGGAGTTCAGGGGTTGATTCAAGATTTGCACACTATAGCAAGCCATGGCTTTGGTGGTAACTTATATAAAGAAATCATGGAAGAGGCAAAGCGTGAGCTTTATCCAGGTTGCACCGAGGAATCTAGGCTAACTTTCATTATTAAACTGTTGCATATAAAAGTGTACAATTAGATAACAAATTCTGGGTTCGATGCTTTCCTTGAGTTGCTTTCAACATCTTTGACGAATGTGAGAGGCCTCCCTAAGTCCTATAACGAAATGAAAGCTCTACTTCGGAAGCTTGGTTTTGGTTATGTTTGTATTGATGTGTGCAAGTATGATTGTGCCTTATTTTGGAAGGACCATGAAGACGATGATCATTGCCCAGTTTGTGGCTTCACAAGATGGAAAGTGAACAAGGAGGGCAAAAAGAAAGTTCCTCACAAGGTCCTCCATTACTTTCCAATAATTCCACGCCTTCGAAGGCTTTTTATCTCAAAGCAGCGGGCACAGTATGCAAGATGGCACAAGGAAAAGAGGGTACCAGTTGAGAATGAAATGAGACATCCTACTGATGGAGAAGCTTGGAAAGAATTTGATAATACTTTCAAGTCTTTTGCAGATGATCCCCGTAGTTTGAGGTTAGCCATTGCTACTGATGGATTCAACCCATTTGGTCAGATGACCAATTCATAGCATCTGGCCAGTGATAGTGGTTCCATACAATTTTCCACCATGGATGTGTATGGACCAATCCAATTATATGCTTGCTTTAATAATTCTAGACAAAAAATCACCGGGCAAAGATTTCCATGTGTTCATGCAGCCTTTGATAGCAGACATGCTAACTCTTTGGAAGGTGTCCCTACTTATGATGCATATGAAGGCAAAGAATTCAGTCTGCATGTAGCGATTCTGTGGGGAATCAATGACTACCCTGCATTAGGCACCATGTCAGGTAGAACTACTAGGGGTTACTTCGCATGTGTGCACTGTGATGAGAATCCATGCTCTGAATGCCTGAGAAGCAAAATTGGTTTCATAGGCCATAGACGTTTCCTCCCAAACGACCATCCCTGGAGGAAAAACAGATCTTTCGATGGCCACCATGAAACTAGAGAGCAGCCAAGGAAATTTAGTGTAGATGAGGTTATGGCAAGGTTGGATGAAGTTTGCTATGTTCTAGGCAAAAATCCAGATAAGCCAAAATCAAGAAAACGACGCCGTAATGGAGAACCAGTATGGCATCTAAAGGTTAGCTTGTATGATTTGACATACTAGTCAAAATTGAAGCTGCAGTACAACCTTGATGTTATGCACATAGAGAAAAACTTATGTGAAAACATTTTGTCAACTCTACTTAATATTCCAAACAAGACAAAGGACACAATCACAGCTAGACTAGATTTGGAAGACATAGGTATAAGAAAAGAGCTTCATTTGCAGGAAGACACTGGTAATTCGTCCTCAAAGCCCAAAGCTTGTTACGTTCTAACACCAGAAGCAAAGAAGAAGTTCTTGCAGTTTGTGAGCAATGTTAAATTTCTAGATGGCTATGCCTCTAATATATCAAGATGTGTCAATATGGAGGGAGGAACAATGCATGGGCTGAAAACACATGACTGTCATATACTGATGTAGTGTATTTTACTAGCTGGCCTTCGTGGTTTGGTGCGCAAAGACGTATATGAAGTAATTGCTGAATTAGGTAGGTTTTTTAGACAACTTTGCTTGAAAACTCTAAAGGTTGATGCACTACACCAGATGAAGGAAGATATTGTAATTATCCTTTGCAAGCTAGAGAAAATTTATCCTCATGCATTCTTCGATGTTATGGTTCACCTAGCAGTACACTTACCTAATGAGGCACTCCTTAGGGGACCGGTTCAGTATGGATGGATGTATCCCATTGAGAGAAGATTGGGCACCTTTAAGCGTTTCATCAGCAATAAAACAAGACCTGAAGGATCTGTTGCAGAGGCATACACTGCATATGAGTGTATGACCCAGTGCTCAACATATTTCAGTGACATTTTTACTAGGTTCACTAGGCCTGAAAGAAACTTAGATGCAGAACATAACATGTCACCCAATGGTTACTCTATTTTTTGTCATGGTATTAACATGTTGGGTGCTTCAACACTTCATTACGAAGATAAAGACTATGACTCCATGGTTTGGTTTGTTCTAAATAACCGTGAAGAGGTTGATGAATACAAAGAGTGAGTAATTGCTATCATTTCATTTATGCCAATTTTAGTCAATATTAGTCTCACAATAAACTAATTAACTACTTCCTTTGTAGAATGTATAGAGCCCAATTGGAACAACAATAGGTCAATAATATTGAAAAAATGATGTCAACACATTTTGCTGCATGGTTTGAGAAACATGTGCGTGCAACTTTTACAACCTGAGTGAATCATTTATGATACAATAAATTTTCAAAAATCACCAATTCTTTGTGTTTTTCTGTAGATTACCAGATTGAATTACAAAGGCACAACAAATGTTGATGAAGACTTGTACTCACTCGCATGTCGACCGGATAGGCGTGTGCGATCATACACAACTTGTATAATCAATGGGGTATGGTACCACACTACGGCTCGTGAGGCACACAGGAAAACACAAAACTCCACCATCAAGACTGCAGGGGATCACAATGATGTCACTATTGATTACTATGGGACAATTAGAGACATTATTGAGTTGAGTTACACTAAGAACAGCAAAGGAGATAGATCTGTTATCTTATTACGGTGTGAATGGTACAATCTTGAGGGAAGGACATACCAAATGAAAGATGATTGTTACTTCAAGAGCATTAACATCGAAGGCTGATGGTATAAGAATGATCCTTTCATTCTAGCCACAGAAGCTTCACAAGTATTTTTCTTGGAAGATACCAAGTTCGACTCATCATGGCGAGTGGTACAAGAATTTGGCCACCGACATATATTTGATGTTGAAGAGTCCAACGGAAAGCAACCAATCCATGAACAAGTACAGATGAGATGTTAGGAGGCATACCAAGAGGAGAATACTTCGTCCAGAGATGGTACAGTGGGAGACATTTATCCTAATATGGATTTGTTGCACATGGACAATCAACCAAGCAGCCCTATTAGTAGAGACCTTGTCGAGAGCATCTGTGGACATCAACATATAGCTCAAGGTGATGAAGCAGACGGCGAAGATGAAGATGAAGATGAAACCTTCCTTGAGTACCATAGTCTAGATGAAGACAACATATCAAAAGAAGACAGTGATGATGACTAGCCTTTGCATTTCTGGAGCTATTTGTGAACCATGAACTTCTGTTAGTGATTCTGTTGTATCTGAATTATGCCATTGAAATTTGTATCTAAATTATGAAATTGTAAGACCTTGTATGCAATGATTCTGTCTCAATGTTAAACTTGATTTATGAATTCTATTCTATGCACATGTAACCTATTAGAAGTTACATACATGCTATATGCTGGCAAAATATCATGGATATGTTATATGCTGCCTAGAATTCATTGAGATGATAAATACTACAAAAATTTTGGGTTTTTTATGACAACCTGACAGTGTCATGGAAATTACAAGATCTGTCATGATATATATGCTAGAAGTTACATACATGCTGCCAAAATTTCATCACACATAGGTTACACATCAAAGCAAAAGGGATGTTTAATTCCAACATACATCACAAAGGTGCATATTTCATCACACAGACATGTTACATATCCATGCACACAAGAGATGTACAACAGCACAAAGGCACATATTTCATACCAACTGCAAATACATCCTGGATAACAGGTTCAATACAACATGTCCTAGCCTACTTCATCATCATAGCCAAAAGCATATCAAGTGTGACCAACATATCCAACCTACTTCACAACATGTCCTACTTCATCATCATTGCGTACTTCAACACTACAGTTACAACCAAAAGGATGGCCAACACCAAGAATGTTACATTCAAACAGCCACACACAAGACAAATATAGCTTCCCATGCCTTCCCTGTTCTTGCCAACCATTTCCTTCAACTTGTTAAGATTCTGCTCTAAGCTATCAATTTTTTCCACCAGCTCAAGAACTTCTGTTGTCGAAGCTGCTGCAATGGTCGAGGAAGCTGACAGTAGATAACCATTATCATGAAGGAACACACACATATTCTTCCTCGAACCAATACCTAGTACATGTCCCCTGCATCCAAATTAAAACAACAGGCAAATTAACATCAATAGTGCAGCCACTGAATGCTAAAAACACTACCATTCTTAGGCATGCCCATTCAAACAAGAATGAAATTTGGGCAATGCAAAATGATTATAACACTGACATTTCGATAGTTCTTCCGAGGGCACTTGAAAAATCTCCTTCCAATGTTATACTCAGACTACGTGGTAGTGGCAGCAAACACCCTCACGTCTTTGTAATCAGGGCACATTATCAACGGCAACCCAGTCACATCATCAATCGGCACCTGCAGCTCGACAGCAGTGGGCGGAGGCACTACAACAACAACAGCAAGGGGTGCGGGTTGCTGGGAAACCCTAGCCACACTTGACCGCTGAGTGCGAGCGGTAGATGACGATGCTTGTGACATGAGAACTTGAGGGAGCGAGGATTGATTAGGCCTCACACATCAACTGGAAAGGGGGGAGGTGAGCGACGAGGAAAGGCAACGGAGGGGGAATTGGGAGGTGGGTGAGGGCGGCACTACCACAATGGCGCACCTGGGGACTAGGAGCACGCTGCCGACCAACGAGATGGAGTCACCATCAGTCACCGGAGATCCGCGCTGGCTCTACCCAGAGGCCACCGCGTCGTCAGTTGGGGAGTTGGCTCCGCCTAGAGACCGACCACCAGCAGTGATCTACCTAGAGTTGGCCGCACCGTCAGTTAGGGAGATGGGTAGCTGGCTCTGCCTAGAGGTCGCCCGCTGCCGTCTTCAGTTGGGGAAATGGGGAATGAAACTAGTCAACAGAGAGGGGTCAAGGGTCCACCTCCTATTGGGGGTATATTGACGTTGGGGCCATCATGTTTGAAATAACAAACAGTGACACTACAAAGCCGTCACATAAAAAAAACACATATCGTCATAAAAACAACATTGTCAACCAGCTCCTAGTGACTTACATTTTGTGACGACACTTGGTACCTTTATGTGATAAAAAAATAGTGTCGTCATAAATAGTTATGGTTGTCCTAATTTTATGACGCTACAGACTTTTACGTCATATTATGATATATTATATGACCAAAAATTGCCCCGTCATGTGGATTTTTGTCATAGAAAGAAGGATTTCTTGTAGTGCACACAACAATGCGGCCAAACCACGTGTGCGCGCGTGGAGGCAGGTGGGGGCGCGGCATGCACGGCCGTAGCGCCATTAAGGAGAGGCGACGGTGCGGGGTAGCCAGGACAGCCCACGTGCATGCAAGGACAAGGCGAGCGACAGCGCAGCACATCGTCGTAGTGGCGTCGGTAGCGGCAACACGAGGCAGGGCAGTAGTGCGAACACAATAGTGAGGTGATGGCGACGGCAGCGACACCATCGTGACGCGGGGCAGGGCAGGCGGCAGCAGCAGCGGCTTCACGCGCGAGGGGCCCGCGGCAGCCGAGCCATAGCCAGGCCAGAGGTGGCCATGGCCGGCCACGCGTGGCAGCACGCGCACACGCGACCAACGCGGCGATGCCGAGCGCTCGAGCGTGGTGATCGCGCCCACACAGCCAACCAATATGAAACCATGTCATGCACGAATTTTAAAGTGACCATAAAAACTTAACGGTTGCTTCTGGACCTAAACCATCTTCACTATGCTCAAGATGGCATATGAGACTACCAAATCGAGCTATAACACTACACTACCCCTTAACCCAATCTCTTAAAATAAATTGCTAAACATAGCAATGTCTAGCGGTTGACAGACTTGGAAATTTTCTAAGTTTTGAACTGAACTTGATTTCAATTTGCGATTTCTAGGCTATTGAAAATATTACAAAGCCATATTATTTTTCAAAAGCAAGTATTTCATTGTCATCTAAAAAGTTTGTACTTCAAACTTTATTTAAGTATCACACACATGTTCTATAGTATTTTTGTTCAATAAAAATTAGTTTACACCCCTACTTGTTAACTGTACAACTCGCGGAGCAACTTTCGTTTCGCATTTTTGTTGATCGTTTTTAGTGGCAATGCATTATCTACTCACTTCACCACATGCATTAACACACAAGTATGATGCTTATGACATGTTTTAGTAGATGATTTACGGTGTAATACCGAGGGTGTTACATCTAGTTGGGAGCTTAACCCTTGTGAAAGGCTCCAACAAGGACTAATGGAAAGTGTGAACTTTTCTATACTTTGATAAAAACATTATCATGTGGGAGTTTGCATTCTTAAACCCTTTACATTCAACAAATTACATTCTTGTAGTTGTGTGTTTTTACCTTCCTAGCATAGCTTGCTAGGTTAGTTGATAGATTTTTGGAATCTAGGGTGAAAAAACTCTTTGGCGTTAGAGACAATAACACTTAGGAAAAAAACTAATGTACATCTAGATAAATTTTGCGTGGATTTTTATAAGTGGTTTTGGACCTTAGTTTTAAGTGTCCTAATTTAATCTCTCTCTTATGCATCACGGTCCCTTCATATAATCATACTTGCTTGCATTTTCAAACCTTTATGTATTTATTTAAAATTTCAAGACAATGGGATATGATGTCATCAACTTACAAACCTGGCAATGAGAAAAGAAAAAGAAAATGTACCTAGGTGAGTTGAGAGAATCACATAGACTAGCTACTGACAAACTTTTCAATAGTAATATAAGTGTTTTGGTGAACCTAGACGAGTTGACGACTTTATGCTTGAGAAGTTATTGGATGAGATTGATGACTATAGTATAACTAATGACTTCACATCTTGAAAATGTTCGAAGATATTATTAATATGATGTCAAGTACCAAGTAAGTGTTTATGGTTTAATTTGTCCTTTATATGAACTTTAAGTGATCTACACAGGTTATTTTAGTGCATCAAATATTATCTTCTTAATTAATCCATATTTATAAGACCCTCTGTACACACATATTATATACGAGATGGATGGGTGCCTCCATATTAGTTTTCTTCGTAGGCCCCAAAATCTCAAGACCGACCATGTGTATTACCCTATGTATGTGTACGCAATGATCTTATGATATTGACATAGAGCGCGTGTTTAGTTGGCTGGATTTTGGAATTTGGGCCACTGTAGCACTTTCGTTTTTATTTGGCAAATAGTGTTCAATCATGGACTAATTAGGCTCAAAACGTTCGTCTCGCAATTTCCAACCAAACTGTGCAATTAGTTTTTTTTTCGTCTACATTTAATGCTCCATGCATGTATCGCAAGATTCGATGTGATGGCTACTGTAGCACTTTTTTGAAATTTAGGGTGGGAACTAAACACGCGCAGAATCTCTAAACATTCCACTAAGAAAATATTAAATGTTTTTAACTTCCCATGAGAAGGGCACAAGGCTTCTTTACTTGCCACCACTAAAAAATATTTACTCATGATATACAAAAAAAAAAAAGATGTCCCGGTGCACCATTGGTTCTAATTTTTCTTCTTAATTGTTGGTTATTTCTAACTCCGTATATGAAAAGGACGCTAATCTTGCCTTTAGTTTAGTCTTCCCCTTCTCCGTCCTCCTAATCCTATCATCAATGTTTGCTTAAAAAAATCTATGATATGAAAGCATGCACCATAGTAGCATCGAGCACATATAACACAAAGCGCTGGCAATAACAAGAAGCAACCCCATTCAGAAAAAAGGAAAAAAAAAAAAGAACTATTGCGCAATGTAACCCTCTTAGCTTCATCGTTTATGCGATGCTAAAAAAAAGCTTCATCGTTTATGCCTATCTTTTGTTGTACGACTTAGATTCGGGTGGTCATGTCTCAAACAAAACACTATTTGGTTTGATTTGCCACATGCGAGCTTGATTTGGTGGTGTTTTGGTTCAATTTAACCCAATGGTAGACACATACGAGTTGGGTAGGGGTACTCATCCAATCCTCCATTTCCCTTATTCTTGCTTTCTCTTTGCCACATGCGAGTTGGTTGCATTGGCATAGCTTCTAGTACATTGTATAAAGTTGGTATATTCATGTGGAAAAAAGAGAGTAAGTTGATATATTATTTGTTAAAAGGACAAGTATAAAGCTAAAGTAGTTACAACCTCTACCCCAAAAATTGCAATTCTAAACCTGGTCAAAGTCAAACTATCTTAAGTTTAACTTAGTTTATAGGAAATAGTATCAACATGTATGACTTAAATAGATATATATGAAAATATATTTTATGACGAATCTAATGAGAATAATGGGTATAATAAATACTAGTTCTTTTTATATAAAGTTGGTCAAACTTCATATTATTTGACCTAACACTATTTTATAATTGCATCCTTTATAGGATGCAGGGAGTACTTTTTTTGAAAGCAAGGTTTGTACTTTATTAATTCTGGGGAGGTTCGTTCACATCACGAACTCCCAAAGTTGTTACAAACTCTGGAAGGGGATCGATCCAAACATGAGATCGATCTGGGTCCCAATTGAAACCAACATGAGCAAGATCATGTGCACCCCTATTATAAGATCATGGTACATGGACAATGTCAGCCCGACTAAAATTCAGAGACATAAGGAACTTAGCTTCTCTAAATAGGACAACATTAGCAGAAAAATCATAAGAACAGGATTGGAGAGCCTCTACTTGAGTTGATGAATCGATTTCCAAAAGGATCTGAGATATACCTTGGTCAATTATTGCATAAAGAGCTGCAAGGCACGCTTGGGCCTCGCACTGAGTGCATCATGCACCACATTGATTCTTCTTGCATCGGCCATCACAACAGCCCCTCTGTGATCTCTCACAATAAAGCCCCATGCACCTTTCTTTTATCTTTGAGAGTGAGCTCCATCCAAATTAATCTTCAAGATGTCTGCAACAGGAGTAGACCAGCAAGAAATTCCACTTTGTTTCTTATTTGCCTTCTCATGTGTATGAAGATTATCAAAAGATATCATAGCCTGCACCTTGTACACTATCTTCTCAATGGACATAATTTTTCCCCAACATTTGCCTTGTTCCATGCATCCCACCAAACCCAAACAAAATCAATCACTAATAATTTTTTATCCTCTTCTAGAGAAAGAATTTTCATGGCAACCTGTTTTGCAAAGTTAAGGCCAATCAAAACCAGGCGAAGTTGCTCCAAATTCAAAGCTCTCCAACATTTCTTGACAAATTTACATTTCAAAAAACAATGCCCACCATCTTGATTTAGCCGCCAACATACATGGCACCGTGTATCAATGTCCATGACTCGGTGAAGAATATTCATGCGTAGAGGAAGACTGTTATGAGATAGTCTCCAGAAAAAAAGTTTCACCTTTGGTTAGCATTGAAGCTCCCAGATTTTCTTCCAATTAATGTTACAAGGGTGGTCCGAGATAGCACTAGCTTCACCTACCTGCCTCCTTTGTGAGAGATCATTTTTGTCTTTCAAAATGTGATATGATGACTTGACTGAGAATTCTCCTTTTGAATCAAAATACAAGGCCAAAGAATCCTCCATTCCACTTTTTAACGGAATAGATAGAATGTATTTTGCATCTTCTTTCTAGAAAACGTCATTTACCGAGCTTCTATCCCAATCACCAGACATCGGATCAATGAGATCAGAGACCTTGTTTAAAATTGTTTACCCCCTAGGTGTACAGGTCTTCTAGTAACACCATGTGGGATCCAGGGATCTGTCCATATATTAATCTGAGTGCCATCTCTGGCCCTCCATATCAGCCCATCTTTTAGTGCTTGCACCCCCGAACAATACTTCTCTATGAATATGAAATTCCAGGCTTCTCTACTACTGACAGAAGGTCGCCTACATAACTTCTAACAATAGCCTCACTAAATTCTAGCGTTATCCTGATCGGTAAATGATAATCAATTATTACCATTTGTTTATGGTTTAGACCATACTCAATGGAGTTAAAACCCTCACTACTGGAAACTACATTATCCCTGTGTGCTACGTATTTTTTTTGACGGGCACAGAAATACTCACAGGAAAAATTTATTTAACCTGTCGGTTTCATGTGCACACAGAAAAATTCGATTTAACCTGTCGGGTTTTATGTAACACACAGAAAAATCCGGCTCACAGAAAAACTAAATTAATATTCTTGTGTGCTTTGTACTTTTTTCTGTCGGATCACACACAGGCTAATTGGCGTGTCCTTTTGGCGCGGCAAAAGCTAGCTGCCCGAGCGCTTTGACGTCCAAAAGTTTCGTTGGCACACGTTTTGGCGCGAGTTTTGGCGCCACGCTCTCTGGAAACAAAATAAAAAAAGTAAAAAAAATGAACCATCTACCTTATCCTCCCGACCTCTCCCCTTCCCCACCCCCACCCCACCCCCACACGCGCAAGGCTTCTCGTAAAAAAAACCGAGGCCACCGCCGCCCCCTTCTCAGGCACCGCCGCCGCACCTTTTCAGCCACCACCGCCGCCCCCTTCTCAGCCACCGCCGCGCCCCAGCCCCTTCTCAGCTGCCGCCGCCCCAGCCCCTTCTCAACCGCCGTCGCCGCCGCCGCTACGACCGCCCCCGATCCCATCTCCCAACGCTCACGCCTCGCCTCGGGGATCCCGCCGCCGCGCCGCCGCTCCATCTGCTTCTACTCCCCCCACCCGCAGCGAGGGATGACCAAGGCCAGGTCGTCGGCGAAGCAGTCGCGCGCGCAGGCGCAGCAGTCAAACGGCGGCGGCGGCGGCCACGCGCTGTCCTCCAAGCTCGCCAGGTACCTCGACCCGGAGGCCTCCTGGAACAAGGTACGCCCCGCCCCTCAGTTCCCACGTGAGCGCATCCTCTCCCTCCCCTTTCTTCCTTGGTTTTTTTGGTCCAATCGAACTCTAATCAGTAGATCCGGTGTTCTTTTGCAGCTGGGATTCGCCAAAACTGATGCTTGCAAAGAGGCACGATGCGAGCTCCTCTTTCTTTTTCCCCAAAAATTTGTTCATATTCTAACCCTAATCTGGCGCATCCTTTGTTTGTTCTTGCAGCACTAATCCGGATCCGTGGATTTGGGGTTCCTACGTGTTGCAACTTGTGGTGTTTCGACATCGAGCTCGGTATATCTGAGATCTTCTACTCAAGCTTCTTCCCCTCTGGATTCTTGTTATTGTGGATGATACATGATGCGTTCTCTGTGATGATGTTGAATGAGTTCTTGAATGCTTGCATCTATAAGCCCTTTCCTGAGCACATGTCCTAGTCTGTGACGTGGTTAGCTTTGTTTTAGAATGTATGAAATGCTTATTTTTTCTGAGCTTATGTCTTATCCTATGATGATGACACTTAAAATCTGAGCACTTGTCCATGCCAACGATGTATGATTTTTCCAGGCCCTAAAAGAATTCAACCCTGTTTATCAACAATGTGTAACACAAAACATTCTTGTATTTCTTTTATAGTGTGAAATACAATGTATGATTTTTCCTTGTTGAATGATGTTATTATACCTCATTTTTTCCAAGTAATTTTATTATGGATTTTGGTCTTGAAGTAGATATTTGTAACTTAAATGTTCAATTTAAGCAACATAAAAACATTAATAACCAACCATTTGGATGTTATATTTAACTTGGGATCCTATCACCATCCGAGTTTTGTTTGTTCTGTCTATCTAATGCCTTCTGTCACTGTGCAGGTTTATGGCTTCTCATGGATTGTACTCGTTGTTATGGTTCTTCTTTTCAAGGTTTATCATGTTAATTCTTTGAACATTCAAATGCTGCATGTTTTAAAATTATATATGGATGAACTCTAAGCTAAGCTTTGTCCTGTTGTCATTCAGCTTTTTACTGCAACTCCGAAGAAGTCGACAGCCTTGCCGACTTTTGTTCGGTTTCTGCAGGGCGTCCTTGCTATTGGGTATCTTCAGATGTTGCCTCTGTTGTTTTTTTCAGCTGATTCTTCAGTATGTATGTTGAAGTAGAAACATTGTTTCTCGGTGTAATATCAGCCTTTACTTTGCTGGAACTAAGAGTTTCAAGTTCTAAGATATCAGAGTTACAGGTGGCAGTAGATGAACTAAGAGTTTTCAGCTGGTTCTAAGTTATGCAATGACTGACAGTAGATAGTTGATTAAGTTAGTATTTGTTGTCAGTCAGTACATCTACTCCTGTTCAGTAACTAAAATCCTTGCACTGTGTAGTAATGATGTATGGGTACTTAGCTACTTATGATTCTGGATGCTACTTGTTCTATGCTTCTGATTTTTTCTGCACTTGAGATGATGAAGATGCTTTTTCTACCATTGCTCAAAGTAGTAGTGCTATTGTGAATCACTATAGCAGTTAACATTAGCAGGTCCTGGATACCAGAAAAGGCAGTTAACTAGTTGTATGAAATGGCAGTTTTGCTTGTTTTCTAGTGAACTGAATGATGACAAGTGGTAGCTGTACTTGTGCATTTCACTTGCAGTGATCATCCCATATTTTTGTTCCCTGTACACATTTCTGGTCCCTGTACATATTTTCTGAAATTTGAGTTAGTGCACTCATCAAGATGCTACCTGTTACCTGTTTTTGGTGCCTGTTACCTGTTACATGTGTATTCATTTTCTTGCTGAAGAATTTGGTAGATCCCTCTTAGTCTGCTACTGCACAGCACACTGTGTAGATCTAGCACCGGGCTATCTCGTAGTTGATCTCACCATATTGTGAGCTATTTTTCTGCAGGGCTATTTGTTACTGAAAACAACAGGAGTCAACAATGTTGCGCCGTCCATGGAGGAGGAAGAACAGTTTATTGATGTGCGCAGCTGACCCACGACATGGGCGCTACCTGACAGCATCAGCCATGTTCCGTGGGAAGATGAGCACCAAGGAGGTGGACGAGCAAATGCTGAATGTGCAGAACAAGAACTTGTCCTACTTCGTGGAGTGGATGCCCGACAAAACAATGTATCGTCAGTGGGTTCTGTGTTGAATGCTTTGTAAGCTCTTATGGAACTTCTAATATATATGCTCGATTGTTGTGCTGTGCATATAATTTGTTGTTTGGTGCATTGGAATGTAATTGTGACATTTTCCTGGCATCTACTAATTAATCTGGTGGTGACTTGAGAAAAAAAGCGATTTCTTTGAGTGGAAACCATCAGGAAAATTAGGTTGAGGTGACAGAAATATTGTATTTCATTGATGGAAAACCGACAGAAAATAGCTTCGTGACCCACAGAAATATCTTTATTTCCCTGAGAGTTGACTCACAGAAAAAATTATGAAACCGACAAAGAAATTGGCAATATCCCTGACAGTAAACTCACAAAAAAGTTTAAATATCCTTGAGAGTAAGCCTACAGAAAAATTAATTAACCTGACAACGAACTAAACCCACTGACGATACATTGTTTTGTCGGGCATCCGTCAAAGAAATACCGTCAGGGAAATTTTTCTGTCGGGAAGCTCACAGGTAAATTTAATTTCCCTGTCATCCTATCCTTGACGGGATATGCCTGTCGGGCGCTCGACAGAATTAATTTTCCTGACGGTTTTTCACCTTTCCTTGACGGTTTTTTGGCACACAGGAAAAATGTCGTTTCCAGTAGTGCCTGAATGATTTTGTATATTACCATTAATATTAATATATACAAAATTATGTACTCCTTCCATTCCAAATTATAAGTTATTCTGGTTTTCTAGATACATAACTTTTACGATGCATCTAGACATAGTATATATTTAGATGCATAGCAAAAGCTATGTGTCTAGAAAAGTCAGAACAACTTACAAATTGAAACAAATGGAGTATGTACAAATCAAATATGCTAGCAAGTAAACATATTGGTGCATGTAAAATGTATGTATTCTAGCAATTATTTTTTTAGGAAAAAGCTAGATCCCACTTCTTATATTTTTTATGATTTTTAATTATTGGGTGCTAATGTGGTGCCTGAAATCCTCCTATTGACTGAATTAAACAACATTTCATCATACCTAATCACATTTACTTCTGCTATGTTTATACTGTTGAGAACCTTTTTTCATTTTGACTATTTAAACAATCAAGCGCTTAATAGACTGTTAGGGCCTAAATGATATAATTAGCCTTCATTTACCATTTTAACTTTTTAAGTGGCCTAAACTGTCGTTTTGACTAACAATGTTAAACATATTTTTATTGCAAAAACTTTCATTGTATCATTGTTGCCAACTTTGAGATATGGAGGTGTTTGGGAGAAGAATTTGTTCAATATAGTTAGCTATTCAAACTGACTCCTAAAATGATAAACGTATTTTGATAAGAAAAATGATATAAAACAGGTTTGTTTTAACCCTTAGCTTCTCTCACAGTGTGTTGTAAATTTTGCTAAACCATCAATATTACCTTAGAGACACTCTGAATATAAATATATTGATACAAGCTTTTATGTCCTACGCTTGTATATAATTTGCAGAGTTGTTGGCCAAAGCTTATCATGTCAAAACGAATTGATTCCAACGCGATTTCTTTGACATTCCTGCATTCCAAAGCACCCTAAAACTCTTAGATGCCTTCAATATTAGTCGTTTTATTACAACTGGAACTTTATTTAGTGTAAAAGCCATAACGGTGCTAACTTATGGGTTCTCTAGATGTGCCAGAGATGCAAAATCATCCATTAAAATCTTAGAGGCAAATTAATCAGATTTATTTATTAGGTGTAGAATACCTAGTGTCTTTTTTTATAAAAAGAATACCCGGTGTGTAAACTCTGACAAATTAGACATCAGAATAATTAAGGGGTTATATAATTTTTTATTGAAAAAAATGAGATTTTTGCTCAAATTCGAAAATATTCTGAAATCCCGAAATTACCCTTTCCATCTGCCTTCCAAGCTGTGAAGCTTTTCTCGCACCCGTACTCCCCCCCTCCACTCCGGCTAGGAGGCTGCTCCCTCCGCCTCGCCGCCGTCGTCTCCGGCTCCGGCCCCGGACATCTCTTCGCCACCGCTGCCTGCGCCGCGGCGCCGCCACCACCGAAGGCGACCCAGTCGGCTTCATGACTATGGTGACTCCTCCCACTGTCGAGGTACGTAGGCACTCACGCGTCGTCCACTCCGTCCCGTCCTCGCCGCTTCCGCATCCCCCTTCCCCGTGGCCGTACTCCTCCGTTGCCTCCCGCCCGGCGAGCTACCGGTCGGAGTGGCGCTCTCGTCCTCGTCCCTAGGGTTTATCGGATCTGACCCCTCCTCCCGTTGCCCTCCTCGCTCGCAGCATGAGGACGAGGAGATGCTCGTGCCAGCCCAGGAGGTGGCCGCCGCCGACACCGACGCAGCGCAGCCCATGGAAGGTACTGTACGCTCTTATCCCATTTTGCTGCTTTGCTTCAGTTTGATTTGTAGCTTGGTTTGGCAATGTGCTACGTTAGGAACTTGGTTCTGTGTGCTGGCATTATCCTGATTCTCCATACGGACGTGTTTCATGGCTATTGGCAGTGGTGGCGCAGACTGAGGTGGTGAGCACGGCGGAGAGCCAGCCTGTGGAAGATCCACAGACTTCGCGATTCACGTGGACAATTGAGAATTTCACCAGGTTCAATGGGAAGAAGCACTATTCAGAGGTTTTTGTCGTTGGCGGATTCAAATGGTTAGCTCCTGATCCCTTCCATGGTTCTGCCTGCAGAAACCATGGAGGCTTTTCTCTCTCTCTACCCCCTCTGTTCTTTAGAGTACCGATAACACCCGCTAACCTTCATGCAGGCGTGTGCTGATTTTCCCCAAGGGGAACAATGTGGACCACTTCTCAATGTACTTGGATGTTGCTGACTCAGCCAACCTCCCGTATGGTTGGAGCCGCTATGCTCAGTTTAGTCTTGCTGTTGTAAACCAGATCCAGCCGAAGTATACGATACGCAAAGGTGTAGTCTCACTTTATGCTGTGTTATCCACATCTCTGTGCTATATATGTGCAATTGAATGTAGAGGGAAGAATGTTAAACTAGAAAACTACATGCCAAAGCAGCACATAAACATGGGAGTTGAAGTGTTTGAACACACCACTATTCTCATCCGAAACATTTTTATGACTTTGTCTGGAAAAGTGACTGATTTTAAAGATTTTCCTGCATCAGGCAGGAACCAGTTAATCTTATATGTATCGAGTCGCGGTCTCCTCGCATTGCACAGGCAAGGGTAAGGCTTGCCATTGACACCCTTCCCCAGACCCTTGCACTGGGTATGCCTTTTTTTTTTAAATTTTATGATCTCATGTTGGATGGGCAGTGTAGACAGTCTTGTTGATAACTTACCATGGTTTCATGACTTCATCCCTGACCTATGTAGCCGGGTATTAGGTCTCTGAATTTGAAATAAACCTTTGTTCCTTAAATCTGCAATGAAGCCCCAATTAAGTCCCAGATTTGCAACTTGCGTCATCTATACAACTTTATAACTAGACTAGAGTAAAATTGTTAGTTTCCAGGTCTTTTTTTCAGAACACGCCTGTGTATCTTTGTATTAAAGAGAGAGGTTAGCTTCCAGCTTGCATCATTGTTGTGAACATCCACCAACTTTAGTCGGTGAAATGGTTAGACTATCACCATGTAGGTGATATTAGTGGCATTAATTGACTAATCAGTGGCAAATTCTATTATCAACTGTTTTCTTGGCTAATCATTACAGTATATAATGAAGAATAAACTGCAAATGTTATTTATGACAAATTATGTTAGAAGTGATATTTTTTCATAACCCTAACAAACAAGTACCTGTAGGCACTAGCTGGGTGCCAGACCAACACCTATCACCAAATTTTCGATTAGATTGCCGTAGGTGGTTAGCCAGGATGGTTTCCATATAACATGCTGTCCCATGATTGACGATGGATTGATTTTTCTGTTCTATCTATATTTACTTGGATATTGTTGCTACAAACTTTTGCTCCATTTCAAATGCGGCAGAATGCAATTTTTAGTTTTGTTGGTGATTAATAGGATGCATAGTGTTCTTGATCTAATGATGCTGATAAGGCCCGTGTTATCACCTTTGTTTGCCACTTTGCCAATGGTTCTTGCTATGGATGTATCTAGCACCAACCCGTTGTTTCTTCCCTGTCTGCAGATACCCAACATCAATTTAATGCTCGTGAGAATGATTGGGGTTTCACATCTTTTATGCCTTTGAGTGAGCTCTATGATGCAAGTAGAGGTTACCTCGTGAATGATACTGTTGTTGTGGAGGCCGAGGTTGCTGTCCGCAGAATGGTTGACTATTGGACATATGACTCAAAAAAGGAAACTGGTTATGTGGGTCTGAAAAACCAAGGAGCTACCTGTTATATGAACTCACTTCTACAAACACTATACCATATACCGTACTTCAGGAAGGTGTGGTACCATGCATTCTTACATTATAGGCATTATTCCCTCTGCACTTTACTGATTTATTTATTCTGCTTTAAGGCTGTGTATCATATGCCAACCACTGAAAATGACATGCCATCAGGAAGTATTCCCTTGGCACTGCAGAGCCTTTTCTACAAGCTCCAGTACAGTGACAGTAGTGTAGCTACAAAAGAGCTGACCAAATCTTTTGGATGGGACACATATGATTCTTTTATGCAGCATGATGTACAAGAGCTCAACAGAGTTCTCTCTGAGAAACTTGAGGACAAAATGAAGGTAACATATATATTGGAACTCGGATGTATAGTGCATTTTATCTTTTATTAACCTCACATCTTCTTAGGGAACTGTCGTAGAAGGAACGATTGAGCAATTATTTGAAGGTCACCACATCAATTACATTGAGTGTATAAATGTTGAGTATAAATCTAACCGCAAGGAGTTCTTTTATGGTATGGGCTGTCTTTTACGTTGTTTGCTGACTAAGCAATGCCTTGGTAGCCCAAGTAGTAGCAACCTTGGTTGCTGTACTAAGTAATGCTATATGGCCTTGCAGATCTTCAACTTGACGTCAAAGGTTGTCGTGACATTTATTCGTCGTTTGATAAATATGTTGAAGTTGAACGCCTAGAGGGTGATAACAAGTATCACGCAGAGAATCATGGTCTACAGGTAACCAAATATCTTGCTATTCATTAAGATGAAAACCAGCTAGAGTTGGTCTATTCATTAAGATATTTATGTGATTTGTGAGCTTCAATGTATTCATTTACTGAGATACTCAATCCATCCCAAATTGTAAGACGTTTGACTTTTTTGACATCAAGTTTGACCACTCGTCTTATTCAAAAATTTATGTAAAATATCACTTCTTTCGTCGTGGTTTGGTTTATTAATAAAAATTCTTCAAGAATGACTTAAATTTGACTATATTTGCACAAATTTTTTGAATAAGACGAGTGGTCAAACTTGAGGCCAAAAAAGTCAAACGTCTTACAATTTGGGATGGAGTAGTAGGAAATAACCAAATTATAACACAATATAGCCATATAGTGAACGTGCAGACTGCGCGTAATATTCCTTATACTTCCTGTTCCTTTTTCTTTTTGAAGAAGGAAGTTTGTAAGTTGTATGATAACCTTTTTTTTCTTCAGTTCATTTTTGAATATATCTCATGACTGGATTCAATCTTGATATTGCAGGATGCGAAGAAGGGCGTTCTTTTCCTTGATTTTCCCCCTGTTCTGCAACTCCAGCTGAAGCGCTTTGAGTATGATTGTATGAGAGATACCATGGTTAAGGTTTGTTCTGGATAACTTGCACTTTGTTCAATTATTTATATTGTTCATTTATTTGTAAGATCTGCTACACCAAATGAGCCATCTCATTTAGGGTATGCTTGATGTGTGCAGCAATTACAATCAATCTAAATCAAAATTTATTTTAAGACCTATTCTTTGTTGAGATTGTCATGTCTATTAATACTTGCTTGCCCAGATTAATGATCGCTACGAGTTCCCTCTGCAACTTGATCTGGATAGAGATGGTGGCAAATACCTTGCTCCAGATGCAGATCGAAGTACAAGAAACCTTTACACTCTTCACAGGCAATGGCCTTTACCACTTACTGTACATCTTTGTATGGCTTTAAAATGAAAATTTATTTACCGTTCATGACATATCCTTTTTTTTCCTCGAACACGTGTGACATGCCCTTTTTGTTATGGTCTATTGGTCTTTGAGAGTTCTGAGGCACCAGAGAATTTTCTAGTTATTTGTTCCATCTAAAAACAATCACTATTTGTTTTACGGACATGCTATGTGGGGCATAGGTTGCTATGTAATGCTATGCTTAAGTAGACGTATGTTTAAGGAAATTGGTTGATCATGTGCAAAATGCAGCCACATGAACATGCAGATTTGCAGACACTGCCACAACAACTATTTTTGATAACCATCGCACACCATTCATAGTTTTCTTCTTATTTATTGTGTAGATGACCAGTGGCAGTTTGTTAGAAAGGTATTTTCAGTGCAATTGTGTATTGTGGTAATGTAATTTGCAAGGGTACTTGTGTAGTATCTAGGGTGTTTAGGTATTTTACTCTGTTCTGGGGTTGTTGTGGGGATTCATCTCATGTACACTATATCTACAGTTCAGTCCTTTTTTCTTCTCGACCACCTAAGCGAACACTTGCTTCTTGCATTTTTTTTTGTGTACTAATACTATTTATCTTCTTTTATTCAGTGTTCTTGTTCATAGCGGTGGGGTACATGGTGGTCACTACTATGCATTCATACGGCCAACTCTATCTGAGCAATGGTAGGCTTTTGTATTTGTTTATTGTCGTGGTACACTTGCTTAACTAGTTGCTAGATAATTTCATTGCATTTTTCTTGCACTTAGAGATTTAATGGTTGATTAGAACTATACCGACTTCCATTCTTAAGTTGGAGAACTAAATTAGCTGACTAAAATCCGTGTTTCTGACCTGCCAGTGATTACAAGTGAATGGTAGCAGTCATGTTTATAACTGTACAATTGTGGTACTGTAGAGTGAAGGGCGGGCCTGGTGCAAGCGGTAGAGTACTACCGATTGTGACCGGAAGGTCCTAGGTTCGAGCCGCAGCCTCCTTGCATTTGCACATCGCAAGGGTAAGGCTTGCTGCTAATACCCTTCCCCAGACCCCGCACAGTGCGGGATGCTCTTAGCACTGGGTACGCCCTTTTTTTTGTGGTACTGTAGAGTGTAGCATAAGCCTATGCAGACCAATTTGAAGTTTCAGATTCTGTTTTCCCCTAACCAGTTGGCTATGGGAATGCACGCATTTAGTTGGTTCTGATTTTTGAGGACTGCTGGCAACTACAACTAGTTGTCTATCAGAGGGGTTAGTTACACTTGTGTTCAGAATACACATTTGTCACAGCTCCAATACACATTTGCACCCTCGGCTGCTTATAGTCCACATTCATCAACAGCTGAACAGCATCAATCATCTTGAAAAATCGTACTAGAAATAATAATATGCTCAATTAGTCCTTGATACAAGTTCAAGGAATAAACACACTACATTAATGACCACTTGCAGATGAACCACTTGAACACTGTACATACAACAAGTCAACAACAAACCTTTTGTCCAAGCAGTTTGGGATATGCTAGAAACAAAACCAAGTAAGGGGCCACGAACAAAGAGGATAGGAGTAGTATTAGTAATAGGAACACCAATAAAAGAGATTGGTATCCTAGGTCATGGTTCATGCACTTGGATTGCAATTCTCCATGTGCTCCTATCCAAGGATAAAACATTTTCAATACCTTGTTTGGGACCTCACCGTAAACTTGGGGTTGAGCGATTCAAAGGGGTGGAGTACAATTTTAGTTGCATTTGCCATGGGTAACCTTGCAAAATTTGGGTTATTGGGTTTGAGAAAAAGGTTGGGCTATTGGAGCAAATGGCCCAAAATACAAGTGTCTGTGTCCCATCCGAAGGTAGTAGAGAGCAGAATATAAGACCGGTAACTTCTAAGCGACAAGACCCTCTCCACCGGTCCCCTCCTTCCCCATAGCCCTAGATCTGCCCTTCTTCTGTGGCACCCTGGATCACTGTTCTTCCGTGGTGCCCTGGGACCACAGATCAAGTGCAGTAGTCACTGCTACTGCAACTTAAACAGTTGAAGCATCCGATCCATCCATAAGAGAAGCAACGACTAGGATCAAAAGTGCATGTTTCCATGCCTTTTCTCACTACCTTGTAGTCCGCCGGCCTTGTGCTGTGAATTGCCATTTTTGGAGGGAACAGGCAGCGAGCGAAGTAGTCTGGCGCCATTCTCGTGAAGTGGCAGCAATTGTGAGGGAGGCAGGCGGACTGTCAGGCCATGGCACCTCCGGTGCCGCCTCCTGTGCGTGCCGCAATGGCGGCGTCCGTGCTGGAGTTGAGCAAGGCACGTGCACTCCCAGAGTGTGGTGGCGCAGGTGGGGAAGGAGAGGACCATGGGAGCGCGCCGGCGAAGCAGTTGGCGGTGACGTCAACTGGACAGGCACCTGCAGCGCTGGAGCGTCAAAGACTGCCATGGAATAGGTTGGACGAGAGGTTTGTGGCAGAGCAGCGCGGTGCCCGCGGCAAGGGCCGCGACGACGGGCCCGTGAGAATATTCCGGCTGAGGTCGAGGACGTAGAGGCGGGCGAGCCCAACGATCGTCGGTGCCGGGAGCGGGCACACGAGGCCGCGGCCCAAGAGCAGCAGCGCCGCCGTGCGGCTAGCGGCGTCGCAGGCCATGCCATCCCAGTCGCAGCACACCGTGGCAGGGGAAGGAGAGGGGCCGGACCTGGCAGCAGCCCCATGGTGGCGGCTCCACGGTGCGCTGCAGGCCTGAGAGCGGCGGCTCGATTGGCTGACGACAGACATTGAATTAAAAATGGGACAGAAAAGGGAGGAGAAAGGAGGGCTATCATCCAAACCGTTGCTTCTCTCATGGATGGATCAGATGCTTCAACTGCTTAAGTTGCAGTAACAGTTACTACTGCACCTGATCTGTGTCCGGTGCCCTGGGTCACCGTTCTTCTGCGACACTCCAGCTAACTCTTCCTTCCTGAGGCCCTGATCTACCTATTTGCCTCCGAATCCAATCCCAATCCTGCCAAATCATTCCACTGATTGTTGAGGCATGCAATACTAGGGTTTCATGCGACGAAATGGGGGGCAAAGTATTTTTGTTGCTACTGCAATGCTTGTCTTTTTATGTGAAAGCAATCTATGCTGCATGATCTGCATATCCTTGTAAACTGTCTCCAAATTTTCACCTCGTGTTGTGCTCAGGTATAAATTTGATGATGAGCGTGTAACAAAAGAAGATGCTAAGAAGGCTCTTGAAGAGCAATATGGGGGTGAGGAAGAGGTAAGTTCTATTTGATTTTTTATTCAAGGATAAATGTCTGTGAAGTCTATATCTCATCTACTTATCACCATCGTTTATGTTTCTCTTTTGGATTAAACAGTTGCCCCAAATAAACCCTGGTTTCAACAATGCTCCATTTAAATTCACGAAGTATTCAAACGCGTATATGCTTGTTTATATTCGTGAAAGTGACAAGGAGAAAATTATGTGTACTGTTGATGAAAAAGACATTGCTGAGCATTTAAGGGTATGCACAATCTGTAGCATTATCCCTCCATTTTTTACTGTGGATTCCATTTTTGGTATAGTTTGGTTCAGAATTGTGGATTTGTGTAGGTAAGGTTGAAAAAAGAACAAGAAGAGACAGAACACAAAAAGAAAGAAAAAGCTGAAGCTCATCTTTATACCATAATTAAGGTCTGGATCTATGTTTCTTTCCTATTGATCTCATAATATGAAGTCGAGTTTATCTTTTAGCATTAAATTCTGGCAAATAAATCTAGGTAGCTCGAGATGAGGATTTGAAGGAACAAATTGGAAAGGATATATATTTTGATTTGGTGGACCATGAAAAAGTCCGTAATTTCCGTATACAAAAACAAATACCTTTTAGTTCTTTCAAGGTAACATGCTTCCAGAACTCTACACAAGTCATTTTTATGGTTGCAAATCTTATTATAGCTTGATAATACAAATTCCATTCTTGTTATTGATATGTGGAACTGGATTCGACTTTTTCTTTGTTTATTTAACTTATATTGAATAACTGTTTAATAGGAGGAAGTTGCCAAGGAATATGGCATCCCTGTGCAGTTTCAGCGCTTCTGGTTGTGGGCCAAGAGGCAAAACCATACATACCGCCCTAATCGTCCATTGACCCTTCATGAGGAAACACAATCTGTAAGTTATTTGTTCATTTGTTGCTTCAAAGTGCTGGAGCTTATAGTTTATTCTGCAGATACTTTGGGAACTGGCGGGTAACTTTTATTTGTTTCATTTTCATGCCAATATTAGCAATTAATGAAATCAGGAGCAGAATGAGCCATATAAGTTGGAAATGCTTAACCAATGCTTGGAGCCTTGGATAAGGTTTAATAGTTACTGACTAGGGGTCTGGTCATGAACTAATATTCAGATATGGCTTCTGCAATTCTCAAAAGCTATCTTTATATGATCTCTTTTATATCTATCTATATCTGATTGACATTACTATGATGAAGTACTAGGATTCATCTCAGGCACTCTTATCAAATTTCTATATTGTTATATGATGTAGTAATATGTAAGACGAACGTCATAAAAGATAAGAAATCTTTCGTCATGTTGGTGCCCTGCACAGGTAAGCAGTAAGCTTAACAGCACACACATTCACTCACTATGGCTAGAGGTAGAAGAAGGGGTGAGCACAGCACACACACACTCAGCACAAGCACTAGCGTTGGCCAGGCTCTGCCCTTTGGTTTGTGGCAACTGAACTGCCTTTTCTCATTGCATAGTGGTAGAATATATACAACTCATGTACCAACTATAAGGTACACATGAGCATGGCTGAGTACAGCCCCAACTACTCCTAGTACTACAAGTACCTTGCTTAGATCAGCCCACTACCAACATGGCTGATGTAGTTTCTACCAACTACTAGTACTAGATGGCCTAATGCCTTACAAGCTACAGCACTAGAGAATGGACAGCCATGCTGACCAGTTCCTAATCCTAAGCTGCAGCAAAGAGAGAATTGGGGAGCAGCAGATTATGTCTTACAATTCTTTCCCTAATCCTGCTGCTAAACCCGAAGCCTTGACCTCATCTATGCCAATCATCTTCCTTAGCTCCATGAACCGTAGGTGCCCGAGTGACTTGGTGAGGATGTCAGCGAGCTGTCTGTCGGTCTCGACAAACTCAATGACGATCTGCCCTCTATCGACGCAGTCCCGGAGGAAGTGGAACTTGATGTCGATGTGCTTGCTCCGGTCGTGGAGGACAGGGTTATTGGCGAGGGTGATGCCGGCTGATTGTCCACTATCAGAGCTAGCGGGTGAGCTTCCTCGTCGTCAGCTCGCCCAGCAGTTGGCGCAGCCACACAGCCTGGCACGCTGCCATGGCCACTGCGACGTACTCCGCCTCACGTTGATAGCGCCACAATCTTCTGCTTCAGCGATTGCCAGGCGATGGGGGCTGCTCCAAGGAAGACAAGCACACCAGAGGTGCTCTGTCGCCCGCCATGTCTGCATCGCTGAAAACAGTGAGCTTCTGCTCACCTTCCTTTGCCTTGGGGGGTGCCTCACTGCAGATCGTGAGCCGCAGCCCACCCTTGCCACCACTCTTGGGGAAGATGATCGCTTGATCGAGCGACCCCTTGACGTAGCGCAACAGCCTCTTCACTGCCGTCCAGTGGTCTTCACGCGGGTCCTCCATGAAACGGCTGACATACCCAACCGCGAACGCAATGTCCGGCCGGGTATGAGTGAGGTAGCGCAGCCCGCCGATGATGCTCCGGTAGCACGTCGCGTCCAGCTTCGCAGCGGTGCTGTGCTTGCTTAGCTTCAGCTGCTCCTCCATCGGAGTCGCGCACGGCTTGCACTGTGCCATGCTGCCGCGCTCCAGCAGCTTCTCTACATAGGCTCGCTGGCCCAGGGAGATGTGCTCCTTCCCCTGGTTCACCTCGATGCCGAGTTAGTTGGAGAGCGCGCCGAGATCGCTCATCTTGAACCGAGCTATCATCTCGCGCTTAAACTGATCGATGTCCTCCACACGCGCACCGGTGACAATCAAGTCATCCACATACACGCCGACGACGAGCTCCTCCTTCCCCGTTGCCGCGTGTACAGCGCGTGTTCTGTGGCGCAGCGAGTGAACCCAAGCTCGCCGAAGGTGGCATCGAGCTTAGCGTTCCGCGCTCGAGGGGCCTGCTGAAGCCCATAGAGCGCCTTGCGCAGCTTGAGCACCTTGTGCTCAGTGCCCTTGACGGTGAAGCCCGGAGTTTGCTTGACGAAGATCGTCTCCGCGAGCTCGCCGTTGAGGAACGCAGACTTGATGTCGAGGTGGTGGACGCGCCAATCCTTCGCTGCTGCCATGGCCAACAGCAAGCGAACGAACTCCATGTGCGCCACCGGAGCGAAGACTTCCTCTAAGTCGATGCCCTCGTGCTGGGCGAAGCCGCGGGCGACGAGCCGAGCCTTGTACTTGACAATGGCGCCGTGCTTGTCCCGCTTCACTTTGTTGACCCACTTCAACCCGATCGGCCTGTAGCCCACCGGTGGATCCACCAGCTCCCATGTCCCATTGTCCTCGATCGCCCTCATCTCCTCCAACATCGCCCGACGCCAAATGGCGTCGCGTTCAGCCACTGTGAACGTCGACGGCTCCTATGCGCTGACAAGGAGTAGCTCTGGGTCATCTAGAAGCCGGCTAGCCAGCCCAGGAGCTCCCCCCTTCGCCGACAATGTTGTCCACCGGCTTGAACTGATCCTCCTCGCCGTCATGGAAAGCATCCACGAACTCGTCGATGTCGGTGGGTGGAGAAGCAAACTCCAGTGGTGGTGTCCCCTGTCCTGCCATTGCAGGGGACTGTGGTGGAGGTAAATGCGCCGCTGCTGGTGGAGACTGCTCTCCAGCAGCAGCCTGCTCTTCAGCGCCATCATCTCCTCCTTGGATCACCAAGTGCTCGACAACAAATGTGCCGCTGACACCAGCAGCTTCCCCGACGCCTTGATCCTCTCAATCCCATGCAGCCATCTCATCGAACACTACATCCCTAGAGACCACCACTTTGCCTCCCTTGGGATCATAGAGCCGATAGGCCTTGCTGCCCTCCTCATAGCCCAACAGCACCATGGGCGTGCTTCTGTCCTCCAGCTTGCCGAGGTGGGGCTTTGTGTTCTTGACATAGCCAACGTAGCCAAATGTCGTGAGGAAGGACACATTCGCCTTGCGTCCATGCCAAGCCTTGAACGACGTCTTGCCCTTCAGGGTCTTGGTGGGCGCGCGGTTGAGGATGAACACCGGCGTGGTCACCATCTCTCCCTAGAACTCCGCCAGCATCTTCTTAGCCTTCATCATCGACCTCGCCATGCCGACCACCGTCTGGTTGCGCCTCTCCACCACGCCACTTTGCTGCGGCGTGTGCGGCGCGGTGTGGTGGCGCATCACACCTTGATCCGCGCAGTATGCTGCAAACTCCATAGAGGTGAATTCGCCCCCTGCGATTTGTCCGCAGTACGCGCAGCTTCTTGCCGCTCTCCGCCTCCGCGCGACGCCTTGAACTTCTTGACCGGCTCCTCCGCCTCGTTCTTGCTGGTCATAAGCTGCAGCCACATGAATCCGCTGCAGTCATCCACCAGCAAGATGAAGTACTTGCGTCCTCCATGCGTCGCCGGCGTGATCAGCCCATAAAGATCACCATGGACTAGCTCGAGGGCCTCCGCCGCGCGATACTTCACCGTCTTCGGGAACGGCAACCTCCTTTACTTCCCAGCCAAGCAGCTGTCACACAGCTCACTGGCGTGCTTGATGTGAGGCAGCCCAGTCACCATCTTCTCTAGCCGACCAAGAGCGTCGAAGTTGAGATGGCCATACCGGGCATGCCACAGCCACGACTCCTCTGAGCGCCGTGCAGCCAGGCAGATGGGCTGCTCCACCTTCAAGTCGAGCAGGTACAACCGGTTCTGGGATCTCTTCACCTTGGCGAGAAGGCGCTGCTCCCAGCCCCTGATCCTGAGGATGCCATCCTTGATCAGCACCTCAGCACCTCACTGCCGCACTCGTCCAGCTGCCCGATGCTGATGATGCTTGAGCGCAGCTGGGGGATGTAGTAGACGTTTGTCAGCGCGCGGTGCTCGCTGTTCTGGCACCGGAAAATGATGGTGCCGCACCCTCGGATCGCCACCCTTGAGCCGTCACCAAACCTCACTGTTTTCGGTCATGTTGCCGTCGAGCTCGGAGAAGGCCGCATTGGAACCCGTCATGTGGTTGCTGGCTCCGAAGTCCAGATACCACCGCTACTTCTGCTCGCCACCCACACGTTCGAGGTGGACTTGGGCGCGCGGCTCGTCGAGGTTGACAGCCTTCAGAGCCTTCCCATGCTCTTCCACCGCCATCACCTCTCCCTTCTCCTTGGCCTCAACGTCGTGTAGTGCACAGAACGTCGCTATAAGGAGAGTGGCCGCATTATTATCATCAGCCTGCGCCAAATGAGCCTCGGTCTTCTTCTCCTGCTTTCTATTTGGGCAGTCCTTTGCCTAATGGCCTGTCTTCCCGAAGCGCCGGCAGGCGTTGGGGTCGATCTTCTTCTTCTTCTCCGAAGAAGCCTTGCCGCGGCACTTGTCGTCGCCACCGCGGCTGGAGGAGGCTTTCCCGGACTTCTCCTTCATCCGGATAGCCCACTCCTCTGTCAGCAGCAGCTTGCCGCTGTCCGTCGCTGCTGTGGCCTGCTCCATGCGCTCGTCCACTGCCCGTAGACGGCCAGTCACATTCTCAATAGTGAGGGTGGACATGTCCAGCATCATCTCTATGGAGAGAGTGATCTGGATGTACTTCGCCGGCACGGAGTGGAGGTATTTGGAGACCGCCTCTTCGTCGATGGTGACGCCGTGGCTCCCCAGCTTGCTGATAAGCGACTGCAGGCGGAGGGAGAACTCCTCCACTGACTCAAAATCCTTGAACTTGAGGTTGGCGTACTCCTGTTTCAACAGCTGGGCCGTCGCCTTCTTTGCGCGATCGGAGCCGACGCGCATCGCGGCAATAGCCTCCCACGCCTCCTTAGCAGACTTCTTTGCCCCCAACGGCTCTCGGTACTCCGCAGGCACAGTAGCGAGGATGGCCTCCAGCGCTGACATGTTGTCTTCTTCGTTGTCGGTGGCCTTGTCAATGGCATTTTAGAGCTGTCGGGCTCTGAGCTTGACTTTCATGGTCACCGCCCACTCGCCATAGTTGGTGTGAGTCAGCGTCGGCCAACTGGTGTCGCTGACCTCCCGCACCTTGCGCACAACGACCTCCTGTCGTGGCTGGGCAGCCCCAGCAGCACTGCCGCCTCCTGCAGCTCTGCTGCTGTCGCCCATCTCCGAGCCAGGTGCCATTGCCGGCGATTAGTCCGGCGACGCAGATGAACGTGTACGGCTCCGATACCACCTGTTGGTCCTTTGCTGCCCTGCACAGCTAAGCAGTAAGCTTACCAGCACACACTCACTCACTATGGCTAGAGGTAGAAGAAGGGGTGAGCATAACACACACACTCAGCACAAGTACCAGCGTTGGCCAGGCTCTGCCCTTTGGTTTGTGGCAACTGAACAGCCTTTTCGAAAGGACCTTGATGTCGCCTAGGAGGCCTAGAGGGGGGGGGGGGTGAATAGGCCTGTAAAAATTTAACTTGAAACTTTGTTAGAACAGAGGGCGGCACTGCCGGCCTTATAGGGCGGCACTGCCGCTCTTCAAATATAAAGCAGACAGTGTTGAGATTTCGCAGATAGTAACCTAACCCTCTCAACTGCTCAATTCTGCAACAGAAAGACAAAATCCAGTTCGAAGACTGGATACCACAGAAATCTCATACAAGAGAGGATCGAGCTACCAAACCATAACAATCAGCTAGCAAAGAGCTGAACCAGCAAGAATACAAAGTGAAGCACGCGAGACACAAAATTTATCCCGTGGTTCAGCTCGCCACCAAGGCTTGCCTAAGTCCACGTTGTTGAGGCATCCACAAAAGGATTGGCTCGCCACCAAGGCTTGCCTTGCCCTCGTTCTCAAATCAAGAGAATGAACTCTTGAAGTGAGGGGTAATTTCTTAGCTGTAGGATGATGTTACAAACCTCCCAAGGCTACCACACGAGTTGGCAAGCACAAGGGCGACGCCTAGCCGGCTAGGAGCAAGCTCCAAGAGTAACAAATCCTAGAAGTGCTGGCCAAACGTGAACCAAATGCTCTTAGACTTTGGGAATCAGTGGATCTTCTCTCCAATCAAGTTTTGCTGTCTTTTCTCTCAAGTTTTGATGGTGGAAATTAATGATTTGCTTGAGGGATGAATGAGCAACAATGGAGGAGGGGTGAGCTTTGGTCTGTTCAGTTTCGAACTGAACCGTTGGAGAAGAAGGCTCTACGTTGTGGGCAGGCCCAAATGGTATTTATATCTCTTGGGTTCCAACGGTCGTTTATGGGCGGCACTGCCGCCTTAGCCAAAACAGGTAGAATCTGGAGATTTTTGGCTGGCTGCTTTGGCTGGGTAAGAGGATATAGATCTGTAGTTTTGAGCATCTGGTTGCACAGTTGACCAACTGTACTAAAATCCCTCTTTATAGTACGGTTTTTCCTAAATTCAAATTCAAAGCATAAAAGAATGTAAATGCCTTTGAGCTGGTTGTCACTTCATTTGACAATTGAAAACTTCTATTATCGAATATGTTTTCCTCATTCTCATTATACCTTGATTATGTGACTTGAACCATTTCCATACACATGAGTTCAACTTCATGGCTTAAGTCACTTCTACTAATGATTTGATTCTCAACACATTATGACTCTTCATAGCTTGATTAGTACCTCAACTCAATGCAAGTACTCTCTTATTCACTTTAGCCATGGTACCTCGGTCGCCAAGTCGTCGTTTGCCCTTCACCTTCGCTTAGTACCTCGAAGCCCTTTTCTTGCTATCTTCACCCTATCAAGCCATACTTAAGTCACATTATATTAAGCATCCATTGAAAAATATTTCTTCAATATTTTGATCCTTACTCGAATATTTTCTAGATATGAATGTTGAGATCAATCAAGCTTCAGTTTCTCACATAGAGACATACATGGATCAACATCAATATTGTTAAGCTAATTCACGATTTCTTATTCCCTTTTCATTTTGGCTTGACATTTCAATTGATCTTTCATATATTCATCCATGTAAGCAAACCAATATAGAGACCAACTTATATCGACTATACATTATCATTTACCAAGTATGTTGGGATCAATCAAGCTTCAGTTTGTCTCACATAGAGACATACATGGATCAACATCAATATGGTCAAGCTAATTCACGATTCCTTATTTTCTTCTCATTTTGGCTTGACATTTCAATTGATCTTTCATATATTCATCCTTGTAAGCAAACCAATGTAGAGACCGACTTATATCCACTATACATGTCATTTATCAAGTATGTTTGCTTTCACATGATGCTACGATATCCCACAACATAGAAGCCATTTCATTGATTCCATTTGTATTGTTGTCTTTTGCTTGAACTAGATTGGTTCCAAAAACATCCAATACAACAATACACAGTTTGTCATTCACTTTAACACAATGTGGCATATCATTAAGTTTGTCTACTAGTTGAACCTTGTATATACTTGTTAATACACAACCCACAAGTATATGCAATAGGCTCAATTTTCTGTTCAACACTTAGTAAACTTATTAGACTTTTAATTGTGTTGTCATTCAATTTATCAAAACCTACTAAAGGGCTAGATGCACTTACAATCTCTCCCTTTTTGGTGATTGATGACAACACAACTAAAGTTTAGAAGAGATTGATAAACATTAAGATTTTGAATCCAATTATATAGTGAGTTCCCCCTAAATGTGTGCAGTGAAGGAATTCAAATTTTGACTTCAAATGCTAAATGCACATATTTAAGATGAAGTGTGGGAACTCCCCTATATCTGAGCATCCTTGGGGTGCAAGGTGTAACATGATAACCGTGATGCTTATGACAGTTCATGCACTCAAAGATTACTGACCAGCAGAGGGCGGCACTGCCGCACCAGAGAGCGGCACTGCCGCACCTGCCTGACCAGCACAGGAGAAAACAAGCATCACTCAAGGCATGAATGCCACACACTAGCATAAATGGTCCTTATTAAGAGCATTAATTTAAACTATCCTTGCACACACCACAAATTTTTTTTAAACCTTATATGTATGCCTCTCCTTTACCTCTTTTCATCCTCATATCAATCTCTCCCTTTACATTCTCTCCCAATATTTCTCACCCTTTGGCATTAATCTCCAAAAATGATATCTCCACCAAAAGGAAGAAATGTTGGTCGATAAGTGAGGGCAAGAGTAGGTAAAAGTTTAGCATATGGGATTTCTCACCTATTTTCTACCAAACAAAGTATGCAACTTTTAGGTCAAGATTTTTGAGAGGTTAGCATATTTGGCTCATACCTCACTTAGACGACAGTATAACATGAGACAAACTCATGCCATCACCACAAGAGGTATCAATCAAATATCTAAAGAATTCTCTAATCGCCACCACAAGAACAAACTTACGGTGTGACTCAAAAATTGCATACACATGCACACACTAGCATGTAAAGGCTTAGATGCACAAAGGTAATACATGAGTTCATGAAGCGATATACCTTTGTTCTAAGCCCCATAATCTCCACCATGAAGATGATTTCAATCCTTGGATTTAGTGCTTTTATGGGACTAGTACTTCTTTATGCAATATAATTTCATTTGTGCCCATCTCTCATCATCATCTTCAAGGAGATATCATAAACTTGTGCTTGATATTAATTGAAAGTCCATTGCTAGCTCTTGTTGTCATATTGAGATATCAGCTGAAGACAAATTTCTTGATATACCAAGTTAAAGATTATCAATCAATACCAATTGAAATATGATCTACATAATTTTGACACCAATTGAGAGAGTCTTCACAAGGCTTTGTAATGTTTTGGTCGTCAGCAGCTAGCCCAGGGGCCGTGGGATGAGTATATATACACCCCAAACCAAAACTAGCCTTTGGAGTTCAAAAACTAGCCTTCAAGACCTATACAGGTGCGGCACTGCCGCCTTTATGCGCGGCACTGCCGCAGCTCTCAGAAACAGCACAGGTCACCTCACGGAAAACGTCATATCTCTTTACTCCGAACTCCGTTTTTAGTGATCTTGGACTTTCTGGAAAGCTTGTTTTGAGAGCTATCCTGCCCAACCAAGAGAAATCTCAAGATCAACAAGTGCAAGTGTTGTTCTATTGAAAGGATCTTCACCAGTTGATGCCAATTGGAATGAATGCCCGTATCTCATAATATCACCTAGGAAATGCTCATAAAGACAAGAGATAGCATTAAATTGCACAAGAGAATTTTATAACTAGTGATCATTTTGGATATGGAAGGCATGTAGATCACTAATTGCAAAACCTTATAACATAGACTAAATTCCTCTTTTTTTGATAGTGCATACATATACATGTGGAAGGCAAGAACATAGGCACTTTTGGTCAATTAAGTCCAAACAAGGGAATTTAAGCTATATTATGGAGAGTAGCTACTTTAAAGATAAAAATACAATCCAAATAAATATGAGAGATAACCAATTTAGATTGAGTCAATGTAGCATACTCATGAGAGACTCATTCTCAGCAAGAGACCACAAATTCACTAGAAGAAAAGGTTAGTCTTAAAAGACACAAGGCATATGATGGCTCCTCCTTAATATGTGCATCAAGTGCTTGAATTACTTGTGAAATGCACTAGAATCGGTTTAAGAGTCGAGAGAAGTTCATCCTATATCTTGGTCAAGGCATGATAAATTTGCAACAATTGAAATTATGCTAAGAAAACATACCACCACCAAGGTAGATAGATCACCACATAAATTTTCATCGATATGACCATCATAGGTGAGACTTCAATGATTTGGATGGCTATAGTTCTCACTTGATGAAATGTGGTAAACTGAGCTCTTGTAATCATTCTACATCCATATTAGTTTACTAGTTCTTTCTTTACCTAGAGCAACTCACACAGAGAGCAAAGGTAAAATTCATGAAATTTGTAAGTTATGAAATAGGAGTTACCACTCTTTGTTGATAAGATCCTGGGAGATCAATGTGATGGATCATAGGTACTTGATGAGCACTTAGAGAGGAGAAATAGCAATGAAAGCCCACTCTTCAATTATTTTCTCCATCTCATCCAAATCTAGGTCCATTTAAAGGATTGAGACATTCAATATTTAAACCAGGAGCACTTGGTTTATAAAGACCGAGACCTCATAGAATAATTGTGAAACACCTAGAGAATCCAAAGGAACTACTCATCCTCCTTTTTCCATGTGTGGGATTGCACATCAAACACTTGAAAGAAACCAATAATCCCACAAGATATAGGCTAAGCTCCCCCTAAATTTGTGCATACAAGAGTACACAAAGTTCACTTAAGCACATTAACAATATGAGGTCAAGGGAGTGACTTGCACTGTACTTCAACTGATTTGAACTCCTTGAAACTGCTTGCAATTCAATAGTCTCAGCTGATTACTTCTTGTTCCAACTAGTTGCAATCACTTGCTGCTGCTTGTACTCTGATTGCAACTTATTTGGACCCTTGTGTGAGTTCTTTTCTTTCATTGAAATTCCTTTAGACTAAATTTATATTTTTCATATTTATTGATTCTGTTAAGTGTATGGTTAAGGCTCTATCTATAGGCCCATCTATAGGCCCACTCTATATTTAGCCATGAGGCTCTCTATATATTGTCTCCTTCACCTCTGGAGAGATTAGACTGGGTAATCTCACAGGTACGTAACATGGTACCAGAGCTATGGGATTAGGGTTAGGATTAGATTAGTCTGATCCACGATCCATTTTTTTCCCTTGGGATCCTCTCTTCTTCGCGCTGCCCGTCGCTGTGCCCTCTCGTCGCCCGTCTTCCCGCGTGGACAGCCCGTCGCCGTCTCATCGCGCGTCTTCGCGCGGCCCGTCGCCGTGCCCCTTCGCCCGACGGCCCGTTGCTGTCTCATCGCCCGCCCGTGACTTGGCTCGCGACTTGTCGTGTTGCATCGCGAATCATCCGTCGCGGGGCACGTCGCTCGCGACTCGTCTCCGTTGCGGGGATCGTCGCCTGCTGCTTCCGCTCGTCGCTGCTCGTCGCCTCTTCAATCTCCGGCTTCTCTGTTCTGCCCGCCTGTTGTTGGAACAGAGCAGAGGAGGTCCTGATCGTCATCTTCCGCTCGTCGCTGCTCCACGCCTCTTCAGTCTCCAACTTCCCTGCTCTGCCCGCCTGTGGGAGCAGAGCAGAGGAGGTCTTGCACGTTCAACAAATAGAGGGGGTCCTCTGCTTCTTATACCACAGTGGTAACAGATCGCTGCCTCCCTCCTCCTTGGTCAGCTGTTAACAGTTGTTTCCATCATGTCTCAGTCTCAACTCAACGCAATTGTCATCCGTATCACTTTAGAGGGTCCAAATTATCCTGAATGGGCCTTCTGTGTAGAAACTGCTTTAAGGGGTCATGGTTTACTACATCATTTAACTGACAATGCCCCTAAGCCTAAGGAGGATGGTAGTAATGCTACTGCAGTAAAGGATTGGGGTATCAATGATGGCAAAGTGATGGCTGCTATGGTCAATAGTACTAAACAATCCTTGATTATGAGTCTATCTAAGTTCAAAACTGCTAAGGCCATATGGGAAAATCTAAAGCAGCGCTATGTACAGGACAGTGGGGCTCTTCTACATAGTCTTATGCAGCAAACTCATGTCATAGAGCAGAATGATATGTCCATTGATGAGTACTATTCTGCTTTTGATCGATTGATGGGATCATTGACTTCCATGGTACCTGAATGTTCAGCTGATTCTTGTCCAGCACATAAATTTATTGAAAAGTTTTTCACTTACAGATTTGTCATGGGAGTTCGAGCTGAGTATGATTCCATCCGTACACGGTTGCTTCACAGTTCTTCTGATCTCACTATGGCAAATGCTTTGTCAGATTTGCTTGCAGAAGAAACTCGTCTCAAGTCCCTGTCCTCTACAGTGTCTCATGGTGTGTTGGCAGCTTCTCGGAGGACTAGTGCACCCAATAGTACCTCTGCCGAACCTTGTAAGCATTGTGGCAGGACTGGTCATCTTTCAGAAAATTGTTTCTCTCATCATCCAGAGAAGTTGGCTGAGTATCGTGCACGGCGTGCTGCTCATGGTGGTCGTGGTCGTGGTCGTGGTACTGGTTCCACTCCTAGAGGCTCAGTTTCAGTGGCTACTTCCTCGACTGTTAGTGCTCCCTCGGCTTGGGTGCTTGATTCAGGCGCTTCTTTTCATGTGACCTCTGATCAGTCCCAGCTGGTTGCCTGCAAGCCGGTCCCTGATGGTGCTTCTGTTCAGACAGCTGATGGTACATATTGTCATATCACTCATCAGGGTTCACTTTGCAATAATCACTTTTCTGTACCCAATGTTTCCTTTGTACCTCAGTTGTCTATGAATCTTCTGTCGGTTGGTCAAATTACCGACCAAAATTGCTTTGTTGGTTTTGATGACTCATCTTGTTTTATTCAGGACCGTCGCAGCGGGAAAGTGATTGGGACTGGCCATCGCCGTAAAGGTGCTTCTAGCCTCTACGTTTTGAACACTCTACGTCTTCCTTCGTCCGTTCCATCTACAGCTCATGTCTCATCCGCTGCATCGTCTTCAGCCTCTTCATTTGCCAAGTGGCATCATCGCCTTGGTCATCTTTCCGGGTCTCGGTTGTCGTACATGATAAATAAAGGTTGTTTAGGTCATACCTCTATTGAGTCTAGCTTTCATTGTAAGGGTTGTAAGCTTGGCAAACAAATACAACTTCCTTACCCTTCTAGTGTTTCTCGTTCTGCTAGACCTTTTGATATTATTCATACTGATGTATGGGGTCCTGCACCTTTTGCTACAAAAGGTGGCCATAAATACTATGTCATTTTTATTGATGATTATTCTCGCTATACATGGATTTATTTCATGAAACATCGTTCGCAATTGTGTTCCATTTATCAGTCTTTTGTTCGAATGGTTCACACACAATTTTCAGCTCCCATTAAAGTTCTTCGTTCAGACTCTGGGGGTGAGTACTTGTCTGCTGTCTTTCGCCAATTTCTATCGTCTGAGGGTACACTTGCACAGCTCTCTTGTCCAGGTGCTCATGCTCAGAATGGTGTTGCTGAACGAAAACATCGCCATCTCATAGAGACAGCTCGCACACTTTTGATTTCATCATTTGTCCCTTCTCATTTTTGGGGAGAAGCTGTTTCCACTGCTGTCTATCTCATCAATAGGCAACCTTCATCCAAATTGTCTGATCACTGTCCTGGTGAAGTACTTTTTGGTACTCCTCCTAGCTATGATCATCTTCGAGTTTTTGGATGCACTTGCTATGTTCTGCTTGCACCTCGTGAGCGCACAAAATTGACTGCACAATCTGTTGAATGTGTTTTTCTAGGGTATAGTCCTGAGCATAAAGGTTATCGATGTTATGACCCTTCTTCCCGTCGCATACGCATCTCTCGTGATGTTACCTTTGATGAGGATCGCCCCTTCTTTTATAACCCTTCCACTACCCCTTCATATTCTCCCACAGAGTCCACCTCTTTTTTGAGCCTTCCTCCAAATTCATCCACCGATGATGCCTCTGCACCATCTGATCCTCCTATTTCCATCACACCACCTTTACCTCCTACAACATCCTCGTCTCCATCTCAATCTTTTTCAAAACCACCTATTACACGTGTCTACAGCCGTCGTCCCTCCCAGCTTCCGTCTACTTCTCCCACCATGGCTAGTCCAGATGAGCCCGCTGCTGATGCTTCTAATAATAACATTGATGATTCACATGTTCATGAGTTACAGGTTGCTCCACGATATAATCTTCGAGACCGCAGTACCATTCATCCTGAAGAGAAGTACGGTTTTCCCCAATTGCATGCTGTTGTTGATGAGCCATCCACTTATCAGGAAGCTTCTCAAATTCTGGAATGGCAGCTAGCTATGTCTGAGGAACTTGCTGCCCTTGATCGTCAAGGCACTTGGGATCTTGTTCGATTGCCATCGCACACAGTACCTATTACATCTAAGTGGGTATTCAAAGTGAAGACCAAGTCAGATGGCTCTATAGAGAGATATAAGGCCCGTCTTGTTGCCAGAGGTTTTCAGCAAACTCAGGGTCTAGATTATGATGAGACTTTTGCACCTGTTGCTCATATGACGACAGTCCGTACATTAATTGCAGTTGCAGCAGCTTCTTCTTGGCCCATATCTCAAATGGATGTCAAGAATGCCTTTCTTCATGGTGATTTGACTGAAGAAGTTTATATGCAACCGCCCCCGGGTGTTGTCGCTCCTCCAGGATATGTCTGTCGTCTTCGCCGTGCTTTATATGGCCTTAAACAGGCTCCTCGTACTTGGCATGAGCGTTTTGTCTCAGTGATACGGGCTGCTGGATTTTCAGCTAGTGATCATGATCCGGCCTTATTTGTTCATTTGTCACCACGTGGCCGTACGTTGCTTCTTCTCTATGTTGATGATATGCTGATTACGGGTAATGATAAGGATCACATTTCCCATGTGAAGCAACAACTCAGTGCTGAATTTCAGATGTCTGATTTGGGTCCTCTCAGTTATTTCTTAGGCATTGAGGTCAAGCAATCTACTCAGGGCTATCATCTTTCTCAGTCTAAGTACATACAAGATCTTATTGCTCGTTCAGGCATCACTGATAGTCGAACTGCTGCCACACCCATGGATCTTCACTTGCAGCTTCGTCCCACTGATGGGGTACCTCTTAAGGATCCCTCTCGATATCGACACATTGTGGGCAGCCTTGTTTACCTCACTGTCACTAGGCCGGATATTGCTCATGCAGTCCATATTTTGAGTCAATTTGTTTGTGCCCCAACTTCTGTTCATTTTGGACATTTACTTCGCGTGCTACGCTACCTACGGGGGACATCATCTCAAAGTTTACTCTATGCGCATGATAGTCCGCTTCAGCTTCATGCTTACTCGGATTCCACTTGGGCGAGTGACCCAACAGATCGATGTTCCATCACTGGATATTGCATTCTTCTTGGCTCTTCTCCTATTGCATGGAAGTCCAAGAAGCAAGCAGCTGTATCTCGCTCTAGTACAGAGGCTGAACTTCGAGCCCTTGCCACTACTACTGCAGAGATTGTATGGCTTCGATGGTTGTTGGCTGATTTAGGCATCTCTTGTGATGTTGCCACACCTCTTCTATGTGATAATACAGGAGCCATACAAATTGCTAATGATCCTGTGAAGCATGAACTCACAAAGCATATTGGTGTGGATGCTTTCTTTACTCGGTCTCATTGTCATCAGAAGACTATTTCTCTCCAGTATGTGCCTTCAGAGTTGCAATTGGCCGACTTCTTCACTAAAGCACAAACTCGGGAGCAGCATCGGCTTCACTTGATCAAACTCAATGCTTCAGATCCTCCACTTCCACCTTGAGTTTGAAGGGGGGTGTTAAGTGTATGGTTAAGGCTCTATCTATAGGCCCATCTATAGGCCCACTCTATATTTAGCCATGAGGCTCTCTATATATTGTCTCCTTCACCTCTGGAGAGATTAGACTGGGTAATCTCACAGGTACGTAACAGATTCTTCATGACCAACTTGAAAGCTAACTCAATCTTGTTGCCACAATGCAATCCAATTCCATTCAGTCAGTTTTCAGATTCTGTCATCCTCAGAAAGAAAAAAGAAATCCATATCTCTCAGACCACTAGCCCAATATGCATGAAAATTAGTAGAGATCTTCATCTATGAGTCCTCTAACTTCTCTAAAAAATTTGGCTTATTTGAACTCCATTTGGTCAGTGAAAATAATTTTCTACCAGAACTGCTCAAATCTGAAACTGCACTGTTGAAGCTGACAGAAACCAACTCAAAACTGATTTTCTTCAAAACCAATCTTCATACCAATTGTACAGCAACAAGTACTAGATGTGTATAGCATGCTCACAAAGTTTCACGTCAATTTATCAGTATTTGAATCTCCAAATCCATGCTTGAAGGCAGTCAACTCAGATTTGTAATTTTCTGGACAGATTTGATGATCGATGATTCTTCCTCTTTTCATGTCCAATCTTTGAGGTGATTTCAGTTGAGAATACATACAAGATGTTATATCCATTTAGTCCTCTCATCAACACTCGTGTGAATTCTACTTGTATAGCTTATTCAAATTAACCTCAAACTTGAGTCAAGCGAAACTGAAACTTTTGATTTAAATGGCCTTTAGCAGCAACATCTTTCTTTAGGTGAAGAATAACCTTTAAGCTTGTGAATTAAATTAGCACATCTTCTTATTGATTTTCTATGAATAAGCTCAATCACAAGAAGACATTAGTAACACAAGCACTAGTTTTCTATTTAGTAACCATTTATATGTGGATGACAAGTAGGTTACCAAAATGGAGAAACCTCATAACATGGACTAAATCTCCCTTGATGCCTCATGCACATTCTTTTGAGTGGAATGGAAATGTAAATGTGCATGGTTGGTCATTTAAGTCCAAAGGGCAGATTTAAGCCATATTATGGTGAGTGGCTAACATAGACAAATCTAATCCAAATTAGCTAGAGAGAAAATACAACACATGGTTTTGGATTGATAGCCTTCATATAATAGCACACTATTTGAGAAACACATTCTCATTTAGTGAGACTACATAAATCACTTAGAGAGATTAATCTCACAACTCTAGCCATAGATTAAAGTCTCATTTTATAAGTGCTCTAAGTATTTGAATTTCTCACATAGCACTTTATTCATTTAAGAACTTGAGATTTTCACTTTATGTCTAGGTCATGGCAACAATAGTGTAATCAATTTGAACTATGCTAAGAGATACTCACAACCATTATAGCATGTAGATGCCCATAAGATGAGAATGAGAATTTGACAATCTAACATATGACAAGATTCCATCAAGTAGGAAGTTCTCGACTTGTGAGTAATAAGTCTCTTTACTTGACTTGAGCTTGATTCTTTATTCTTGGCCATTTTGAAATCTACTTGTATCCTCCAATGTGTACCAAGATTCCAAATCCATCAAACCAACTCATAATGTGCACGAACATAAACTTGCTTCATCTTGTTTTTCTTGGTTTGAAGTCCACAAAGGAAAGTCAAGTCATCTATGTTGCTTGGTGTGGATGATCAATTCAATTTTGATCATGTTTCTATTCTATGACCAGCAACCAATGAATATCCTCAAGTGCTTCTATTATCCTACATGGCTACACAAGACACAAAGGAGTTTAGTTTCAAATAAATTGCACTTGAGATTTAGATGTTACCATCCTTCTTGATTGTAATGGATGAGGTGGTCTTTTCATCTTCATCTTGCACATATGAAGGTTGTAGATTTATCCACGAACTAGAGTGGAGTCAGCTGCTATTATGTAGGAGGGACGGCAGTCGCCGCCCTTGGGTGCGGCACTACCGCCTTGCTGATTTGCAGCAGGGGTGTGCTGCACCTCTGCATCAGAGTTGTCAGCGGAATTTGGTACAACAGCAACTTGAGGAGCTTTCACTTTTGTAGCATGTACTTCTTGTGGTCTTATATCACCAATGGTCATTTTCTTGATTGGCCCACAAGGTGGTTTTTTATTACCTACAACATGAATAAGATCTTGCTCTACTAGAGAGCCATTAAAAGCATCATATGGCAAATGATTCACTTAGACTTGAAGTACTCTAGCCACTCTTAATAATTCACAAACACACATATATTTGTGAACTATTAGAGACTACACATGTCAAGTGGCTAGCTAGCAAGGGTTAGGTACTAGTTACCGAGGTGAATATGAAGTTTGAAGTATTTTCATTGATTCATCTTCGGGTCAACCATATAAGAATATGTAATGTGAATTGATTAATAGCTTGAGTGAATATTTTCAATCAACTTGCTCAAGCACCCCGAAGCTTCATATCACCTTCAAGTACCTACAATACTTACTAAGCACAATTTGGTACCCAAACTATGTTGGGTCCATTATAGTTAGTCTCACGAGACTTAGGCACCCAAATGGCCTATGTGCTAGCACATGGTGAACTAATCACCTTTCTAGCACAAGTGTCATTTTTGGGCCTCCTAAGCATATTTAAATCAATTGACAAGTTGAGCTTAGAAGTGTTATTCATGGGACAATCCTTACTTAAATGTCCCTTTTCTTTGCAAGTGTAACATAGGCGGTTCTTGTTCTTTCTAGCATTCTCTTCTTGCACTTTGCTTGCTACCTTGCTAATGAACCTCTTTATTGATGATAACAAGCCTTCACTTTTCTTATTAGGTCATGAGCCAATTTCATGTCCCTTTTCATGACAACCGTAACACTTCCTCTTGCTTCTTCTTGTCTTGTTCTTTGGAAGTGTGGCTTGATCATCGACCTTGTTGGAACACATAGAAGCATTGTGTCCCATGTTGGAGAACTTGACATGAGCCATCTTCTTCTCTTGGATCTTGCTCACGCCCTTCTCTTCTTTCTTCAAGGTGCAATCTCTGACATGGTGACCGTCTTTCTTGCACTTGAAGCAAGTGATGAGAGTCTTCTTTGATTGACGTTGCACCTTGATGGCATTGGGAACTTTCCTGTTCTGTCCAGGTGTGGCACTGCCGCAGTCTGTGCAGCTGGCTGAACTACTGCATTCTAGACAGATTGCACTTCTTTAAGTATCCCCTTCACTTTGCCATTGTTGGACTTGTAACCCTTTTGATAAGGCTTGATGCATGCATCGGTTGATCCCTTCTCAAGCTTCTTCACCATGTCTTCATGGTTATCTTGAGAAGGTTGAGCATTGCACTTGCCCTTCCATTGAATCAAGTCTCTTTTTAGCATTTCAACTTCTTCCTTGAGCTGTTCATTTTCTTTTGCAATGGAATCATCACAAGTTTCTACAATTACATGCTCAACGGAAGGTTGGCTTGCTTGAGAGCAACACTTGTTAGCACATGATAAAATAGATGAAACTTGTGTATATGTGCATTTGTGAGTGTGAGGTTGGTATGATTTTACCGTTGTTACCACAACCTCATGAGCAACTTCTAGCATGAGATGAAACTCCATAAGCTTCTCATGAGAGCACAAAAGCCCATCATGACTTTCTTGCAAAGTCTCATTTTTGCTAGTAAGCCTTTCCAACTTGTCCTTGAGCATATAATTCTGATCTTCTAATTGAGCAACACAAGATAGAGAGTTAATAGTATAAGTTTGCTCAATTGACAAGTTTTCATACCTTTGGACCAAGCTAGCATGAGAGCACTTAAGCTTTTCATGCTTTTTGGTCAACTTCTCTAAGCATTTGATCTTTTCAACGAGAAGCTCTTCTTGCTTGTAGAGATCTTCTTGCTCTTGAATCTTCTCTATGACCTTGATCACTATCAACTTGTCTTTCTTGCTTAGACGTGCAAGGTGTTGATTGATCTCATCATCATCACTACCACTATCACTCTCACTCTCACTTGCCACTTTCTTCTCTTTCTTTGCCATGAGACCGATATGTGAAGTGGTATAGAGAGTTGAGCTTCTTCGTAAGGTGGATTCATCATTTGGCTTCCACCGATCACAAGCTTCTTCTTCCTACAAAATGTTAGTCTCACAAGAACTAAAGAAAGTAGAAGTACCACATGTAAAAATATTGTTCTCACCAACTATTTCATTACCATCCAATAAGTTATATGTTGACGAGGAAGTGGATGTGGCATGATCAAATAGGCCTTTTGAGAAAATCACTTGAGGCTCATCATTTGTCGATGAAGTTGAGCATTCCTCAAGTGGTTTTTTCAATGAGAGGTTACTCTCTTCACATTTGGAGTTGCCATACATTTCCTTGAGCGTGGTCCAAATGATATGAGCATCACCAAGTGGTTCATCATCTCTAAATATGACAGCATCAAGTACATCTTCACTCAAAGCACTAAATAAGACATTACCAGCTTAAGCATTGAGTTGTAAGCATTTCACTTCCTCTTTAGAAAGGTAGATCAAATCATCATGAGGAGGTGAAATGCTCACATCTACAATCTGCTCTATTTGAGGACCCATGGTCCTAAAAACATCAAGCACACTAGCAATTTGAGCCATCTAAAAGTAAAAGTTTTAGAGATACCTCCTTACTTGTCGACATCGTTCTCTCAAGGCGGTTAAGCCTGAAATTGAGAGCCAGGCTCTGATACCAATTGAAAGGACTTTGATGTCGCCTAGGAGGCCTAGAGGGGAGGATGAATAGGCCTGTAAAAATTCAACTCGAAACTCTGTTAGAACAGAGGGCGGCACTGCCGGCCTTATAGGGCGGCACTGTCGCTCTTCAAAAATAAAGCAGACAGTGTTGAGATTTCATAGATAGTAACCTGACCCTCTCAACTGCTCAATCCTGCAACAGAAAGACAAAATCCAGTTCGAAGACTAGATACCACAGAAATCTCACACAAGAGAGGATCGAGCTACCAAACCCTAACAATCAGCTAGCAAAGAGCTGAACCAGCAAGAATACAAAGTGAAGTACGCGAGACACAAAATTTATCCCGTGGTTCAGCTCGTCACCAAGGCTTGCCTAAGTCCACGTTGTTGAGGCATCCACAAAAGGATTGGCTCGCCATCAAGGCTTGCCTTGCCCTCGTTCTCAAATCAAGAGAATGAACTCTTGAAGTGAGGGGTAATTTCTTAGCTGCAGGATGAGGTTACAAACCTCCCAAGGCTACCACACGAGTTGGCAAGCACAAGGGCAACGCCTAGCCGGCTAGGAGCAAGCTCCAAGAGTAACAAACCCTAGAACCGCCGGCCAAACGTGAACCAAATGCTCTTAGACTTTGGGAATTAGTGGATCTTCTCTCCAATCGAGTTTTGCTGCCTTTTCTCTCAAGTTTTGATGGTGGAAATCAAGGATTTGCTTAAGGGATGAAGGAGCAACAATGGAGGAGAGAGAGGTGAGCTTTGGTCTGTTCAGTTTCGAACTGAACCGTTGGAGAAGAAGGCCCTACGTTGTGGGCAGGCCCAAATGGTATTTATACCTCTTGGGTCCCAACGGTCGTTTATGGGCGGCACTGCCGCCCTAGCCAAAACAGGTAGAATCTGGAGATTTTTGGCTAGCTGCTTTGGCTGGGTAAGAGGATATAGATCTGTAGTTTTGAGCATCTGGTTGCACAGTTGACCAACTGTACTGGAATCCCTCTTTATAGTACGGTTTTTCCTAAATTCAAATTCAAAGCATAAAAGAATGTAAATGCCTTTGAGCTGGTTGTCACTTCATTTGACAATTGAAAACTTCTATTATCGAATATGTTTTCCTCATTCTCATTATACCTTGATTATGTGACTTGAACCATTTCCATACACATGAGTTCAACTTCATGGCTTCAAGTCACTTCTACTAATGATTTGATCCTCAACACATTATGACTCTTCATAGCTTGATTAGTACCTCAACTCAATGCAAGTACTCTCTTATTCACTTTAGCCATGGTACCTCGGTCGCCAAGTCGTCGTTTGCCCTTCACCTTCGCTTAGTACCTCGAAGCCCTTTTCTTGCTATCTTCACCCTATCAAGCCATACTTAAGTCACATTATATTAAGCATCCATTGAAAAATATTTCTTCAATATTTTGATCCTTACTCGAATATTTTCTAGATATGAATGTTGAGATCAATCAAGCTTCAGTTTCTCACATAGAGACATACATGGATCAACATCAATATTGTTAAGCTAATTCACGATTCCTTATTCCCTTCTCATTTTGGCTTCACATTCCAATTGATCTTTCATATATTCATCCATGTAAGCAAACCAATATAGAGACCGACTTATATCCACTATACATTATCATTTACCAAGTATGTTGAGATCAATCAAGCTTCAGTTTGTCTCACATAGAGACATACATGGATCAACATCAATATGGTCAAGCTAATTCACGATTCCTTATTTCCTTCTCATTTTGGCTTGACATTTCAATTGATCTTTCATATATTCATCCTTGTAAGCAAACCAATGTAGAGACCGACTTATATCCACTATACATGTCATTTATCAAGTATGTTTGCTTTCACATGATGCTACGATATCCCACAACATAGAAGCCATTTCATTGATTCCATTTGTATTGTTGTCTTTTGCTTGAACTAGATTGCTTCCAAAAACTTCCCATATAATAATATACAGTTTGACATTCACTTTAACACAATGTGGCATATCATCAAGTTTGCCTACTAGTTGAACCTTGTATATACTTGTTAATACACAACCCATAAGTATATGCAATAGGCTCAATTTCCTGTTCAACACTTAGCAAACTTATTAGACCTTTAATTGTGTTGTCATTCAATTTACCAAAACCCACTAAAAGGCTAGATGCACTTACACTTTTCTCATTGCATAGTGGTAGAATATATACAACTCATGTACCAACTATAAGGTACACATGAGCATGGCTGAGTACAGCCCCAACTACTCCTAGTACTACAAGTACCTTGCTTAGATCAGCCCACTACCAACATGGCTGATGTAGTTTCTACCAACTACTAGTACTAGATGGCCTAATGCCTTACAAGCTACAGCACTAGAGAATGGACAGCCATGCTGACCAGTTCCTAATCCTACTCTGCAGCAAAGAGAGAATTGGGGAGCAGCAGATTATGTCTTACACATTATTCTCAAGGATTGTTCCCGTTTTCAAATACTAAGGGCTGGGATAACTTTAGGAATTGGTTGAGTTGATATATATACTTAAGAAAAGGAACCTTTCAGGAATTTGTTTAGCTGATATGAAATACTTTGCTTCCAGAAAAACTAGTAGCCCAATCTGTTGTGTTTAGTTGTCAAGATGGTATAGCAAAATTGCGAAAAACTTTGTGGAGTGTTGCACTTATTTATGTGGAACCTTTGCAGTGTTATTTTTTGTTTTTGGTCTTCCTTTATTTTTTACATTCAATTTTATGTGAATATATCCCATTCTTTTCTTTCCCTGCTTAGGTGGAGCAACTGAGGGAGGTATCAAATAAGGCACACAATGCTGAGTTGAAGCTGTTTTTGGAAGTAGAACTTGGGCTGGTAATTATATGCTTGATTTGTGCTGCCTTCCAGATCTGTTTGTTACTAGTGTCTGCGGTGGTACTCAGCTGTGGATTCCTTACCTATCTTTGTTTACCCATTTAGGATTTGCGCCCTCTCCCTCCTCCTGAGAAGGGCAAGGAAGATATTCTTCTTTTCTTCAAACTCTACAACCCAGAAAAGGAAGAACTTTGGTACATCTTCTGTTTTAAGTGATAACATTGTCATCTTGTCCTAAGTAGTGCTTCTTTATCCTTCATTAAAATAAGTGTATCATCATGTGACTCATGGGGTTGTTTCATTCATGTAGTTTTATGGGGAGGCTCTTCGTGAAGGCTTTGGGCAAGCCTTCAGAAATCCTGGCAAAACTAAACGAAATGGCTGGATTTTCCCCTGATCAAGAAATTGAGCTTTATGAGGCAAGATTGAATTTTTGTTTTGATATATTTATTGTCCTGATGATTTGTCCACTAGTGCATTGTTGTAGTGCATCGTTGTCCAGATGCATTAATTCTGTCCGTGATGACCTTATGATGAGTACTGTGCTTAAATGGTTCCATTGGTACATATATACAGGAAATTAAGTTTGAGCCAAACGTGATGTGCGAAATTATCGACAAGAAACTCACTTTTCGTTCTAGTCAGGTTTGTCAATACACTTCTATTCAAAGGGACGCATAACTCAAATTAAAGGGTTATTTATTGAATTATTTCGAAAATTTCTCAATATTTTAGCTTGAAGATGGGGACATTATCTGTTTCCAAAAATCACCAGGAGCAGAATATGATGCACAAGTGCGATATCCAGATGTTCCTTCATTTTTGCAGTATGTCCATAATAGGCAGGTGTGGTATCCGTATGTCCAACTTGATTACGATTTTGTACTGTCGGTATAAGACTAATATTTGTTCTTCCAATTTTCATATGATTTTACTTCCGTTTGTTAGCTATTATTGCACATTGTCAGTCTGCCACATCTATTTATGGTCATGTTCCGGTTCCACATCATTTCTGGTATGTTTTAGGTCACTAGAAAATGTACAGTGAGAATTTTTATTTGTATTTTTTCCCCTCTTCTAATGGAACTGATCTGTCTAGTGTACCATGTTTACTTTTTAATATGCACCTTACTAAGAGCCACAACCAAGGCTCTGCTGCATCTCACGCAGCAGCTTGATGTTGCTTTTTCATTTTATTGCTCTAAATTATATGCTGCAGAAGAGACATTTGTTCATAATGTCCATGCATTCCTTTTCCTCTTCTTCGCATCAGTATTTATTGGTGGCATAGTTTCTCTACAATTCATTTGTCAGCAATATAGTTTATTCTTGAGAACAATATGGCTCCTTTTAGCTTAGAGCTTTTGCCGGCAGTTACTATAACCTGCTTCTCATCATGTTCCTGAAGTAACTGTTGTGGTTGCTGCAGGTTGTGCATTTCCGGTCTTTGGAGAAACCAAAGGATGATGATTTTTCTTTGAAATTGTGAGAGTTTGCTTATTGTGCATCATTGTTCGGTGAAATTGTTTAATTGAATATATATCTCACCCATTATGTTTTTTTTTTTAATAATTTTCCATGCCTCAAGGTCAAAGCTTCATACCTATGATGATGTTGTTGAGAGAGTTGCTCGCCAACTTGAATTGGACGATCCAGCAAAAATTCGGCTTACATCCCACAATTGCTACTCTCAGCAACCTAAACCACAACCCGTCAAATATCGAGGAGTGGAGCATCTGTTGGACATGCTCATCCATTACAATCAGGTTAACCTTTTTCGTTTCTTTTGGTCAATATGAGCATGGTTTCTTGTAACAAAGTGTGTTGGACTTCCTACTAAAGCACTATCTGGTACAGACGTCTGACATCTTGTATTATGAAGTGTTGGATATACCACTGCCAGAATTGCAGTTCCTAAAAACCCTGAAAGTCGCATTTCACCATCCTACGAAGGATGAGGTTTGTTTTGCTACCAGGCACATATGGTGTACTGCCTAAAGTATTGTGTGTATATCTTCATATGATATCCTTTCTCCAGGTTGTTATTCATAGCATCAGGCTTCCAAAAAATAGCACCATTGCTGATGTAATAAATGACTTGAAAACTAAGGTAAGCAATACATTCCCCTCAATCTATTTGTAATTGTAGTTTTGTTCTTCAGAGTCACACTTCAGCTGGACTAAGCCGACACTATTGTGTTGACCCTGAATATATCCATATATCCTTGTTACTTCTATTAGTTTTTTTCCCTTGATGTTTGAGACCTATGTGCACTAGATCATGTTTTGCGGGGGGGGGGGGGGGGGGGGGGGGGGGGGGGGGGGGCACCCCTACGGCCATACCTAAGTGTTTTCCTTGCTACCTAAAACTTGTTAGGTCCCCTCAGTCGCATTGTTGCCAATAAACAAATAGACTAATTCTTATTGAATGTGGCAAAGACTAAAGTAGGTAGGTGGGCCATTCCAGATGTAGGCTTGTCTCTTCAAAGTCTTATACAACAATAAAGAAAAAGGAACATTTTGTAGCTCTTAAGAGTTAAGACAGGAAAAAAAGTTACAGCAGATGGAGTGCCTAGCCTTGTCTGGTAATCTGGTTAAAGGGTCTGGTCATACTTGTATTATCACTTATAGTTTGCTATCAAACTGTACTAAAGCGTCCCACAAAGACTTGAATTTTAGTAGTGGAATTGGTCCCACAAATAGTTGATTTAGAGCTACTAGGAGTATTAATTGTCCTTGTGAGCCACCTGCACCCATTAAATGTGGCGCCTAATTCCTTCATAACCTGCCTTGATGAAGCAATATATGCCCATTAAATCCTGGGGCTGCTGGAGATGTCACAGCCAGTCCAATCTTTTCACCATGAAATACAGAGATACAATGGAGGGCATCTTTGCCTTTTCTCCATGATAATAATCTGTCTGGTTTGCTAAAAATCATGTCTTTGCGGGATGGATGGAGTAAAAGCTTATTGTTTGGTGTGAATGTGGGTGTTGTTCGGACCCTTCTCTTTTCTTAATATGTACTGTAATAATGATACACAGCTCTCCTGTGTGTTCGAGTGAAAAAGTAAAAGCAACTGTGAAGTGGCTTGTTAGGTTTCTCTTGCTGGTTTGGTTCATTAAGCTTTTAATTGTACTAATCAACAGGTTGAACTGTCCAGTCCTAATGCTGAACTACGTGTGCTAGAAGTCTTTTACCACAAGATCTATAAGGTACTTAGGGCATTCATATGATTCATCATGAGCATTACACAATATACAGTGTTTCTTATGTTTTATTTTCTTGAGAACAAAGATTTTGTAACTAGCGTAATGAATTCTTCTATATAAAAAACTATCATTTTTACTGTATTCATTATGGCTACTGGCTAGTGGCTAATTCAAGTTTTTTCATAGATCTTTCCACTACAAGAGAAGATAGAGAATATAAACGATCAATATTGGACACTACGTGCTGAGGAGGTGTGTAATAATTTTGTCCACTGTACTTGGTGGCTGTAGTTCCAATCTGAAAAGTTCTAAATAACCTCATAAGTGCATCTATCAATTGGTGTAGATTCCAGAAGAGGAGAAAAATATAGGTCCAAATGATCGGCTAATTCATATTTATCACTTCATGAAAGATATTAATCAGACTCAGGTAGTGCACTTATTAAGTTGTATTTGAAGATAGCTATTCAATATTTTTTATGTCAAGAATTGACATTGTTTTGACCTACAGCAAATTCAGAACTTTGGAGACCCTTTCTTTCTGCTCATTCATGAAGGTGAGACTTTAGCAGAAGTCAAGAAGCGCATACAGAGTAAACTGCAAGTCTCTGCCGATGAATTTTCCAAGGTGATCCATCTATTGAAGTTTCTTTTAATGGATGGAGTGACAACATATTATTATTCATAAATAGTACCACTATTTCTGATCTGGTTCTTCTGTAATGGGCAGAATTCAGATGCCATACTTAACTATCAAAATTTATCAATCATCTCAAAAGTTTCCAGTCACTTGTCAGGAAAAAAGTCCCCACAAGTGACTTAGATGCACATATTTTATGTCTTACAGAATGGTTTGCCAATTATTTTGCGAACTGTGATAGCAAAGTGATATAACAAAGTGATATTCAGTAACAGATCTTGATTTTTGTAATTTCCGGGTCTTTTGGATTATTGCTATTCTTTTTCTTGTCATTGTCTTTCCTTTTCTTTTACCTTGAGTTGCATTGCATATTATGCAGCTACAGAACTGATATACCTGTTAATATTCATGTGAGCAGTGGAAATTTGCGTTTATATCGATGAATCGGCCAGATTACCTCCAGGATTCAGATGTTATATCTACTCGCTTTCAGGTACATTGTTTGATGTTGCCTACATGCTTGTCTAGCTGTTTCCATGCTTGTCCTGTTTGCTGATCTTTGTCATCTGATTACTACAGAGGAGAGAGGTCTATGGAGCTTGGGAGCAATATCTTGGGATGGAGCACACTGATACTGCACCAAAAAGGGCTTATACAGTGAATCAGGTATGCTACTTTTTTGTGAAACAACGCTGTCAAATTTTCTAGTGTCAATTTTGTGTACCATACTAGTGTCATCATAGCTTAGGCAAACATGCAATGCTTTATGATCTCAAATAGCTGCATCTTTATGAGATCTGCTGTAATCATCGCTATTTTCAGGTGAATGGGTTAAAGGATCTTTGAGTCTGCATGATAATGTAGAGAATTCACTATTAATCCGTTTTATCTGAATCTGTGTTTGACTCTGTTGCCTAGAATGGTTTTATAATTGCCACCACCCAAGAAAGACATTTCAATTTTTCTTCAGATATTTGCTGAGACTATGTTTTGAGTTCTGGCATGCACGGTTACATGTCCATTGAATTCTTATGCACTTCACTGTACCATTCATATCATGTTTTGTATTCAGGTTCTGTTATGTAATCCTAACTTTGTTCCGGTGGTTTCAACTACCTGCAGAACCGTCACTCATTAGAGAAGCCGGTCAAAATTTACAATTGAAATTTCTAACTGGTCTGGCCTCATGGCAAGTACTCCATATGAAGGGAGGATAAGGAATTTATACTGTCAGGGGAAACCTCATTAACCATTCGGTGTGCCATGACTATCTATTCCAGTGCTACAGGCCGGCCGCTGTCATCTCATCTGTAGCAGCCAGCTCCCATAGCAATGATTTTTTTTTCAAGATTTTCCTTCTTTGCCCTCGGGTGATGGTGCTAGGGCATTGATGTCCGTTTCGGTTGGGTACAAGGGAAGATATTGCTTCATCTTAGAGCAAAGTTGGGTACATAAGATTTTGGTAGGAGGCGTGTATACAGCAGGCAGGCGGTATAGTTGTGACTCTCTCGGCTTGATCCCGCATATGCTGCCCTGTACTATTGTTAATGTAGTGACAGTGGTTGACTGTAAATTGGTTCCAGTTTCCAGCTTCCATCTCATGTCTGAAAAAGGAGAGTAATTTTGAGGCCTTTCACAAACATGCAATGTTTGACATTGTAAGAAACTACAGCTTGCTCTAGGGCCTACTGCTTCGATCATCACTGAAGCGAGAAAAAAATTGTAGGTTTTATTTATGTTTATTTTTGCAACGTGATCGTGATGTGTCAAAATAGTTGCATGCTTCTTAAATGGACCTGAAAGTTGTAGTTTCCTGCTGCTTTAGTCAACATAATGGTAGGATTTTGAAATCTTGAAAAACTTGCTCAGAATTTATAATGCGGTGGTGGCCAGAACTCATTGCTAGCATCGGTCACTCTGTTCGTTGTTTCAGCCATGCTTATCAGTCATGATACAGTGTTTTTCTTTCACAACAAAATAACATCAGCCGGCTTATAAGCCACGTAAATGATTAAGCGAACAAGGTGGGTTTTGTTTGGAAATAAAGCATCTCTTGATGGTTGCATGAGAGTTCGATGGCTTCACCATGATGACTAACCACTGGAGAGGATGAACAATTGAACACGGAACACCTGACCTCGACCACATCCTCAGATCCTCTCTAGGTGCCTTGTCGCCTCTGTGCAAATGCTGCAGATGTTACTAGTCCTCACCACAACCCTGGCCCATTTTGTTGTGAAGCTCCTCTGGCTCTTATATCCTGATCGTGATCAGGGTCAAGAGAAGAAAAATCCAAAGGCCAACTTTCCCAAAAGGGACGTGCTGGTCAACATGACCAGCACTCTCAAAGGTGTGAACTGACCGTCGCATCTGGTCAACATGACCGGCCCGTAGAGGCACATAATGGTTCGTTTTTTAGCCCTTGTTATAAATACTTCCTCCACTCGTGTGGGGGGTACTTTTGCTCATTTCAACAGCTGAGAAACACCTTTGAGAGTGCCAAGAAGAGCAAGATCCTAGTGAGGTGATTGAGATTTGAGAATCCCAAAGAGAGCCCTCATTAGTAAGATCAAGAGTAGCAAAGTGTGTATCCACCCTTCTCATTAGGCTTGTCATGGTCAAGTGAGAGTTCGTGCTTGTTACTCTTGGTGATCGCCATCACCTAGATGGCTTGGTGGTGATTGGAGAGCTTGGTGATCATTCGGCGGAGCTTGTGGATGACCCAACTCAAGTTGTGAGCGGTTGTGGGTGATTCACCACGACGGAGTGTCGAAGAATCAACCCATAGAGAGCACTTGATCCTTGCGCGGATCAAGGGGGAGCTACACCCTTGCGCGGGTGCTCCAACGAGGACTAGTGGGGAGTGGCGACTCTCCGATACCTCGACAAAACATCGCCGCGTTCCTCCTTCTCTCTTTACTTTGAGCATTTACTTTGAGCAATTCAATTCTTGTCATTTACATTCCTAGAATTGCCATGCTAGAGTAGGATTGGAACTTAGGGTGCTAAACTTTTGTGCGTTAGATCAATAGAAACACTTTCTAGGCACAAGGGGTTAATTGGGCTACCCGTAGAGTTTAATTATTGCAAAGAAATTTAGAATTAGCCCAATTCACCCATCTCTTGGGCATCTTGATCCTTTCACATGCGCATCGTGCTATCGTTGCCTTCGTAGGACTTGCTCGCAATCTGCTCCATCCGCCTTGATTCGACCAGCCCCGTCGTGCCCCCGACGCCGGCCCCTAGAGCGCCGCGCGCCACGTCTGTCGGCCATTGGCTCACCACGCCCCATTCTTCAGCGCCTGTGCCATGTCACCATCACTCCCCCACGACCCTGACTCTTCGAACAGCATGAAACATGTGCAACATGGAATACTTGAATGCAACATACATTTGAAACAGATGAAACATTTAGAAAATACACTTGCAACATATGTGTGAAAACATATGCAACATCTAGATAGAATACATGCAGCTTGCAACATGAAAACACTTATTGCAACGAAAGACTGGAACATGTGAAACATTTGGAATATACTGTTGCAACATATGTGTGAAACATATACAACATCCAAATCAAAACGCTTGCAACAAACGTTTGGAACAGATGAAACATTTTGAACAAACTCTTTGCAACATGTCTCTGAAACACTTGCAACATCCCTTGATCTAATTTTGCAATATCCATGTGAAACAACTGCAACATACCTCTGAAATGCCTAAAATACTTGAAACATATATTTGCAACATAGGGGATGGGGATGAAAGTCCTAGTTTGGTTTTAGCTAATTGATAAAACCTATTTGGACTAACCCTATGCTCTAAGTGTGGATGTGTGATAGGTTGGTTCAACCCAAGTGAAGGAGCTAGGTGGCACTAATGAATGGAGATGGCCACATAACATAAGGATCATGGTGATGGTGTGAACACATGTGATGATCAAGCTCCATATTACATTATGCCTTTACCTTGTGTAGTGCTTGTGGTAGTTGTAGCTAGTTAGTGTAGCTCTTTAGTTGTAGCTCTCTTGCTAGCTTGTTCACCTAGGTGTAAATTAGTGACTTAGCCCTTGTGTGTATACTAGAGATCATAGAGATTAAAATTGGGTAGGTGGCTTACAACACAAGTGTAGTGCTAGCGCAATATTCGCTTCGCCATCTTACTTACTAATCACTTATCTTAGTGTTATTGTAGAATTTTATAATAGGCACCTTGATTTGAAGTTTAACAACCTTCGGTGTCAAAATGGCTCAAATCAACAATACCAAGAAGCCACCCCAATTTGATCGCTCCAATTATCCTTATTGAAAGGCTAAGATGGCAACATACATCAAGTCAATCAATAGAAATGTGTGGAAGGTGGTGGAGACCAAGATTGAGGTTGCCAATGCCGAAGCTCCCACCACTGCCGAAGAAGTATTGCTCCAAAACAATGACATTGCCCTTAGTGTCATTCATGATGCTTTGGATGAGAGGACATTTGAGCAAATCAAGAACATTGAGATAGCTCATGAGGCATGAAAGAAGTTGGGGGAATCCTTTGAAGGCACTCAAGCCATGAAGGGTGCAAAGGCATACATTCTCAAGAAGTTTGCAAGCTTCAAGATAAAGGAAGATGAGAGTGTGCCGGAGATGTTTCATAGGCTTCAAGTGTTTGTCAATGATCTCAAAGCACTTGGATAAGTGAAGGACAAGGACTTCTCCTATAAGTTCTTGAGATGCTTAACATCAAGATTTGGCACATTGGTCATAATTCTAGTGAGGAGTGGTTTAGACACTATGACACCAAACCAAGTATTGGGTGATGTGATGACTGATGATACTTATAGAGATGATGATGAGAAGGAAGAAAAGAAGAAGAAGAAAGATGAGAAGAAGGATGAGAAGAAGAAGAGTGTAGCATTCAAAGCCACATCATACAAGGGTAGGGCCAAGAAAGACACATCAAGTGAAGATGAATGCTCATTCTCTTGGGATAATGATGATAATGAGAAGATGGCTCTCTTTATGAAGAGATTTGGCAAATTCATGGTGAAGAAGGGCTATCGTGCAAGAAGGAAGAAGTCATCATCAAGGAACAATGATGAGGCAAGGAGGTGCTTCAAGTGTGGAAGCAAGGATCATCTTGTCGCTCAATGTCCATACAATAGCGACAATGATGATGATAACAAGAAGAGCAAGAAGAAGGACAAGAAGGAAACGAAAGAAGGACAAGATGACCTTGAAGAAGAAGAAGGGTGGTTCATATGTGGTCACTTGGGATAGTGATGCTTCCTCAAGTGATGATGACGATAGTGATGATGACAATACCACCAAGAAGAAGGCTCTTGCATGCATTGCCATACATGAGAAGCCTTCTCTCTTCGACATTCCATCGATATGTTTCATGGCTAAGGCCACTAAGGTACAATCCGATGATGAGTGTGATGATGAGAAACATGATAAAAATGAAAATGATAGTGATGATGATGATGAACCAAGGATTAACTACTTGACATGTTAGCTGATGCTAAGGAACATTTTGACATTAAAAGAAGGGAATGCAAAACCTTGCGTAAGGAACTAAAAGCCCTTAAGCATGCCTTTAATAAGCTCAATGCATCTCATGAGAGGCTAGAGGATGCCCATGAGAAGCTTGGCAAGGCTCACACTAAGCTTGAAAAAGCTCATTCCTCTTTACTTAATGAGCAAAATGAGAAAGAGCATGTTGTAACATGTGATGTGGGCTTAACTTGTGACATAATTGATAAATCTTTCTATAAGCCTATCATTGTTGCTCCCACTAACCCTTCTTGTAGCACTTCTACTTTTAGCTCATCTAGTAATGATGTTTTCACTTGTGATGCCTCACTAATGGTTGAGAATGAGACTCTCAAGAAGGAGGTAAATGAGCTCACTAGCGCCTTAGGCAATGCCTATGGTGGTGAGGCCCGCTTGCTAAAGTGCTTGGGTAGCCAAAGGTTTTCTCTCAACAAAGACAGATTGGGCTATATCCCCAAGAAAGGCAAGGCAGCCTTTGGTCCTCACAAGACTAGTTTTGTGAAGAACAATGGTCAGTTTTGTAATAAATGCAAGCAAGTTGGGCATATAGAGTAATATTGCAAGAACAAGAACAAGGACTCCAATGTATCATCAATTAAGTTTGATTCTTGTTATTTGCTTACCAAGGGTACAAATGGTGTGAAGGCTAAGTTTGTTGGTACACCAATTGTGGGCTCAAAGAAGAAAGCCATTTGGGTGCCAAAAAGCTTAGTAACTAACCTTTAAGGACCCAAGTAAGTTTGGGCACTTAAAAAGAATTGATCTTCTTTTGTAGGTCAATTAAAAAGCCAGAGGAAGGCATTGTGTTCTTGATAGTGGGTGCACTCAACACATGACCGGTGATGCAAGAATGTTCAACTCAATCAATACCAATGACAATGATGGTAGTATCACGTTTGGTGATAATGGCAAAGGCAAGATCAAAGGGCTTGGTAAGATTGTAATATCCAATGGCATAAGCATTTTCAATGTATTGCTAGTTGAGAGCTTAAACTTCAATTTGCTATCCGTGGCTCAATTGTGTGATCTTGGATTCAAATGCATTTTTGGGGTTGATGATGTAGAGATCATAAGTGTAGATGGATCGAATTTGATCTTCAAAGGCTTTAGATATGAGAATCTATACTTGGTTGATTTCAATGCTAGTGAAGATGAATTGTCAACATGCTTGTTCACTAAGTCTAGCATGGGTTGGTTATGGCATAGAAGGCTTGGTCATGTTGGAATGAAATAATTGACTAGATTGGTTAAGCATGGTCTAGTTAGAGGCTTGAAAGATGTGGTATTTGAGAAGGACAAACTTTGTAGCTCTTGTCAAGCCGGCAAACAAGTTGGTAACACCCATCCTAAGAAGAGCATAATAAGCACTAGCAAGGCATTTGAGTTATTGCACATGGATTTGTTTGGGCCAACACAATACACTAGCACTGGTGGAAACAAATATGGCTTTATGATAGTGGATGACTATACAAGATACACTTGGGCATTCTTTCTAGTGGACAAGAGTGATGTGTTTGCAACATTCAAATCATTTGTCAAGGGCATACACAATGAATTTGAAACAATCATCAAGAGGGTTAGAAGTGATAATAGTAGTGAGTTCAAGAACACTAGAATTGATGAATTGTGTGATGAATTTGAAATTAGACATCAATTCTTGGCCAAGTACACTCCATAATCAAATGGCCTTGTTGAGAGGAAGAATACAATACTTATTGACATGGTAAGGTCTATGCTTAGTGAGTACAATGTGAGTCAATCCTTTTGGGCCAAAGCAATCAACATGACTTGCTATTGTAGCAACCACCTCTATTGTCATCCCTTGAAGGAGAAGACACCTTATACACTCTTGAATGGTAGAAAGCCCAACATTACATATTTTTGGGTTTTTGGTTGCAAATGCTATATCTTGAGGAAAGGCACTAGTTTGAGCAAGTTTGACAAGAAATGTGATGAAGGATTCTTGCTTGGTTACTCCACTACAAGCAAAGCATATAGAGTTTGAAATTTAGCAAGTGGTACTCTTGAGGAGGTTCATGATGTGGAATTTGATGAAACCAAGGGTTTCCAAGATAAGAATGAGAACTTGGAAGATGTTAGAGGCATTCAACTTTCAAATGCCATGAAGAACATAGATGTTGGTGAATTGAGGCCTAGGTAAGTGATTGATGAAGAAGATGATCAAATGCAAGTGCTCTCTAACTCAAATGTGAAAGTTGACACTAATCAAGCAAGCACAAGTGGCTCTCATGACAATGAAGAAGATCAAGTGGCTAGTACATCATCTCAACCCAATGATCAAGCAAGCGCAAGCAACAATGTTCTAATACTCTAACCAACCAATATTGCAAGACATCATCCATTGTACACTATAATTGGAGATATTTCTAAAAGTGTACAAACAAGATCAAGATTAGCTTTATTTTGTGAACACTTCTCATTTGTGTCATCCATTGAACCAAACAAGATAGAAGAAGCATTGATGGATGTGGATTGGGTGAATGCTAAGCATGAAGAATTGAACAACTTCACAAAAAATCAAGTATGGGAATTAGTGGAAAGACCAAAGGGACATAATATGATTGAAATCAAATGGGTCTACAGAAACAAGCAAGATCAAGATGGGATAGTAGTAAGGAATAAAGCAAGATTGGTAGCATAAGGCTATACACAAGTTGAAGGTCTTGACTTTAGAGAAACATATGCCCCGGTTGCTAGATTGGAAGAAATTAGAATCTTGCTAGCCTATGCTTGTGCCCACAACATCAAGCTATATCAAATGGATGTCAAGAGTGCATTTCTCAATGGCTACATCAATGAAGAAGTATATGTTGAGCAACCTCCCGGTTTTGAAGATGACAAGAAACCCAACCATGTGTACAAGTTGAAGGAGGCATTGTATGGCTTGAAGCAAGCACCTAGAGCATGGTATGAGAGGTTTAGGGACTTCCTACTCTCTAAAGGGTTCATTGTAGGCAAGGTTGACACCACTGTTTTCACCAAGAAGATTGGCAAGGACTTGTTTGTGTTGCAAATCTATGTTGATGACATTATATTTGGATCAACCAATCAAGATTTTTGTGAAGAGTTTGGGAAGATGATGGATAATGAATTTGAGATGTCCATGATTGGAGAGTTGAGTTACTTTCTTGGACTTCAAATCAAGCAATTGAAGAATGGTACATTTGTGAGTCAAGGCAAGTACATCAAATACATGCTCAAGAAGTTTGGCATGAATGAAGCAAAGGCCATTGGTACACCAATGGGAATAAATAGCAATTTGGATAGTGATGCAAGTGGCAACATGGTGGATCAAAAGTTATATCGCTCTATGATTGGAAGCCTACTCTATATGACCGCATCAAGGCCGGATGTCATGTTTAGTGTGTGCATGTGTGCAAGATTTCAAGCGTCACTAAGAGAAAGTCATTTAAAGGCTACAAAGAGAATATTGAGGTACTTGAAGCATACACAAAATGTTGGTTTGTGGTATCTCAGAGGAGTAAAGTTTGAGCTAGTTGGTTACACCGACTCAGATTATGCAAGATGCAAGGTTGAAAGGAAGAGCACCTCGGGCACTTTTCAATTGTTGGGAAGATCACTTGTTTCATGGTCATCAAAGAAGCAAAATAGTATTGCATTATCAACTGCCGAAGTCAAATACATATCCACCGGTAGTTGTTGTGCACATATTCTTTGGATGAAGGCCACCTTGAATGACTTTGGAATCAAGTTCAAGAAAGTGCCATTGCTATGTGACAATGAGAGTGCAATCAAGCTTACCAACAATCTGGTTCAACATATGAGAACAAAGCACATTGATGTCCACCACCATTTCATAAGAGATCATCAACAAAAAGGGGACATTTCAATTGAGAGTGTGGGCACCAAAGATCAACTTGCCGATATATTCACCAAGCCACTAGATGAGAAGAGGTTTTACAAGCTAAGAAATGAGTTGAACATATTGGATTTCTCAAATATATGTTGATGCACCCCCCACTTATATGACATGCCTTTCCTTCGGGCAATCCAAGGTAAAAGTTGATTGGCATGCATACATCCTTTGCTAAGGACATGTTTAGTGCATCTAATTATTTCTCACATTTTATAGGTTCATTCATGAAAATCAAATAAATTTGATGTTTGTATGGTACCACTATTGCTTCTATGCTTGACTTGATCTAGTGGTAGCATATGACATGTTTGTGGGCTTGTGAACCTAGTGTTTGATCTAGAAAATGAGCTATAAGTGTTTAACTCAACATGGTACAAGATAACCCTTGAAATGAGGTGTGAAGAAGCTTGTCCTTGGATCAAACCGAGTTAAATATCTTTGGCAAGTGTTTTAGATTGGACCAAATTTGGAAAAATGATCCCCACCCCATTGATTGACATTGATAATCTTAACCTATCTAAAATCGAACCTTTGTTGTCATTGATGACAAAGGGGGAGAAGTAATGCACAAAGATAGTGAAAAGATGACAAAGGGGGAGAAATACGAAAGTAAGGGGATCAATTAAAATTTGAGCACACAAGTAGGAGGAGCAAGCTCATAAACTTGATTGATGCATTTGAATGTGCATTTCATATGTTTTCTTGCATGGCACAAGTTTTAAATTAAAATTCCATACTTGTGTGGTGTATGCCAGGTGTAGGTTTGATTGATGAAATAAAAAACTAGCATGCATAGGTGATAGTTAGATATGCCTTGCTTACTTGCTTTATTTGCTTTTACAAATGGTGCTAGAGCCTTGCTTATAATGTTGATCTCATGAGGTATCTAGTGTTTGTGTTTTGCAAGTAATTTCAAGTGGTATCTAACTAGAAATGGTGCTAAGGATGGTATATTTGGTGCACTCCGATTGGTATCACGCTTTAAAGGTCCATCTCTTATACCTTAGCATCATTTGGTTGACATTACTCTCCCACAACTCAAATCTATGCATATATGCAAGCTTTCAATCCAACCTCTTAGCACATATGTAGGGGTAGCAAATGCTACCAAAGGGGTTCATGAAACTTGTCCAAATCCTTTACACATGGTAAAAATGCTTGGGCAAGCAACATGGATTCAAATTTGAATTTATTTCATATCTTTGTAGAGGTTGTCATCAATTACCAAAAAGGAGGAGATTGAAAGCCCTAGATTGGTTTTGGCTAATTGATGAAACCTATTTGGACTAACCCTATGCTCTAAGTGTGGATGTGAGATAGGTTGGTTCAACCCAAGTGAAGGAGCTGGGTGACACTCATGGATGGAGATGGCCACATAACATAAGGATCATGGTGATGGTGTGAACACATGTGATGATCAAGCTCCGGAATTTGGAAAAGAAGAAAGAGAAACAAAATGGGCTCAAGGCAAAGGTGATATCCATAGGGCCATTTTGTTTTTGGTGATCAAGACACTATAGAGAGTGTGATCACATTTAGGATAGATGGTCATACTATTAAGAGGGGAGCTCTTATCGGACAACTTGATCATCTAGTGCCACTAGGTGTTGGAAAACATGCATTGCATTTAGGCCTAGTGCGCAATCAGAAAGCAAGCAAAAATATCTTATGAAAATGTTTCGAGAAATGCTAACTTGACTCTAACATGTTTTGAGAAAACACTTTGAGAGTTAGCATCGTTTGCGGGAAGTAGCTCAAGTTGCCATGGATCGAAATGCGACAAAATTTGCAACTTGGGGAAGGCTTTGGGGCCTGGGTGGCACCGCCACCCCTAGTCCGGTGCACCGTCGCCCTTAGGGTGGTGCCTGGCTGGCTTGGTTCTGAGCGGGAGCATCAGGGTGGTCACCGGACACGGCGGTGTGCACCGCCATGTGTGTGACGGTGCACCGTCAGTGGCTGTCCGGTGCCGCCGCTGCTTTTTAACTGAGGCTGGGGTTAGCTAGAGAAAGGGCTGAGGGGGCACCGCCCTGGTCACCGCCACGGGTGCGGCGGAGCACCGCCCTATTTTTCCAGAGGCTATGGTTTTCAGGGGCTCGACCAGGGTGGCACCATCACCCCCTGTCCGGTGACACTGCCACCTGTCCGGTGCCCCAATGGCTAGTTTGCTAGCCGTTGAGTGACCGTTGGAGGCGCACCGCCACCCCCTGTCCAGTGCCACGCCGGACTGTCCGGTGCCCTCGCAGAAAGCAGCTCCAAGGGGTAACGGCTCTATTTGCTTGTAGGCTTATAAATAGAGCTTGTGGCTGGTCTTGGCCACTCTCTTGGCACTTCTAACAGCTGCATACACCCTTTGAGAGCTGAGCACACCACTCCACTCACTTGAACACTTGATTTGATCATCTTGAGTGAGATTAGAGAGCCTCTAGTGCATTGTTTAGTGGTCTAGCATCTTGTGGCACTAGTTGGGTGATTTGGGCTAGTGGAGATCTTGTTACTCTTGGTGTTTGCCGACACCTAGATGGCCCGGTGATTGGTGGATCGTCGAGCGGAGGAAGGTGATTGTCTCTGGCTCCGATCATCATGATTGTGAGGGGTTCTTGTGCCTTCCCTGGCGGAGCGCCAAAGGCAACTCTAGTGGATTGCACGTGGCTTGTGGATCCTCATCTTTTGTTGGTTGCGCGACATCCGGTTGCGGGTTAGGCGTGTGATGCCTATTAGCGTGTGAACCTCCAAGTGAGTGAATCGCCACAACAGAGACTAGTTTGCCGGCAAGCAAGTGAACCTCGGAGAAAAAATTGATTGTGTCATCATTTGTCTCCTTGGTATTCATTGTTAGATCACTTGTCACGGTGGTATACCTCTCTACCACTCTCTTGTATTACATTGTGCCTTAACCTTGTGTAGTGCTTGTGGTAGTTGTAGCTAGTTAGTGTAGCTCTCTAGTTGTAGCTCTCTTGCTAGCTTGTTCACTGTAACACTCTCGGTGTTACGCCTTAATCAAAATATTAAACCATGTCATGAGCATCATGTTTATGTATTATTGCATGTGGTAAATGAGAAATTAAATTTTATTGCACTAATTCTCAAATTGAGCTCTAATTTATTCCTTGTCTAAGTTGTCCTTCCAGCACGTCATCTCTCTCCACGTGAGAGCTCCTTAGCCACAAAGTCAAATGATAAATTATTGTCATTCACTAATTATTAGCATACCACTTGGCAAGATTTATATCTCCATCAATCTCGTGACACGCCTCTGTCATCTCTCGTTGTTCTAATTATCCCGCCTTTACTTCGCTTGTTAATCGCCTTGTAAAATTATCAGCGCACGTCGCGCTGTCGCTGTCATAGTGTGTCGCACACGCTACGCATTTATATCACTCACAAGCTCAGCCCGCTGAGCACTCCGCTCGCTCACTGCTCAAGTGTTTTGCAAATGAAGGACAGGCACTTGTTCCACACGTCGACACTGTAGCAGCATAGGAACACTGTTCAGAGTAGAAAACACGGTTCCTGATATTTCGATCCTTTCTACGTGCAGCACTGTAGCAGTGACGGAGCACTGTTCACCCGCGGAACACTGTTCACCCATAGACAACACGGTTCCTGCTGTTTCGATCAAATCGCTCTAGCATGAAGAATCACTAAGAATCGCTGTTTTGGTACAGGAGTGTAAGCACATGCACCAGTTTCCTAGTTAAATGATCATAGATGACATATGAGCCCTGATATTGTGATCGGATCCACATCATACCTGTGAATGGTTGAAATCATTGGATCGAGTAAAGCCGTTCATGTTCTGAAAAGATCAGGATAGTTCTACTAGTCATAAAGCAAGTCAAGTCTTCGGTTAGTCAAGGAGATAAGGACTAGGACACTAGACTCTCTTTTCCACTGCAGGAGAAAGATAATCACTGACTTGAAGGAACCTGCACAACACGGCATTGCAGCAAAGGCTCTGTCCTGGCTTGGAGACATGGCTCATCTACTCAGCTTCACTCTTGTGGCCCATTCCCTAGTCTTGACCCAAAGACTTAGACTATACTCGTACACTATAGCTGAGCCGTGTCACACGTTTGTCAAAAGCCTGAAGGCACTGGCTCTGCTTTGACTTGTTAGATGACGAAACACTGTTCACATTTCCACACGTATCCATTGTCAGCACGGTAGCGGTACGAGCATGACTGACCGTGACCGCATGCAACGAGCCAGCTTCTCCCTCCCCGCGTCTTTTGCCTTTATAAGGACATGCCGAGCCATCGAGCTGTTTCGCTCCACTGATCATTCACTTCTCTCAAATCAAGTAACCAGCATCTCACATCCGATTCACCGCTTGTGTTCTACCTTTTCCAAGAACACGCAAAGGTGCGAATAGATCAGTTGGTTAATCAAGCTAATTGGCCTCCTCCAATAATATCGTTTTCTTCATCTCTAGAGCTCATTTGAATTTATTTATTGATTGTGAAATAAATCTTGTTAGATTCCTAAATTCATGATCTATCTGTTAGTGTAATTAGTTCGTATAGTTCAGTGATACCTTTAGGGTTACTTTATTATTTTGAAATGCTTATTATGGTTATTTAGAGAATGAATTTTTTTTGATGCATGGTAGCTAGTGCACCTTGTTTTATTATATATATAGTAAATTGATATTAACAATAAGGATGCCTTTAGTTGCTAAGATAATACATGAAATGTTTCATACTTGTTTAGTGGGAATAATAGGTAACTTTGCGTATTAGTCATTAGAGTTAGCTTAGTAGCTTGGTAGATGTATTCTTATTTTAAGAGTTGCGGTTGCCTATATATTAATTATTGCATCATCATCACTGCATGCATATAGAGGACGAGCCACTGGAGATCGTGACATTCGGCGAGCAGGAGTACGACGAAGTCATCGAAGAGTACGAGGTGATCCTCGTGCAGGAGGACGTTCCGGAGCCACCCGTCACTGACTTTGCTGACACCGCGCCTGCCCAAGGCAAGCCCCGGTGCATAACCCCTATTTTTAAATGATCTAAATATATTTATATGATATGCATTTACGTTACAGGCATTTTATGGAAGCTACATGCATAAATATATCCACCATGAGTCCTACTAGTATAGGTCGAGTAGCTGCTATGCTCAGGATGTCGGTAGCGTGAGTAACCTGTCGTTACTCGCAGATAGGTGTTTAAACTGTGATATCATGATGAAATAATGGAAAGGAAAATGGTGACCGGACAGGGATGTGGATTTGGTACTGGTGGGTGTGAGGGGTTGTGTCCTGCGGCCAACAGGGCATAGCCCGGTTACACTTTTTCCCTGCCTGTGTCGATTAAGGACCGGTCGTTGCATATGACTCTAGGCAAGTCACAGATTATTGTCCCGAGCACATACTTGGGTATGGGCGCAGGGAAGGCTTGCTGCTCTCTTGTCGCGGATCCGGCTCTTTCCGGACCGACTGATGGGAAGAGGAGGTGGTGGAGGTCCTTGCACCGCACTGAGTCCGGGACTCAGGATGTGGGGGCTTGGAGTCCAAGTTTGGGGGGGGGACCTGGACACCCGGGACAGGAGAGTGGTGGGTTAGTCCTGCTTGTGCCTGGGGTACAAGCGGTGCGTGTGTCTTTGGGGCACCCAGCTGGGCATATTGATTCGTGAATCGCTGGGTTATCCGGTACGGCTTGTCTGCGGTTTAGCACCGTAGTAAGAACTGAAAGTTGAAAGGAGAAGAAATGGAACTGATTGCTCAACTCTTGCTTGAAAGTAGAACAGGCTTATATAGATTGACTAGATGAAAACTTAATACGGCTGATGATAATAATGTATCAATAAGGACTCACTATTAGTATTGCTTTTTGCTAAAAGAGAACCAGCAAACCATAAAGCCTAGCATATTTCTTGGAGTCGGGAAAGTATTCCCACTATCGGATAAGTCTTGCGAGTACATTGTGTACTCAGGGTTTATTTACCCCTGTTGTAGGTGACGCTTGAGGAGTTCCTTGTGTGGAGGATCCATCTGGTGGGCTCAGACGGAATCCTCGTTATCTTATCGCTAGATGTTATCTTTTAATATTCCGCTGTTTATCATTCCACACTCTATATTTGGTATTGTAATAATGTACTTTTCAAGAAACTCTAATGTATGAGATAGACTTGTGTTGTAACTCGTTTTCATTATTAGATCCTTGGGAAAAAATGTGGATCTTTCGGGTTCTCCCTTGGGGTGTGCTCGACGGACACCACTCGCTGTAGTTACTTTCGAGGTGCTTAGTGTCTGATGGAAGACAAGCGCCTTCGTAAGTATGCTATTTTGGGTGGTTCTACCACAGTTGGTACCTGAGCCAATAATGGTCATGAGTTCCTCACTCTTTTACAAAACTAAAAGTGGACCAACAAAAGTTTTGCGAAAAGTAGGATGCGATTAAGTTAAGTATAAGCCCTAGCTATATGGTATATCTAGGATAGCGGCACTGGTTTTATCTAATCAGTTTCTGCAGGTACACTGACTTACATGACATAAGAAATCGCTTAGTATACGGAAAGTGAGTGTGCGATGTGCCGAAAATTTTACGAACGCCGCTATATTCCGGCTTGAGTGAACGTATAGGTCGAAGCATGCATCATATAATAGCATCTTACTTGAACTAGGAATCCCCCTTCATGTATAATGAAAGTAGTAAATTGGTAGGATTAACTTAATGAATGCCTTAAAAAAAATGTGCTACCATTTCTTTAATCCCTGGATCCTGATAGGGAAGGTGTTCTAATGGATGGTTCGTCTCTCTTATAGATGAATCTGAGGTCTGGACGTGGGAGCACCAGTTCGGGAGCAGCCAACGAGGGCCATGGTGACAGTGCTCAGGCCTTTGAGCGTGGCAACGAGGGAGCTCAGGAGGTTCCACCCTTGGTTCCTCAGCCTTTTCCGCCACCGCCTCCGCCGCTGTCCACCGCGGAGGTCATGGTGGAGTTGTTGGCTGCTCGCCAGGAGTCAGCCACTGCTCGTCAGGAGACAGCTCGTGCCATGGAGATTATGGCACAGGCCCTCGTGGGTCTCGCCTGTGGAGGCCCCGGAGGCAACGGTGGGAATGGGGGTGGTGCTCGTCGTCCTGAGGGACAGTCCTCTTACCAGGACTTCCTCAAAACCCACCCACCCACATTCACACCGTCGGACGATCCGTTGGAGGCGGAGCACTGGCTTCGCACACTGGAGCAGAAGTTTCGGCTGCTCGGAGTGGCCAACGAGCAGAAGATGCACTTTGCGTCCCAACTGCTTTTGGGGTCCGCAGGTGCCTGGTGGGAGACTTTCCAGGCCGCGGAGCTACCGGATCACCTGGCGACGTGGCGGGAGTTCTCCACCGCCTTCCGCGAGTTCTTCATACCTGCTGGTGTTATCCACCAGAAGGTGACCGAGTTCATGGAGCTGCGTTAGGGGAGCAGGACAGTAATGGAGTATGTGACCCAGTTTAACCACTTGGCTCAGTATGATGGTAGTCAGGTGGACACGGATGACAAGAAGAGGGATCACTTCTTTCGCGGTCTCACCCCTGCTCTTCAGGAGAAACTGTACCTGGGGAACTATCAGACCTTTGGGGCTCTGATGAACGCTGCCATTGCTCTTGAGGGTTTCCAGCGGGCATCCCAGGTGGATTGGAAGCGGAAGCGGGTGGCAGCTGGATCCTCCAGCCATCCCCATACTCAGAAGGTGCAGATTGTTAGGCGGGGGCCCTATCAACCATCCGGCAGGCCTCCGTACTGGTCACCCCAGCAGACATCACAGACTTCTGCTACTCAGTACAAGGCACCTCAGTAGCAGGTGCAGCCCCAGCAGACTCAGGGACAGCAGGTCCCACCTCATCAGGGATTCAGGAACAAGCCTGGTGCTTGTTTCAAGTGTGGCAAGGATGGCCACTATGCCAGGGAGTGTCCTCAGCAGCAGACAGCTCAGCCGTCTCAGCCGTCTACAAATTCTAGGCTGATTAAGAGGACTTTCATCAAGAGGAAGGTGCCCAGCAGATCTGGTCAGGTGCACTTCACGGATGCTCAGCAAGCTGTGCAGCAGGAGACAGTTATGGCTGGTATGTTTACCATCGAATCCCATCCAGCTTTGGTGTTGTTTGATTCTGGTGCATCGCATTCCTTTATGAGCATGAGGTTTGTAGAGCGGCACAACTTATCACTATTGGCTATACCGTATGCCTATAAGATCCGTACTGCGGGTTCTCAGATGTTCATCAATACCTGTACGGATACAGTAAGTTTGGTATTCGCCACCCACACTTACCGTCTACAGTTCATGATAATGCCTGGGCAAGGCATTGATGCTATTCTTGGAATGAACTGGTTGCGGGTGTATGGGGTAGTATTGGATATGAAGAGAAGAAGTGTAGAGTTACGGCTTCCGTTTTCTAAGGATAGGATGTCTCTCATCATACCCTCAGAACCGGTCTTACCTGTTGCTGCCCATGCTGAAGCCATTCCTGATCTTACCTCCATTCCAGTAGTATGTGAGTTTCCAGATGTTTTCCCTGAAGATCTTCCTGGATTGCCACCGGACCGTGAGGTAGAATTCTCCATTGAGCTTGAGCCTGGTACTGCTCCTATCTCTAGGCGTCTGTACCGCATGGCTCCGAGAGAACTGGCAGAAATGAAGAAGCAACTGGAGGAGTTGATGGACAAGGGTTTCATCCACCCAAGTTCTTCACCATGGGGTTGTCCAGCGATTTTCATGAAGAAGGATGGTACTCTGCGGATGTGTGTGGATTACCGCCCCCTCAATGCGGTAACAGTTAGGAACAAGTATCCTTTGCCCCGCATAGATACTTTGTTTGATCAGTTAGCTGGTGCCAAGGTGTTCTCGAAGATATATCTCCGATCGGGCTACCATCAGATCAAGATCAGGCCACAGGATATACCAAGGACAACTTTCTCTACTAGGTATGGGTTGTATGAGTACCTAGTGATGTCTTTCGGTCTCACCAATGCCCCGGCTTTCTTCATGTACCTAATGAACTCAGTCTTCATGCCGGAGTTGGATAAGTTTGTGGTAGTGTTCATTGATGACATTTTGATCTACTCCAAGAATGATGAAGAGCATACCTGTCACCTCCGGATAGTCCTGACTTGACTCAGAGAGCACCAGCTGTATGCTAAATTCAGCAAGTGCGAGTTTTGGTTAGATCGAGTGCAGTTTTTGGGACATGTGTTGACACCTGAGGGCGTTTCTGTAGATCCCAGCAAGGTGCAAGATGTGTTAGATTGGAAGTCTCCTAGGTCTGTGCACTAGATCCGTCAGTTCCTTGGGCTAGCTGGATACTATCGACGTTTCATCCCCGATTTCTCCAAGATAGCCCAGCCCATGACTAAGCCGCTCCAGAAAGAATCTAAGTTTGTTTGGGGTCCAGCTTGTGAAGAAGCTTTTCAGTCCCTGAAGACTTTTCTGACCACTGCTCCTGTATTGGCTCAACCTGATATTGAGAGGCCCTTTGATGTTTACTGTGATGCCTCAAAGACGGGATTGGGGTGTGTGCTTATGCAAGAGGGGTGTGTGATAGCTTATGCTTCGCGCCAACTGAAGAAGCACGAGGTGAACTACCCTACCCATGATTTAGAGCTAGCTGCTGTAGTTCACTCTCTGAAGATTTGGAGGCATTATTTGTTGGGCAACAAAGTGCATATCTTCACTGACCACAAGAGCCTTAAGTATATTTTCACTCAGTCTGAGTTGAACATGAGGCAAAGGAGATGGTTAGAGTTGATCAAGGATTATAATTTGGAAGTCCACTACCATCCAGGAAAAGCCAATGTGGTAGCTGATGCCTTAAGTCGTAAGTCGCATCAGGTTGAGGATATACCCTTGTCACTTCACCACACAGAGGTGCTAGCTCAGATTGCTTTGACCTCAGAGCTGCTGGAGCAAATTATTCAGGAACAAAAGGAAGACCTCGAAGAGATTCCTCACATCAAGAAGTTGCTAGCTGAAGGACGTGGACCTCATTTTAGCATTGATGAGCTGGGAGTCGTGAGATACAAGGATAGGCTGGTGGTTCCATCCAATGAAGAGCTAAAAAGAAAGATTTTAAAAGAAGCCCATCATTCCAAGCTGTCTATCCACCCTGGTAGCAACAAGATGTACCATGATTTACGCCAACTGTACTGGTGGTCTTACATGAAGCAAGATATCACCCAGTTCGTTGCGGAGTGTGACACTTGTGGTAGAGTCAAGGCAGATCATATGCGTACTCCTGGATATCTACAGCCCTTGCCCATTCCTGTTTGGAAACGGGAGGATATTTCCCTGGATTTCATTGTGGGTTTACCCCGCACCTCCTCGGGCTTTGATTCTATTTGGGTCATTGTGGACCGTCTCACCAAGTCTGCCCACTTCCTTCCGGTGGACACTAGATACAATGCCAAGAAGTATGCGGAGTTGTACTTTGATCGGATTGTGACCCTACATGGAGTTCCTCTCACCATCATCTCTGATAGAGGGTTAGTTTTTGTCTCTCGTTTCTAGGAGAAACTCCAGGAGTGTTTGGGTACTCGTCTTCTCAGAAGCTCGACATACCATCCCCAGACTGATGGTCAAACTGAAAGGGTGAACCAGGTGCTCGAGGATATGCTGCGGGCTTGTACCATCTCTTTTCCTGAGAAGTGGGATCAGTGTTTGAAGCTAGCCGAATTTTCTTATAATAACAGCTATCAGGAGAGTATCCGTATGGCACCATTTGAAGCTTTATATGGACAGAAGTGTAGGACGCCACTAAACTGGGTTGAGGTAGGAGACCATGGGTACTTCAGGCCAGATTTCATAAAGGAGGCTCGAGAGAAAGTAAATATAATTCGTGAACACTTGAAGTCAGCTCAGAGTCGACAGAAGGCTTACGTAGACAAACGAAGAAGACCTTTGGAATTTGCAGCTGGAGATTATGTGTATCTCAAGGTATCTCCTATGAGAGGGGTACATCGGTTTGGTGTCCATGGCAAGTTAGCCCCTCGGTATGTGGGTCCATACAAGGTGTTGCAGCAGTGTGGTCCCGTTGCTTATCGTCTCCAACTCCCTGAAATTCTCTCGGCAGTTCACAATGTATTTCACGTCTCGCAACTGAAGAAATGCCTACGAGTTCCTGAAGAATCTGTAGAAATAGAAGGACTCCCGCTCCAACCTGATCTGTCTTATGTGGAGCATCCTATAAAAATTTTGGATGAGAAGGAGAGAGTGACCAGGAACAGGGTGATAAAGTTTTACAAGGTACAATGGCAAAATCATTCTGAGGCTGAAGCCACGTGGGAACAAGAGAGTTACCTATTGAAGCATTACCCCCATCTCCTCAATGGTTCTGATAGTTAGTTGCTACGTCGAAATGTATTTCCTACCTTGTTCTCACACTAGGCACATGAAATCTCGGGCCGAGATTTTGTTTTAGGGGGGTAGATTTGTAACACCCTCGGTGTTACGCCTTAATCAAAATATTAAACCATGTCATGAGCATCATGTTTATGTATTATTGCATGTGGTAAATGAGAAATTAAATTTTATTGCACTAATTCTCAAATTGAGCTCTAATTTATTCCTTGTCCAAGTTGTCCTTCCAGCACATCATCTCTCTCCACGTGAGAGCTCCTTAGCCACAAAGTCAAATGATAAATTATTGTCATTCACTAATTATTAGCATACCACTTGGCAAGATTTATATCTCCATCAATCTCACGACGCGCCTCTGTCATCTCTCGTTGTTCTAATTATCCCGCATTTACTTCGCTTGCTAATCGCCTTGCAAAATTATCAGCGCATGTCGCGCTGTCGCTGCCATAGTGTGTCGCACACGCTACGCATTTATATCACTCACAAGCTCAGCCCGCTGAGCACTCCGCTCGCTCACTGCTCAGGTGTTTTGCAAATGAAGGGCAGGCACTTTTTCCACACGTCGATACTGTAGCAGCATAGGAACACTGTTCATAGTAGAAAACACGGTTCCTGATATTTTGATCCTTTCTACACGCAGCACTGTAGCAGTGATGGAGCAATGTTCACCCGCGGAACACTGTTCACCCGTAGACAACACGGTTCCTGCTGTTTCGATCAAATCGCTGTAGCACGAAGAATCACTAAGAATCGCTGTTTTGGTACAGGAGTGTAAGCACATGCACCAGTTTCCTAGTTAAATGATCATAGATGACATATGAGCTCTGATATTGTGATTGGATCCACATTATACCTGTGAATGGTTGAAATCATTGGATCGAGTAAAGCCGTTCATGTTCTGAAAAGATCAGGATAGTTCTACTAGTCATAAAGCAAGTCAAGTCTTCGGTTAGTCAAGGAGATAAGGACTAGGACACTAGACTCTCTTTTCCACTGCAGGAGAAAGATAATCACTGACTTGAAGGAACCTGCACAGCACGGCATTGCAGCAAAGGCTCTGTCCTGGCTTGGAGACATGGCTCATCTACTTAGCTTCACTCTCATGGCCCATTCCCTAGTCTTGACCCAAAGACTTAGACTATACTCGTACACTATAGCTAAGCCGTGTCACACGTTTGTCAGAAGCCTGAAGGCACTGGCTCTGCTTTGACTTGTTAGGTGACGAAACACTATTCACATTTCCACACGCATCCATTGTCAGCACGGTAGCGGTACGAGCATGACTGACCGTGACCGCGTGCAACGAGCCAGCTTCTCCCTCCCCGCGTCTTTTGCCTTTATAAGGACATGCCGAGCCATCGAGCTGTTTCGCTCCACTGATCATTCACTTCTCTCAAATCAAGTAACCAGCATCTCACATCTGATTCACCGCTTCGTGTTCTACCTTTTCCAAGAACACGCAAAGGTGCGAATAGATCAGTTGGTTAATCAAGCTAATTGGCCTCCTCCAATAATATCATTTTCTTCATCTCTAGAGCTCATTTAAATTTATTTATTGATTGTGAAATAAATCTTGTTAGATTCCTAAATTCATGATCTATCTGTTAGTGTAATTAGTTCGTATAGTTCAGTGATACCTTTAGGGTTACTTTATTATTTTGAAATGCTTATTATGGTTATTTAGAGAATGAATTTTTTTTGATGCATGGTAGCTAGTGCACCTTGTTTTATTATATATATAGTAAATTGATATTAACAATAAGGATGCCTTTAGTTGCTAAGATAATACATGAAATGTTTCATACTTGTTTAGTGGGAATAATAGGTAACTTTGCGTATTAGTCATTAGAGTTAGCTTAGTAGCTTGGTAGATGTATTCTTATTTTAAGAGTTGCGGTTGCCTATATATTAATTATTGCATCATCATCACTGCATGCATATAGAGGACGAGCCACTGGAGATCGTGACATTCGGCGAGCAGGAGTACGACGAAGTCATCGAAGAGTACGAGGAGATCCTCGTGCAGGAGGACGTTCCGGAGCCACCCGTCACTGACTTTGCTGACACCGCGCCTGCCCAAGGCAAGCCCCGGTGCATAACCCCTATTTTTAAATGATCTGAATATATTTATATGATATGCATTTACGTTACAGGCATTTTATGGAAGCTACATGCATAAATATATCCACCATGAGTCCTACTAGTATAGGTCGAGTAGCTGCTATGCTCAGGATGTCGGTAGCGTGAGTAACCTGTCGTTACTCGCAGATAGGTGTTTAAACTGTGATATCATGATGAAATAATGGAAAGGAAAATGGTGACCGGACAGGGATGTGGATTTGGTACTGGTGGGTGTGAGGGGTTGTGTCCTGCGGCCAACAGGGCATAGCCCGGTTACACTTTTTCCCTGCCTATGTCGATTAAGGACCGGTCGTTGCATATGACTCTAGGCAAGTCACGGATTATTGTCCCGAGCACATACTTGGGTATGGGCGCAGGGAAGGCTTGCTGCTCTCTTGTCGCGGATCCGGCTCTTTCCGGACCGACTAATGGGAAGAGGATGTGGTGGAGGTCCTTGCACCGCACTGAGTCCGGGACTCAGGATGTGGGGGCTTGGAGTCCAAGTTTGGACGGGGACCTGGACACCCGGGACAGGAGAGTGGTGGGTTAGTCCTGCTTGTGCCTGGGGTACAAGCGGTGCGTGTGTCTTCGGGGCACCTAGCTGGGCACATTGATTCGTGAATCGCCGGGTTATCCGGTACGGCTTGTCTGCGGTTTAGCACCGTAGTAAGAACTGAAGTTGAAAGGAGAAGAAATGGAACTGATTGCTCAACTCTTGCTTGAAAGTAGAACAGGCTTATATAGATTGACTAGATGAAAACTTAATACGGCTGATGATAATAATGTATCAATAAGGACTCACTATTAGTATTGCTTTTTGCTAAAAGAGAACCAGCAAACCATAAAGCCTAACATATTTCTTGGAGTCGGGAAAGTATTCCCACTATCGGATAAGTCTTGCGAGTACATTGTGTACTCAGGGTTTATTTACCCCTGTTGCAGGTGACGCTTGAGGAGTTCCTTGTGTGGAGGATCCATCTAGTGGGCTCAGACGGAATCCTCGTTATCTTATCGCTAGATGTTATCTTTTAATATTCCGCTGTTTATCATTCCGCACTCTATATTTGGTATTGTAATAATGTACTTTTCAAGAAACTCTAATGTATGAGATAGACTTGTGTTGTAACTCGTTTTTATTATTGGATCCTTGGGAAAAAATGTGGATCTTTCGGGTTCTCCCTTGGGGTGTGCTCGATGGACACCGCTCGCTGTAGTTACTTTCGAGGTGCTTAGTGTCTGATGGAAGACAAGCGCCTTCGTAAGTACGCTATTTCGGGTGGTTCTGCCACATTCACCTAGGTGTAAATTAGTGACTTAGCCCTTGTTTGTATACTAGAGATCATAGAGATTAGAATTGGGTAGGTGGCTTGTAACACAAGTGTAGTGCTAGCGTAATATTCGCTTCGCCATCTTATTTACTAATCACTTGTCTTAGTGTTGTTGTAGATTTTTTTAATAGGCTATTCACCCCCCTCTAGCCATTAGGACCTTTCAGGGGAGCGCCTGTGCCGGTCAATTCCGGCCATCGAGGTGGGAGCCGGCCGCGAGTGGCGGCGTGCAAGCACCACTAGCGTCCAGCACCAGCGGTGCGCGCGAGCACCACCGCAACTAGTGCCACCAGCACTGGGCTTGGGTCGGCCGGGCAGGTAGCGCGCGTGACGGGCGGAGCGACCACCACAAGCACCAGCGTGCGCGACGGGAGGGAGCGGGCGGCGCACGCGACTTGAGGGGGTGAGAGGCGTGCGTGACGAGCGAGCGGCAGCAGCGTGGGAGTGCGTGTCTGTGTCCAGGATGGGGCAGCTGAAAGGCGCTGCGAGAGGGGAGGAGGAAGCGGAAGGAATAAGGATGGTTGAATGTTTCTTTAATAAACTCGCTGCAGAGCGAGCGGCGGGGTAAAATCGTAACCAATGAGGCGGTGGGCCTACGGGAGCGACCGATGATTTGCATTACCATTCTCAAAATGTTGGTGTATGGTACATTTTTTCCCCATCTACGTCCAGCCATAAAGAAGCCATTTTGAACGTCCACAGTTTCTCCAAAGCATAAGGGTGTGTTTAGTTCGCGAAATGAAAATTTTTGATGTCACATAGGATGTTTCGGGGATGTCGGAAGGGGTTTTCGGATACTAATAAAAAAAACTAATTACATAGCTCGTCTGGAAAACTGCGAGACAAATTTATTAAGCCTAATTAATCCATCATTAGCGCATGTTAGTTACTGTAGCACTTGTGGCTAATCATGAACTAATTAGTCTTAAAACATCCGTCTCGCGATTTCCAACCAAACTGTGCAATTAGTTTTTTTTGTCTATATTTAATACTCCATGTATGTGCCGCAAGATTCGATGTGATAGTTTGGGGTGAAAATTTTTGGGAACTAAACCAGGCCTAACTTTAACCACAAATTTTGTTATATATCAAAGGCAGACTTCAATGCAGATCCAATCTTTATTGTAAAGAATAGTTGATACACCTGGATGTGTGGTCTGCGGCAGTGGAAACTCCAGAACACCTCATCTTCGAGTGTCTAATCGCAGTTGGTCTGCAGTTTCCTCAGGGACTGCATATTCAGTGCACTGCCTGCCGTCAGTCTCCAGTTCCCCGTGAACAACAAAGCTCCTTCATCGCATTGTGCTGCTGGCAAACTGTGGAAGCGTAGGAACGTGGTTGTCTTTCGAAATGAAGCCCTCTCACTACGGCAGTTGTTTCTCTCATGCAAGGCAGAAGCAGCCTGTGGCGAGCAAGAATGCCAAGAAAGGAAAAAACGGTTCCTGATAGGGTGTAGGCTATTTGAGCAAATAGCCTCAACATTGATGTAATAGAGATCCTCTCATCATCCTCCCCGTGGTGTAAAATCTTCTCTACAAGACTTTGTATTGGGAATGCCAACCCACAGATAACGAAATAAAATCAGGTGGGGATTCAAAAGTCCCCCCCCCCCCCCTACCCCTAGACCTTATAAAAAAACAAATTTTGTTATAACACCTGCCATGAAGATCGAAATTGTAGTACTACCGTTTTCAAGTATGCAAAGTCCTGTTGGGCTTTTGCCCTCCACTACCGACCACATCAGCATCAGTGGTTAATATATCAGGTGAAACTTTTCGTCCTCGTTGAAACTTTTTTAAAAAAAGTATGCAAAGTTGACACTTAATATTTTTAATTAAGTTTGCAATGGTTAACTTCAGAAAATGAGAAAGTCACTTGACATATATTTGAAGGAGCAGATCCTTTCGCAGTAATGTGCGACACTGATCGTCTTAGTGTTCCAAGAAAACCACATTAGAAACTCGTTTTAATTCTGCTTCACTAATAAAGCTGTCTCCTTTGTCCTTTTTTGACATAGCATAGTGCAATCACAAAGCGGTCTGTTGACTGTAAGTTACTCTTTGTTTTTTTTGAAAGGTTAAGTTACTCTTTGTGCGTGTTGATTTTAAACGTATGAAAGTGTCGCGAGTATATTAACAATTTTTAATAAAAGTATATACATTAACTAATTTTTTAGATATATTGTAACAAAATGTAGCCGTCAAATTTTGATATAAATGACTTTAGACGACTTGGTGGAACAGGGGCAACCAAATAGGAAGAAGAGAGGTCAAACTTGCAAGGTGTCTCTGTCCAATAATGCAGTGCAATAGACCGTGTAAAGATATCGGCTCTTTGTCTTCTGGGTAAAGTTGGTTTGCAGTTGATGTTGTTCAGTTGTCTTTTCTCCCGTTTGTCCTGGTTTTAAAAATTGGTGAGTTGATGAGTTGGGTCGTGGTTTCGATCGAGTTGGTTACTTGGCTTAGTGAGCTAAGAGTTATATGGAGTTGGTAGTTGGTCGGTCGTAGTCGTAGACCAAAGTTGTGGATAGTTGTGTGATCTTTTGGCCGGTTTTACTAAAAAAACTTGGTCGACACTTGTTTTATTTGTTCTTCTAATAAAAATAGCTGTAAAGTTTTTGCCGCCCCTTGTGGAAAACAAACTTTACACGACTTGAGCTGCATGTATTCTCAAGGGGCTCGGTCGAACGACAATAGCATATAGCCATTTTCCAAATGCAAACGAAAATCTTGCATGCACAAGACATCTTGATGAATAAACTATTTTGCACACGTCCTTAATCTTTTGGAAAAAGTCTACTTAACCCCCCACCTTTCATACTTGGTCTACTTCACCCCCCAACTATGAAACCGTCTATTTTACCCCCTGGGCGGTTTTTTGACAGCTGTTTTAGAAAGTTCACGGGGTAAAACAGACGGTTTCATAGTTGGGGGTGAAGTAGACCAATTATGAAAGGTGGGGGGTTAAGTAAACTTTTTCCTTAATCTTTTTTGGAACGACTAGCGCCCGTGTCTAGCAATAGAACACATCCAAACGGCCACGCCTGCCTCGCCTGCCGCTCCCATCCCGCCAGGGGCCTTTTCCAAGAAAAGCCCGCCCCCGCCTGCCCCCTGCAACTGTTGCCCACATACAACTCTATGCCTCCACGTCTCACATGCAACTGTTGCGCCTACAAACCCGCCCCTGCATGCTAATGTGCCTACACATGCAATTGTGCACCTCATGCATGCTGATGCCCATCTTGTGCCTGCTGATGCCATTCTCATGCCTGCTAATGCGGATGCAGTTGGGGACCGCTGCACATGTGGGAACTGCATCTGCAATAAATTTGAGGAGAAGGTAGCTCTTATCCATTCATGCAGGCAAAGAGAAGGAAGGTCTGATCCCAGTTGAAAAACTCTAGAGGCTTCCATCATCTCACTGATACCTTCTTTTGGCCTTAGATTGTTCCTAAAGAATAGCCGAGGAGGTAGTTGACCAAGGCCGAATTGATGGACCACAAAAGAAGGATTATAGAATTCATAAGTTGGGAGATTATATAGGAGAAAAGAACCAGGAGCCATTTTGCCACTGCCATGGCGAAATTCGACTGGCAGTACACAGAGTTTGATAATACAACTAAAAATTGTAGCAACTGTTTCATCTGAGCAACCTGATTCAAACCGAAATTTGACTGGCAGAACTAGGTCATTGTCTTCATCCTCATCATAAGGCAGCCAAGTCAAGATGTTTGCATCAAATCCTTTGAACAATTTCTTGAAAAGGTGCCCTACATCAACAACAATTGTTATGGCAGATGCAGCTTCACCATAATTCATACACTGTCGAGTTCTTCTTTCTTTTTCTTTATAATCTTCAGCAAAGTTGGAATAAGGGAAGCTTAGATTCCTGAGATTGGGTCTTACAATCTTATGCATGTACATATTCAGCCACAATTGTATTAACCACCAAGGGCCACTGATGGTATGCACTGGTTCATTTTTCAGCAATTAGGTAGCTACCTGGTGCATCAGATGATAAGCAGATCCCAGCAGATATTTTCTAAGGGGGATTTCATTACTAGTTGCTAAATGCTCTGCCAAGTATTTATGATTATAGGTTGGACCACAGGATGACCCACAAAAGATGAATTTTTCCAGCCACATATTCAAGAAAGCTACATGTTCTCTATCATCAACAGTCGATCCATCCCCAGTATGATTCAAAATGTAACTTGCCCATCCTGTGCGGTCTGATATTTTGGCTAATTTCTTAGATCCAGCACTTAAGAAATCATAAGGTTGCATTGACCCTGTTATTCTAAGGCTGGTTAACATGTAGATGTTGGCCAAAGTAATGGTCATTGGACCATGATAAAAAATGAAAGCATTCAAAGTGTTGGACCAAAAGTAAGATGCAGAAATCAGAAGTGAGTCAGTCCTCTCCATTCTAGTCAGTGAGAGTGTTAAGCATTGATTAAAGTCATAAATTTCCTAATCTCCAGCCTTTTTCTCTGATACCCTACGGAATCAATCCTTCCATCCCTTAGGTGTTTTGGGTCAGTTTCTAAAGGAAGTTTTGGTATTCTAAGAAGATAAATTTACTACAGATTGTTTGTAGGGGATTCAGTTGGTTTCTTGATTGATAAAATCAGATGGATCGGGCTCCCCTGGGTCCAAGATAATAGGCATTAGGAACAATAGTTGATGAAATCAAAATTTCGTTCCTCATTTTCTAGAAACCAGTTGAGATGAATTTAAGAAAAAAAGGAAAATATAGAGTAGCGGTTAATACTTAAAATACAGAAATTTGAAGGCATACCTTAGGAACGTGATTGCTGGTCGCCATTGCAGTTGAAATGGGTTTGAATTTGAGAAATGTTGTAGAAAGGTGGCTTGAAACATCAGTTTGGCAAAGCAGAAGATTGACTAGGGTTAAGGCTTTGGTGGTGGCGGTTTTGACTGTTCGAGAGAAAAGGGGAAAGTAAGCAGGCCAAGCCAGTTGGAAATGATACTGTTGGGGTATTATATGGAATTCGGCCCAAGAAATCAAGAGTCATGCGTATATTTCGGAATGAGCAGTCGCAACACGGTGAGCAGATAAATAGAAATTTTAGAATAAAATTATTTTTATCCCAATATTTGGGGGCATGTGTTTACACCAAAATTTGGGAAGAAGGACGCGGGAACTCGAAGCTTCCAGGATTGTTTCATTAAGGAGTCGATTAGATGTGAATCGATATCAGTTGATTTAGATGCAATGTCAGAATCGACTATTTTATAGATGACGTCAGCAGACGATGTAAATGGGCTACACTTGGATGGCGCCAGGAAGATGTGTCAGACTCTACAAATAACAAAAATTTGGGTCCAACTTATTATTAAATTAGGAAGTTTTCTTTTATTCCAAGAATTATAATGAGTCGTATTTGAGTAGGATTCATGTTTAGGTTCCGGGTATAAATATTAGACCCTGGTTAATGTAAGAAAAAAGAACACAGAGTCAACACAATCTTTTCGGCTTTCGCCATCGCATTAGGAGTAGGAGTACTATAGATCTTGATGAGTTCTTC